>NW_024426552.1:22978306-23333506 GCF_017311325.1 Ursus maritimus
ACACACACACACACACACACATGTATACACCATTTCTCGAGTAATAGGGAGGAAAGAAATATATACAGCTAAATGTACTCAGACACAGAATATTATGTGTTTTAATGTTTAGTATACAACTGAGTATCAAGGACCAGAATCTAACCTTTACAAAATTTGCACATTAACTTCTTTTTGGCCTTTGCTTCTAGCTGATTTTGGCCGAGATTGTCTGCTTCTTCTGAAAGGTCAGAGAGAGCAGGAATGTTTTTCACCCAGTAGTAGGAGAGAAGAAATATTGTCTAATCACTAAGAGAAGATTTTCTCTGATATTAACTAGTCTTTAAACAGAAGTCGAAAGAGAGAGCTTAAATAAGAAAAACATTAAGTATTTAACATGCACAGATATGCCAACACTATTATAAAAAGCCTTTTCTAACATTAAATAAGTAACTTCTAGAACCTAATAACTAGATCATGTCAACCTTTCACCTTCTTTTAAAAGTTATTTATTGGAGGGGCGCCTGGGTGGCTCAGTCAGTTAAGTGTCTGCCTTTGGCTCAGGTCATAATCCCAGGGTCCTGGGATCGAATCCCACATTGGGCTCCCTGCTCAGCTGGGAGCCTGTTTCTCCCTCTCCTCCCTGCTCCTGCTCTCTCCTACTATCTCTCTCTTTCTCTCTCTCTCTCTCTCATAAATAAATGAAATCTTAAAAAAAATAAATAGACAAAGTTATTTCTTGGTTTCTGTCCTTTGTAAAAATAACTAATAATTTGGCCAAACTCTAATTTTCTCCATTTTCTTACCACATTGATTTCTGGAGATAGAATTTAGAGCAGAATTGTCCCAAATCTTTAGGCTTAACCCAACTGACTGATTTTTCAAAGCTGTTAGCCTTGGTAGGATGAGGAAAAGATTTCTGAACTCTGTTTCCCTGACCTCTTATTTTACTGGATTAATACTGATTGAAGAAGATGCCTTCTATGAAATTATTCAATATCACGGTACTCATATTCTCTCACCCCTAGATTTTCTCACTATCATCCAGGAAAGGAAGACTGACTCATCTCTTTGGTGAAGGAAGTGGGCATCAGCCCCTTTCTCCTCACATTTTTAGACGTGGTTCTCCAGAAAGCAGCTTTTATCAGATCTAGGTTTTGCCCCTTTGTTGGAGGCCTGAACTTGTCTACTACCACTGGTTGAATAAGAGAACAAGTTGTGGTAATTTGGAGAGAACTGTGGGAGAGACTTTTAGGCTAAAGATACATACATGAGTACTACAATGTGTTGTAACTATAATAATTCTGACATTTGATCTTCCTCTGCATGATTTCTATGTTTATATCTCAACCTGTGAATAAAAGCTGGTATTTCTGACTGAACCACCTTCAAAATTCAATGATGATCAATATCCTTATGTATCTAGTATAGATGTATAGCTCTAAAATTATTTTTAAAAATTAAGCAACTGTGTCAATAAGGTGTAAATAAGTTATTTTTTTATTTAGGAGTTGACTCATTACACTTATTTTAACCTAATTTCTTTTAGGATAAAAATATTTATCTTATGAAATAAATTCACTGAATATGCTTAGTTATTATTCCTATAATAAAATTAGGGAAATTCATAATATTTTTAGATTTGTATTACTGTAGAGAATGTTTTATTATGATGTCTAATGGCCATAGGATCTAAAATGGAAAAAAAAAAAACCTTTCATAAATAAGGATTTTAAGTCAGGATAAATATTTTGGTGCTATTAATTAATTTTTTCCTGGCAAGATATATTTCTCAATGATGTTCTCATGTCATAGGATGGTTTAGAGGATGAGAACCCATGTGCATCCAACAAGATAAAATATTCATTAATTGGTTAAGTATGGAAAGATTATTTATTTTTAACATCCTTCTATTTTCATTTGGTTTCTATTACGTTGCTATAGTACGAAGATTTAAATAAAAATCAGATATGGTCTGAAGGTTTTTAAATAACTTGTAATCAATTTAAATAATAGGTCTACACATAAAGCAAACTCATGTCATTGTAATTCTAAATTATCAATTTGGGTTTGTCATTAACTGTCATTTTTTTTTCTTGACTTGTATTAAAGTACAGCATCATGCAAAAAACCATAATAAGATACTTTAAGAAATGCATTTAATTGATTTCCATTATGAATATTTTGCATTTGTTTCATTTGAATTCCTTTAAATATTTTATGTACTACTTAAATTTAAAAATTAAATATTTGTAATTAAAATATTAAAAAATATATTTCAAATATAATTTAACCCAAAATGAGTAAGGCACTAATGGAAACTAGCATTGCCTCTTTTCCTATAAATTAAATTAAAATTTTTCTTTACAAAAAACAATAACAGAAACTGCGGATGTCCTGTATGGTGACTAATATAACAAAATAAAAATTAAAAAAAAAACAATGACAAACTCCTCATATCATGTAGAAAGTGATCATAGATCCAAATGTACAACTTAAAACTATATAATGTCTAGCATAATATATAATAAAAAATACAGAAAAAGTTTTTAAACTGAACTTCATTAAAATTAAGCAACTCTGCTCTTTGAAAAACACTCTTAATCAAAATACATGGAAAGCCTGCTATAAAAAAAATATTAATCTGGTGGTAACATTTCAGGTAAATTGGCAAAAAGCAAACTAGAAATAGCTGATAATAATCACAACAGTACCTCATCATTTCAAATCTCTAAATGCATAAAAGTATGCTTGCTCTCAGTTTTCCATTAGAAGTTAAACAATTTTTATTAAAAGTATGCTATGTGTAAGAAATTAATTGGAAGTTACCTTTAGGAATGTAATGGTAATGTTGCAAACGATTACTAAATAAATTAGTAAATAAATATAGCATATTTCTACCTATAAAAGATTTAAATTATTTTCAAGAATTCTTTTCTACTCTGAAGACTGAAGTCCTGACTTTAAATAAGTACAATTCCTCTCCCAAGAATAGACTAAAACATTTAAAGCATTCTGTTCTAATATATATGGAGAGGAAGGAATGCTACACTAGACATAAATCATTTGGAAATTTTTTCTCCTCCCGAAGTCAATTACTCAACCAAAAAGAAATACCACAGCTACTAATTATGTGCTCAACTCATGGAACATTCCAAGTTGTTTTTTGTTTCTTTTTTTCCCAGAAAATATTATGTATTTCTCCCTTTAAAATCTATTGTGTAATGAGCACTGGGTGCTATATGCAACTGATGAATCACTAAATTCTACCCCTGAAACTATTGTGGTATTTTTTAAAGTTTATTGATAATTCACATTTTTGGTGGGAAAAGACCAAGTTTCTCTGTATGTGTCTCTTTGATAGTGAACCCTGAATAAAAATATTAGTGCTATAATCACTTTCATATGTTCATTAGATGCTAATATGTAAGATAAATATCCTAAAATATTCAATTACACTGCTGAGGGAATCACCTATAAAACCTTGTCTTTCACGTATATTTTATTCAATTTAACATTAAAATAATAAGTAAGAATAATATATTTTAATGCAGCATTTATATTATTTTGGTTTTGGGAAATACTAGTGTTCATATGTCATGTTGAACTGTTTCTGATAATATCCTTTCCAGGAAAAGAGATGTGTCAGAAAAGACCAGCTTCTTTATTAAGTTCCCATTTGCCCAATTCACTAATCATATCAGATCTATTTCCATTGTGCTTTTGCAGGACAGTGAAATTGAGGAACTTGAATAATTTTCTTTTTTCGTTTTTCGTAGGTACCCAAAGGATTATAAACTACTTTAAAATAGAAAGTATTTATGAATTATTTTATTGAAGAAAGCATTTTTTATAAAGGAAATCATTGCTACAATTTTGTCCTTCCTAATGGATTTAAGTGATAAAACTACTATATGTAAATACATTTAGAGTAAAATATCAAACCAAGCCACTCAAAATAATATCATAACACATATTTCTATACACACTATATTGTAGTAAGATGCTTTTCTCAATAGGAGGTACATAAGTAGTATTATAAAACATGCAAGGGTTTCATTCTCTAGTTTAAATAACTTTTTCTGAGAAAAATTATCGAGAGAGCCCATGAACAAGGTAACATTGACACCAGCATTCTAAAGTATAGTCATTGATGACACATGTAAAATTATTTGAGTTGTTGATACTATTTCAATATTAAAATGGGTACAAATATAAGTGATGGATAATATAGTTGTTTCTATCAACTTACCATTTGTTTCTAGGATTGGAAGAGAAGAACTAAAATAAAATAGATGTTTTTAACTTACACAAGAAAATATATTAAAAGATATTCAATTTTATTTACAATCCACTTACATGCAACAAAACAAGATGCAGATATTATTGTTTCCTATCCATATTTCAGGTTTACAATGAAGTGACATGAGTGAGATACAGAGAGATAATTTATTTGTGATTTATATTACTATGAACTTATATACAGTATATATATTATATATGGCAAACTAGTGAAATGATGAATATCCATCTACCAAGCTCCATCTCAAATTTGAAAAGTGTAGCATAAGGGCAACTTGTGGATTATTGATAGAAGCTAAGTTCTTCAGAATATGGACATTTGCCTTAATGAATTTATTTGAGGTAAGATACAATTCATATATTTTTAAGGATAGACATGGGAGAAAATTATTCTGCAACATATAAAGGATTTGCTCCATGAATATTTTTGTCAAAAATATGTTTCCTTAGGGGACACCTGGGTGGCTCAGTCGGTGAAGTGTCTGCCTTCCCCTCAGGTCATTATCCCAGGTCCTGAGATCCAGTCCCGCATTGGGGTCCTGGCTCAGTGGGGAGCCTGCTGCTCCCTCTGTCTGCTTCTCCCTCTTCCTCCTGCTCCCCCTGCTTGTGTTCTTTCTCTCTCTCTCTCTGACAAATAAATAAAATAAATTCTTTAAAAAAATATATTTTTCCTTAATAATCAAAACAATTTAGAAAATGATTACTTTCTTTTAAAATAAAATAAAATAGACTAAATGAAACATCAGAATTAAAATGTTTGGAATCAGAGGGAGGAGATAAGATGGCAGAGAAGTAGGGGACCACTTTTTCAGCTGGTCCCCTGAGTCAAGTTGGATAGGTACCAGACCAGCCTGAACATCCACGGAATCAGCCTGAGACGCAGGAAGATACATCTGGATCTCTACAAACGAACATCTCCAGTGCTGAGTATTGAGGTACGAAGCGGGGAGCCGTGAAACTGAGCCACAGATATCAGAAGATAAACAGAAGGGGGAGGGAGCCACCACGTTCGGGCACCGGGAAGCAGTAGCCACCTGCATGGGGGAGTGGGTGGACTCACGGACTGGCACCCGCGAGAGAGCAGACTGAGACCGTGAGCGGGGAGCTCGCACCACCAGACTGAAACAGAGCTCCAGTGCGCTCACTGGAACCAGACTGAGACCGGGAGCTCTGGGAGCCTGCCGGGGGTGGCTGGCGGCTGGTGGTGTTAGAAACACAAAGGACAGAGATGCACCGGCCCTGGAAGTGAGGGCTGGGACGCCGGGTGTGGGGCGCACATCCAGGAGTGCAGGATTGAGCAGCACCAGCAGAGAACAGAGCAAAGTGGCCAGAACATCAGTGGAGAACGGTCCATGATCCCTCTGTTCTGAGACAGAGGCTGAGATTCGGCCACTGCTGCTCTGACTCTCAGAAGAGGCACAGCAAACTGCCAGGGAAAGCCGCCAGAGATCAAAAGCCTGGAAATACCGGCTCACAGTGTGCCCATCCCCATCCCTCCTCGAAGGGGACACGGAGACTCTACCCAAACAGGGTAGCCTGAGTATCGGCACAGCAGACCCCTCCCCCAGAAGGCAGGCTGAAAAATCAAGAAGCCCACATTCCGTAAGACTCTATAAAACAAGTGCACATTGCTTGGATCCTTGTCAATAATTTGGGCTATGTACAACCCCGCAACCTCTCCTCATCAGAATGATGAGAAGGAGAAGTCCCCCCCAGCAAAGAAAAGAAAATGAGTCTGTGGCCTCTGCCACAGAACTAATGGATATGGATATAACCAAATTATCAGAAATGGAATTCAGAGTAACAATGGTCAAGATGATGTGCAGACTTGAAAAAAGTATTAACGAAAATGTTAATGAGAATATAGAATCTCTAAGGGTGGAAATGAGAGTGAATCTGGCAGAAATTAAAAATTCTATGAGCCAAATGCAGTCAAAACTAGAGGGTCTGACGGCCAGGGTGAATGAGGCAGAAGAATGTATCAGCGAATTGGAGGATGGGTTAGTAGAAGAAAAAGCTAAAATAGAATCTGGGACTCAAAAAGATCCATACTCACGAATGTAGGTTACGGGAGATTACTGACTCAATGAAACGTTCCAATGTCAGAATCATCTGCATCCCCGAGGGAGTGGAGAAAAACAGAGGTCTAAAAGAGATATTTGAACAAATTGTAGCTGAAAACTTCCCTAATCTAGCAAGGGAAACAAACATTCGTGTCCAAGAGGCAGAGAGGACCCCTCCCAAGTTCAACCACGACAAACCTACACCACGTCACGTCATAGTGCAATTCGCAAATATTGGATCCAAGGATACAGACTGAAAGCAGCCAGGGCAAATAAATTTCTCACGTACCAAGGCAAAGGTATAAGAATTACGTCAGACCTATCTACACAGACCTGGAATGAGAGAAAGGGCTGGGGGGGCATTTTTAAAGCTCTTTCAGAGAAAAACATGCAGCCAAGGATCCTTTATCCAGCAAGGCTGTCATTCAGAATTGATGGAGAAATTAAAGACCTTCCAGAATCGCCAGTCATTGACCAATTTTATAACCATGAAACCAGCCCTACAGGAGATATTAAGGGGGGTTCTATAAAAGTAAAAAGGCCCCAAGAGTGATACAGAACAGAAAGTCACAGCCAATACAAACAAAGACTTTACTGGCAACATGGCAACATTAAAATCATATCTCTCAGTAATCAGTCTTAATGTAAATGGTTTGAACCATCCCATAAAACGCCACAGGGTTGCAGATTGGATAAAAAGAAATGCCCCATCCATTTGCTGTCTACAAGAGACTCATTTCAAACCCAAAGATGCATTCAGACTGAGAGTAAGGGGATGGAGTACCATCTTTCACGCAAATGGACCTCAAAAGAAAGCTGGGGTAGCAATTCTCATATCAGATAAATTGGATTTTAAACTACAGACTATAGTTAGAGATGCAGAAGGGCACTATATTATTCTTAAGGGAAGTATTCAACAAGTGGATATGACAATTATAAATATATATGCCCCCAACAGGGGAGCAGCAAGATACACAAGCCAACTCTTAACCAGAATAAAGAGACATATAAATAAAAATACATTAATAGTAGGGGACCTCAACACTCCACTCTCAGAAATAGACAGAACACCCTGGCAAAAACTAAGCAAAGAATCAAAGGCTTTGAATGCCATACTCGACGAGTTGGACCTCATAGATATATATAGAACACTACACCCCAGAACCAAAGAATACTCATTCTATTCTAATGCCCATGGAACATTCTCAAGAATAGACCATGTTCTGGGACACAAAACAGGTCTCAACCGATACCAAAAGATTGAAATTATCCCCTGCATATTCTCAGACCACAACGCTCTGAAATTGGAACTCAACCACAAGGAAAAATTTGGAAGAAACTCAAACACTTGGAGACTAAGAACCATCCTGCTCAGGAATGACTCGATAAACCAGGAAATCAAAAATCAAATTAAACAATTTATGGAGACCAATGAGAATGAAAATACAACAGTCCAAAACCTATGGGATACTGCAAAGGCAGTCCTAAGGGGGAAATACATAGCCATCCAAGCCTCACTCAAAAGAATAGAAAAATCTAAAATGCAGTTTTTATATTCTCACCTCAAGAAGCTGGAACAGCAACAGAGGGACAGGCCTAATCCACGCACGAGGAAGCAGTTGACCAAAATTAGAGCTGAAATCAATCAAGCAGAAACCAGAAGTACAGTAGAGCAGATCAACAGGACTAGAAGCTGGTTCTTTGAGAGAATCAATAAAATTGACAGACCACTGGCAAGACTTATCCAAAAGAAAAGAGAAAGGACCCAGATTATTAAAATTATGAATGAAAAAGGAGAGGTCACGACGAACACCATTGAAATTGGAAGGATTATTAGAAATTTTTATCAACAGCTATATGCCAATAAACTAAGCAATCTGGAAGAGATGGAATCCTTCCTGGAAACCTATAAACTACCAAGATTGAAACCGGAAGAAATTGATTCCTTAAACAGGCCAATTAATTATGAAGAAATTGAGTCAGTGATAAACAACCTTCCAAATAACAAAACTCCAGGCCCGGACGGTTTTCCTGGGGAATTCTACCAAACATTCAAAGAAGAAATAATACCTATTCTCCTAAAGCTATTTCAAAAAATAGAAACAGAAGGAAAGCTACCAAACTCATTCTATGAGGCCAATATTACCTTGATCCCCAAACCAGGCAAAGACCCCCTCAAAAAGGAGAATTACAGACCGATTTCCCTAATGAATATGGACGCCAAAATCCTCAACAAGATACTTGCTAATAGAATCCAACAGTACATTAAAAGGATTATCCATCACGATCAAGTGGGATTCATACCTGGGATGCAAGCGTGGTTCAATATTCGCAAATCAATCAGCGTGATACATCATATCAACAAGAAAAGACTCAGGAACCATATGATCCTCTCAATCGATGCCGAAAAAGCATTTGACAAAATACAGCATCCTTTCCTGATTAAAACCCTTCAGAGTGTAGGAATAGAAGGTACATTTCTCAATCTCATAAAAGCCATCTATGAAAAGCCTACTGCAAATATTATTCTCAATGGGGAAAAGCTGGAAGCCTTTCCCTTAAGATCAGGAACACGACAAGGATGCCCACTCTCGCCACTATTATTCAACATAGTACTAGAAGTCCTTGCAACAGCAATCAGACGACAAAAAGGGATCAAAGGTATTCAAATTGGCAAAGAAGAAGTCAAAATGTCTCTCTTTGCAGATGACATGATACTCTATATGGAAAACCCAAAAGAAGCCACTCCCAAACTATTAGAAGTTATAGAGCAATTCAGTAACGTGGCAGGATACAAAATAAATGCTCAGAAATCAGTTGCATTTCTATACACGAATAACGAGACCGAAGAAAGAGAAATTAGGGAATCCATCCCATTTACAATAGCACCAAAAACCATACGTTACCTTGGAATTAACTTAACCAGAGACGTAAAGGACCTATATTCTAGAAACTATAAATCACTCTTGAAAGACATTGAGGAAGACATAAAAAGATGGAAAGATATTCCATGCTCATGAATCGGAAGAATTAACATAGTTAAAATGTCCATGCTACCCAGAGCAATCTACACTTTCAATGCTATCCCGATCAAAATACCAAGGACATTTTTCAAAGAACTGGAACAAACAGTCCTTAAATTTGTATGGAAACAGAAAAGGCCCCGAATCTCCAAGGAACTGTTGAAAAGGAAAAACAAAGCTGGGGGCATCACAATGCCGGATTTCGAGCTGTACTACAAAGCTGTGATCACAAAGACAGCATGGTACTGGCACAAAAACAGACACATAGACCAATGGAACAGAATAGAGAGCCCAGAAATGGACCCTCGGCTCTTTGGGCAACTAATATTTGATAAAGCAGGAAAAAACATCCGGTGGGAAAAAGACAGTCTCTTCAATAAATGGTGCTGGGAAAATTGGACAGCTACATGCAAGAGAATGAAACTTGACCACTATCTCACACCATACACAAAAATAAACTCCAAATGGATGAAAGACCTCGATGTGAGACAGGAATCCATCAAAATTCTAGAGGAGAACATAGGCAGCAACCTCTACGACATCGGCCAAAGCAACCTTTTTCATGACACATCCCCAAAGGCAAGAGAAACAAAAGATAAAATGAATTTATGGGACTTCATCAAGATTAAAAGTTTCTGCACAGCCAAGGAAACAGTCAAAAAAACTAAGAGGCAGCCCACGGAATGGGAGAATATATTTGCAAATGACACTACACATAAAGGACTGGTATCCAAGATCTACAAAGAACTTTTCAAACTCAGTACACGAGAAACAGATAAATCAAAAAATGGGCAGAAGATATGAACAGACACTTTTCCAATGAAGACATACAAATGGCTAACAGACACATGAAAAAATGTTCAAAATCATTAGCCATCAAGGAAATTCAAATCAAAACCACACTGAGATACCACCTTACGCCAGTTAGAATGGCAAAAATAGACAAGGCAAGAAACAACAATTGTTGGAGAGGATGTGGAGAAAGGGGATCCCTCCTACATTGTTGGTGGGAATGCAAGTTGGTACAGCCACTCTGGAAAACAGTGTGGAGGTCCCTTAAAAAGTTAAAAATTGAGCTACCCTATGACCCAGCCATTGCAATACTGGGTATTTACCCCAAAGATACAGACGTAGTGAAGAGAAGGGCCATATGCACCCCAATGTTCATAGCAGCATTGTCCACAATAGCTAAATCATGGAAGGAACCGAGATGCCCTTCAACAGATGACTGGATTAAGAAGTTGTGGTCCATATATACAATGGAATATTACTCAGCTATCAGAAAGAATGAGTTCTCAACATTTGCTACAACATGGACGGCACTGGAGGAGGTAATGCTAAGTGAAATAAGTCAAGCAGGACAACTGGGATAAAGAAAGGGGGGGTAATCAGAAGGGGGAATGAAGCATGAAAGACTATGGACTATGAGAAACAAACTGAGGGCTTCAGAGGGGAGAGGGGTGTGGGAATGGGATAGACTGGTGATGGGTAGTAAGGAAGGCACGTATAGCATGGTGCACTGAATCATCGAACTTTACATCAGAAACCAGGGATGTACTCTATGGTGACTAACATAATATAATAAGAAAACATTAAAATAAAAAAATAAAATAAAATGTTTGGAATCAGAAATATTAATATGAAAATGACAATAGTTAAAGGAAACATGAGAAACTTCAAAATAAACTAATGATTATATGTAAATTAATGAGAGAGAATGTGAAATACACAAAAATAAGAAAAATACATACTATATAATTGCCATAGAAATTCCTTAAGAAAAATTAAGAAAAATGAAACAAAGAATAATAAAATGAGTAATAAAAAAAGTCATCTAAACTATACAATAATGTAGTATGAAAATATTTCTCTCGCAAACAATTGTTTTAATGGAATATTCTTTAAATTCTCCCTAAAATGTGTGTTTTGGAAAAATTTAACAAAGAAACAGATTACTACTTCAAACAATACAAGCTATAATCAATCTGTACTACTTAGGATTCTTTCATTGAAAATGACAGAATGTTTTAAGTGGAAAAAAGAGACCCTTTGGATTCTTTTTGCTTGTGCACACACACATGGCTTAATTTTCCTACTTTGCTTTCCTTTGTGGTGGTTCCATTTTCAGTAGTCCCATTTTCATTTCATCTTACATTTTCAGTATCTGTAACAGAATGCCTGGAAAGTCCTAGACTTATTTCTTACTAGTTGTATAGACCTGTATGAACATTTTTCAATCCATGAGCCAAATACATTTGGTTGACGGCACACAACTACTAGATTGGGTTGGCCTAGGGTGCATATTTAATTACTGGAACTTGAGAGTGGAACTAAATCTATCCATAGCACTGGAAAGAGAATAAGCAAGGAACATTTGCTTTAGGAAAACCAGGGTGATTATACCAGAGGAATAGTGGCAGGATGTAGAACAGTTAAAACAATGGACACCTAAATAAATTATGCGATAAGAGTAGACAGGAAATGTAATTCAAGATTTGTATGTTCAGCCAAGTTATGGTAGTTGTATGATGACAAAATTGTGATATGATTAGATATATACCACTCAGATTACTATTCTTGAATGTTTTTTTTTTTTAAGTAGGTTCCATGCTGGACATGGAGCCCAATGTGGGGCTTGAACTCACAACCCTGAGATCAAGACCTGAGCTGAGATCAAGAAAGAGTTGGACACTTAACCAACTGAGTCACCTATGAGCCCCTACTCTTGAATTTTTCTTGACAAAGGAAACATTCAGCACATACTCTAACCTACTGGTTCAAGAAGTATGACTCCCAGATCAGCATCAACATTATTGGAAGGCTTCTTAGAATTACAAATATTCAGGTCCCATCCAAGAACTACTGAATCAGAAAGCTGGGTGGGGGGGGAGGATACAGCAATCCTTGAAACTCTCCTGATTCTAATGTACAGTACATTTTGAGAACCACTGTTTTAGTCAGTTAATAGATGATTTAAAGAGCCATTCCCCCAATAGTTTTATATCATCATCAATAAAGATCAGAAAAAGTTAAAAACATTAGATATTTTCAAGATTGAAATATCTCTTATAATTATAACTGATAACTTTTAAAAAAATAAGCAAATACCCAAATATATAAAGTAAAATAGAAAACTAATGCCTTATCTTATCCCAGTAATAATTATTTCTAATATTCTATTATGTAGCCTTATAAAACATTTCAATGTCTATAAAATAATTCTGTCATCTTGATTATACTGGATAGCATGTATCCTAAACAACTTAAAATTTCCCATCAATCACTGGTTTTATGCATTTTGTTTCTTCCTTGTCTCTCAACTACATTTCAGATAAATATCATATGATCTCACTGATATGCAGAATTTAAGAAAGAAGGCAGAAGATCATATGGGAAGAGAGGAAAAAATGAAATGAGATAAAACCAGAGAGGGAGACAAACCATAAGAGACTCTTAATCTTAAGAAACAAACTGAAGGTTGCTGGAGGGGAAGGGGATGGGGGGACAGAGCAGCTGGGTGATGGACACTGGGGAGAGTATGTGTTGTGGTGAGCACTGGGTATTGTGTAAGACCGATGAATCATAGACCTGTACCCATGAAACTAATAATGCATTATATATTAATTAAATTTTTAAAAATTTAATAGATTTTTGGACATTCATGAAGAAGGAGAGTGGTCCAGGTAGTTTTGGAAATGGAGATAGATGTAAAGCAGGAAAGGTCTTATTTGATGGATAAAGTCATGATATTTTGTTTTCTGGATTTGGTGGAGGGCCAAAGATGAATCTTTTTCTCATAAGGCAATTTTTTGGGTTTCTAACTATACATTGCCATTATTTTTGCTTTAAGCATTTGGTAATATTTTAAGGAGATAAAAAAATTTTAAAAATATTTTATATATACTTACACGATTACCAATTTTGGGTTTTCATGTATATATATAATGGAATATTACTCAGCCATCAAAAATAATGGAATCTTGCCATTTGCAAGGATATGGGTGGAACTAGAGGGTATTATGCTAAGCAAAATCAGTAAAAGAAAGACAAATACCATATAATTTCACTCATATGTGGAATTTAAGAAACAAAACAGATGAACATAGGGGAAGGGAAGGAAAAATAAAATAGGATGAAAACAAAGAGGGAGGCAAACCATAAGAGACTCTTAACTATAGTAAACAAACCGAAGGTTGCTGGAGGGGAGGTAGGTGGGGGATGGGATAAATAGGTGATGGACATTAAAGAGGGCAACTGATGTAATGAGCACTGGGTGTTATATGCAACTGATGAATCACTAAATTCAACCCTTGAAACTAATAATGCAGTATATGTTAACTAAATTGAATTTAAATAAAAAATTTAGAAAAATATTTAAGTCTTAGGTCTAATACTGAAGGCATTAGGTCTTTATAAAGTCTTTATATAACTTTCATTTTTGAAAGATGTTTTTCTAGGTAAAGAATTTTAAACTGCTATTTTTATTTGTCAGAAAAAAAAAGAGAATAAGAAACAGATGACACAAATAGAAAAAATTAGCAAGGTGATAGGAATGTATAATATTATGAAACCAAAACAACAGCAAGGTAATACATTCTCTTCAAATAAATGCACACTGAATATATACCAACAGACAGCATTATGAACCATAAAACAGCCTCAAAAAATAAAATCAATCTATCATTTATTAATTTATCTACCTACTTGGCAATTACTGGGATCCAGTGAAGTAGTGTTTTGAGGTAAATTTATAATAATCAAGATTAATATTAAAAAAGAACAGAATTATTAATTATTAATAATTATCAATTATTTCAGCTTACCCCCAAAGAAGTTAGAAAAATAAGAGCAAATTAAGCTCCAAATAAGCAAAGAATAAGAAACAGGGGCAAGTGTGTGGCTCAGTCATTAAGCATCTGCCTTCGGCTCAGGGCGTGATCCCAGGGTCCTGGGATCAAGCCCCACATCGGGCTCCATGCTCCACTGGGAGCCTGCTCTTCCTCTCCCACTCCCCCTGCTTGTGTTCCCTCTCTCAATGGCTGTCTCTCTGTCAAATAAATAAATAAAATTTTTTAAAAAGCAGAGAATAAGAAACAATATCAAGGTAAAGTTAATGAAATAAAAGTAGAAAAATAATAGCTAAAATTAATAAAATCAAAGCTGGTTATTTCAAAAGATGAGTAAAAGAGATAAACATTTAGCCAGACTGAATAAGGAAAAAAAAAGACCCAAATTACTAATATTAGGAATGAGAGAGGTGACATAATTACAGATCCTAGAGAAATTAAAAGGATGATAATAAAATATGAATAATATTATGCTGATTAATTTTACATCTTGCGGAAATGTATAAATGTCTTGAAAGATAAAATATTCCAAAGTTCATTCAAGAAGAAATCCATTGGCTGGACAGCTTTTTTTTCTACTAAAGAAATCAATTGGTAGTTATGAACCTTACAACAAAGAAAACTCTGGTTTCATTAGTGAATTCTTCTAAAATTTTAAGAAAAAATAATTCTTTAAGCATTTTTTCTTTTTTAAGTAGACTCAATACCCAACATGGAGCTTGACCTCATGACCCTGAGATCAAGAGATCAAGAGTTGCATGCTCTATGGCCTGAGCCAACCAGGTGTCCCAAGGGGAAAAAAAAAAAAAAATGAAAAAAAAAAAACACCAAAAACCAATTATCTCTATATTATTCCAGAAAATTTAAGAAAAAAAGATCAATGATTCTGATACCAAAACCAAAGAAATAAAAAAGAGATAATTAAATATACATGCAAAAGTTACTATAAAATTATATTAAAATAAGATAATATTTCATAACCTAGGCAGTTTTACACCAGGAATGCAAGGTTGATTTAACATTCAAAAATAAAGAATAGTACAATTCACAATATTCACAAATTATAAAAAATTCATTTGACAATATTCAACATTCATCCTGATTAAATTTTCATTAAAATACTTATAAAAAGGGAACTTATATGACTTGATTAGAATATATCTGTAAAAGAAACAAACAAAAAGTCTACAGGTAACAACATACCTACTGGTGAAAAACTAAACATTTTGCTCCTAAGATCAAGTTATTAAAAAGATAAAGAAGAAAAAGGATCCTTCTTCAGAAGAAAGAAAACTGTCTAAGATATAGGCAGTAAAATTGTTTTAGTAGAAAATTCCTCAGTATATCAGGGCACTTGGATGGCTCAGTCATTAAGAGTCTGCCTTTGGCTCAGGGCATGATCCCAGAGTCCTGGGATTGAGCCCCATATCAGGCTCCTCTGCTAGGAGCCTGCTTCTTCTTCCTCTCCCACTACCCCTGCCTGTGTTCCCTCTCTCGCTGGCTGTCTTTCTCTCTGTCAAATAAATAAATAAAACCTTAAAAAAAATTCTACAGTATATAAAAAAGGCTACTAGACTAAAAGGCTATAACGAGTTAACAGGTTTAAGGATATAAGGTCAATATGCAAAAATTGGTTGTATTTTTATACAGTTTCTACAAACAACTGGAAATTCAAATTTTAAAAGTCAGTATTTAAAATAACATAAAATTTGAATTAGGACTATATTTGAGATAAAATGTACAGTATCTGTATATGGCAAACTATTTCTGAAACTGGTTAAGAAACCTACATAAATGGAGTAATACGCTGTGTTCATAGATTGCAAGTTTTAATATTGTTAAGATGCCAATTTTCCCCAAATTCATCTATAGATTCAATGTAATCTCAACCAAAATAACATTTTTTTTTTAGCTGCAAGCTATATCTAAAATTTGTATGGAAATGCAAAGTTTATCATATAAGAAAAGCAACACTAAAAAGATGAACAAAGTTGGAGGGCTCAACAACACTGTATTCCAATATTTAGTATAAAATTGCAGTAATCAAGCAGCATAGTAGTGGTGGAAAGATAGTAAAAAAAAATCAATGGGACAGAGAAAAAGTCCACAAATTTAACCACACATATTAAGATAATTGATTTCTGCAGACCCCACCAAAAAAAAAAAAAAAAAAGGAAAAAATGAGCATACTAAATGTAGGTGATATTATGATGGGAATGAAACACTCATATATTCATTTCTGGTGTGAGTATAAAATGGTACAACCATTCTGGAGTTTGGCCATTTCTTTAAAAAAACTAAGCATTTGTCTATCCTACGATCCAGCACTCACAGGAGTAAAGGTATATGTTTATATGAAGAATGGATGAATATACTTATATAACAGCTTTATTTGTAATAGCTAGAAAGTAGAAAAACTCAAATGTCCATTAAGTGACTAGATAAACAGATTGTGGTACACCATACAAAGAATGCCTACTGTATCAGTCTACTTATATAATACTTAAGAAAATTCAAACTAATTAGATCACTGGTTGAAAGCAGATCACTGGTTGCCTGGGGTTGGAGTACGGGGTGGTAAACAGGGCAAGAAGTAGGAAGTATAAAGGAGCATGAGCAATTTTTTTGTGGACATATATACAATACTTTCATTATCTTCATTAGTTGCGCTGGAAATACACATATTAAAATTTATCAATTTTGATATGAGACTTTAAATATAATTTACTGTATGTCAAATATATTTCAATAAAACTCTAAAATGGAAGAATGGGAAGAGGAAATGTGAAAATAAAGAGAATTCTGATCTTCATTCAGCGTCTCTCCTAGTCTCTTTTACGCCTCCCTTGATTCAATAAATATGTAACATGGACATCGATGTCCCTGACATCAGGGAGAACTGAATGCAATTCCCATTTATTTCTCTCATTCATTTTATATTTTTGAAATTAACTTAAACCTCCCTGAATCTCTTTTCCAACTTCATATAAATAGAATCTGCCTTCATATATATATATATATATATACACACACATATATATGATATATATTAATACTATATATATATATATCAACTAATACTATGAAAAAATATCCACCACAAAGAACTGTTAAGAAGCCATAACAAAATAATTTACATAAAGCCTCCCACTCAACAGTATCCCGAGTAAGTTTTATTCCAGTGCTGCCCTTCCAATGTGATAAGCAAATTTAATTATTTGTTGGTGATATTTTATGATTTGCTTCCTTTCCAAACACTGTTCTGCAATCCAAGAAAAATGTATCTCTAAATTTAATATGCATATTTCAGTTACATACTACCATCCAACTAAAAAGAGATTAATGAAAAGCCACCTCTAGCCCCCAAGCAAACGTAAGCTCAAGGATGGAAATTTTAAGTTAGTAAATACAATGTATTTTAAATGTGAAACTCATTTACCTTTATTCAGTCCAAATTTCTTTTTATTATATTGAAAATAATTGTTCCCTTCCTGTAACGCCACACCCAAATGAATCTAATGTAGCTAGCTTTATAGTTCAGGTAGACATTGGAATAACAGTTACATGAATAACGCTTAACAGTTTGTGATCTTATCAATTAACATGCTAAAATCATTAAAGTACCACTCTGGACATTTAAGCATTATTACTACAAATGAGCTAAATAAAATAAATTATAGAAGATAAATTCCAAATAAATACATTTAGTTTGAATGCATTCTTTCTAGTTCAGAATTATTTGCATTGAAAGGGCACAAATAAGATTTCATTCTTCTGGTTAAACTGATAGGAAATCCTGTCTACTTAATTCTAAAAGGAAATGTGCCGTTGTTAGTGAATAATTTGCATTCTCCTTTTTGATTTACCTAAATAAACTGCAAGCCTAATGGATTACTGCCAACAGAAGAAACTCATCTAAAGCAGGAATATAAAATACATCTAAGGAATCCTTGAAACTTGAAATGCTTAAAAATGTGAGTGTGTGTAAATTAAGGACTATAAGGTGAGTGATATTCCCAAACAAGTTCTGAAATATTTAACTGTCACTGGTAATAATTTATAAAGTAGGTATATAGACATTTGCCTGATAGATCTGAGGGGCATGTTAATGCAGTACAATGAAGACAGATAGCTCCATTCTGCTACCACTGAGCAGACAGCCACCTCATGAAACACTTCTCAGCCAAAGCACATCAATCTCGCCATGATGGCTGTTCAGATTAGACAGGGAGGCACACTCCTGTGAATCTTAAAAGGCCATTTCTGTCTCTTGTGAAGTTGTTTAACTTTGTTTTCATTTTATGGAGCCTGGCCGAGCTCTAACACACACAGGATTTGACAGATCGACTTTTATAAAATACCTGGGAAAGAGTGATTTTTACTGAAACATAAATTACAAATTTTGCAGAATAAACTGAACTTGGCATTAACTTGAGATACTATAAGATGACATTTATTATTTATTACTTTTTTCATATATTATTTAGAGGAAGATTCATATTTTTGTGACATTATTTGATTTGTTACAATTTAGAATGGGATACCTGATGGTAGGAAGGCAAACTTTGCACAGTGCATGTTTAATTATTTTGAAACCTAATTTATATGGTTTATGAGCCACTTGAAATTATCAAGCCACCCCGAGTAAAACATCAAATAACTGTTCTTGGACAGTCGATAAGACGAAGATTTGATATGCTGACAGCAACTCCCAAATGCATTTCTGTCGTTCTTTATTCAGTATCATGCCCAACAGTGACATAACACAAAATGTGGTTTCCTGTATTTTCCAGAAATGATTTGTTTCCAGGATCTGTAAACCTGCAGCAATGTAAAGTCAAAGTAAACAATATCAATGTTCAAACTATGTCCATAAATTTATATCTAAAAACGAGTGCAATCTATTATTAAAGATACCATCAACAGGATACCAGATGGTGCCGCTCAGAAATCAAAATGTTTTTTGTTTGATTGTTTGTTTTGACTACTAACCACAATTGTTCAAACTAAATCAGTATAAGCACACTCTTTTTAAAATACTGCCACAAAATTTCTACATTTCTGGGAGACTGAAGGCCTTTGCCATAAATTTTGTGAATCTCTCAGATAAGGGATGGTTCCCAGCTGAATAATGATTGCTGGAGAGTAAGAATGACCTTCATAGGATGATTTTGCATTCCACGACATCTTATCACTTATCAGTACCTAGTGTCACTTTTCCAGCCTCAGTCTTCACGCCTCCCCCTCTGTGTGCGCTGGCTTCTTTGTCTGCGAAGCTCAGGCCTGTCTTGTTCCCGGTCCCTTTGAGGCTTATTTCAGGCAGGTCATTACTGCATCTTCCCTTCTATTATCCTGACTTCAGACACAGGTCGCCAGGGATAACTAGTACCCCTGAGATGAAATACAGCAGTGGAAAAGCGGATGCTGTATCCTCTGTCCCATCAGCCTCAGTCCAGCCCCACTTCAGCTTCCTAACTCATACTTGGGTTCCTTAATCCCCACCTCAGACCCAAGTATTATTTTCTCACCTTCCCTTGAGTATATGCATCAGTAACTGAAACAATGCTCTGTTTTTTCCTGAAGGTGAGAGCCTGTCAGGATCTTCTCCTTTCCCAATGGCTGAAACCCTATCTCTCTACATTAGCATGGCATTTGGCAATGTCTCCTGGGACAAATGCCAAATTTCAAATACTGTCTGACATGACTTTGCCATATCACCCAACTTGACTTCTCGCCATCTGACAGAAAGCTCTTTGAACCTCTAGTTTTGATCATTAGTATCTTGAACAGAACATATTTGCCTCTTCTCCCACCAATATCCACCTAAGTGTATCATTTTATATGATTTGTGAGATAATTTGTTTGATGATTGTTTTCTCCATGAACCCAAGGACTTGCAATTTTCTGCACCCCACATTTTTCCAAGAACTTAGTACAGTACAGGCACATGGTAGGTATTCCATAAAAGTGTGGTAAAATAATAATATTAACTCTGGGGAAACACAAACTCTTTTTTCTCTACCCACCCCAATTGCTCAGAGGATTAAACAGGATAAATGGAGATCAGACTGATTACCAAAGAAGACCAAGGGTAGGTGCATGTTGAAACATTCCAAGTGGGCAATATTTTTTTGAGGTGAGGTTTCAAATGGAATAAGAGAAAACCAGTAAAAGTCCTACTTCTGTTTAGAGGTAGATGGAAGACAAAATTGCTTTCCTTCTAACAAAAAGGAAAACCTGGATGATATACAAAATCATATCTTTTCTTGAACATATTAGAAATGACTAAGGAGACTTAATCATTCCATATATTCTGTTCCATCATTATACCTGATATTTTTTGAAATTCATGTTTTATAACTATACTTTCTTACAAAGGTCATTGAATATGTAAATCATATCTTTTTAAAGACTCTGATGATCTGACATTACAAAAATATAAATAGGTTTGCCATTAACTGTGATAAAATATAAAGTATGTATTACATATACTACATAAATTATATAGGAAATATAAAAATAATGCATAAATGATATGATACACAGCATATAATATGTAATGTATAATGAATCCAACGCATGCTGTCTTAATGTAAAACTATGCCTTACATAATTTATTTATGTAATTTAAAAGATATAATTTTCTTCTTTCATGTTTTTGCCCGACGATTTCTCAGGATTGTGTTAGAAAACAGACCACATTTCCAAAGAGTCAACTGAAAAGAATTTAAAGAAGGAACAATTTAAAGGCTTAAAGTTAAACAAACAAAAGACAGTAGACTCTATTGACTTTCATAAACCTAGAGACAACCAGCGCAACAAGAACTGCGTCTGTGGGAGATGGCCACCCGAAAGAAGCACTCTACATAAAGGGAGGATCAAGGGGAGTAGGAAAAAAAAAAAAAAAAGCCCTTTTGTGCCCTTCGTATTAGTCTGCTAGGGCTGCCATAACAAAATACCCCAGACTGGGTAGCTTAACAGTAGAAATTTATTCTCATACAGTTCTGGAGACTAGAAGTATGAGATCAAGATGTTGGTAGAATTGGTTTCTTCTGAGACCTCTCCCTGGCCTGTTTGTGCATGTACATTCCTGGTGTCTCTCCCTGTATGTTCTAATTTCTTGTTCTTAGAAGGACGACAGTCAGATTGATTAGGGCCCAGTCTAAGAGCCTCACTTTAAGTTAATAACCTCTTCATTTTTTAAAGATTTATTTAGTTATTTGAGAGAGAGAGAAAGCATGAGCAAGTGGGAGGAGCAGAGGGAAGGGAGAAAGAATCTCAGGCAGACTCCTCCACTACACACAGAGCCCAACACAGAGCTTGATCCCATGACCCTGAGATCATGACCTGAGCCGAAACGAAGAGGTGATGCTTAACCGACTGAGCCACCCAAGTGCCCCATTAACAACCTCTTAGGACCTCTTACTGAGTACAGCCACATTCTGAGGCACTGGAAGTGATGGCTTCAACATAAAAATTTTGGGGGGACACAAATTCAGTCCATCACTCCCTCTGACTGGCCAAGGCCACCTAGAAGCCAGAAGTAGACCTTCTGTATGCAATTCATAGAGGTCAGTCTCCTGGATAACCTCCTAGAGGTCAGCATTTCTCACCTATAGAGGTGGGAAATGCAAAATATTCAGCACACCTAGGTCATACCATCGTTATTTGTTTTAGCAAAGTGTAAAACAAAGCATTTACTTTTATTATAAAAAATAAAAATATTTCACTAATTAGGTTAGTAAATATATGTTATTTCCATGTCAAACATCCTGATGTCTCCATTCCTTCACAAACTATAGAGTTCTATAATTTTTCTGTTCTATTGTAAATTTCTGACTACCAAGTTCAGTTATCTGTTCTCAATCTCTATTCTCCTTGCATTGCTGTAAAACTTGACATAGGATATTATCTCTTCTTTAAATATTTTTTTTTCTTTTTGACATGAAGTCACACTATTCAATTCTTTCCTTAAATTCTTCAAGGACAGGGGTACTTCATCACTGTCTTCCCAAAAGGCAGTTGCTATTCTGCTGAATGTAAAACAAATTTTATTCCAGCCAAAAATATAAACTTTATGCTGGAATCTTCATAAAAATTAGTCTATTGGGACATGAGTTGTCAAATTCTGTCCCAAATGGATACGACCAAATTTTACATTGAAATTATCTCTGATTACTAGATTTTTTTTTTTTTTTGCAAAGAGTCATTTGTGAGGCTAAAGTGAGTGGGGAGCCTATTTTTGTCAATCTTTCCCCTTTATGCTGTTTTGAAGATTCAGTTAAAAGTGAAAAGAGATATCCTGCTTCGGTGTGGAAGAAGATGACAGATTTTTGTAGCCCTGTGCCATTAGTACAAGTTGACCATGTCTCAATGAATAACTAGCTGAGAAGTCAGGTTTTAGTGAACATATATATATGCTGCCCAGCTCCTGAACACAAAGGAATGGCAAGTGGCTACCACAGTGGCTCAGGATACATTTGGAGGTTTATAAAGTCTTAGACAGGAACACATGGCAGCAAAGCAAATCTGTTAATAGACTATGAATAAATTTTAACTTCACAGTTCTAGACAACAATTTTGGATCCAATGATACCCTGAAGAATTAGAGACTAGAAGGTTAATTCTATTTTTTTTTTGTTGTTTTTTTTAACTCTGTGCCAAGAACTGTCTTGAGAAGCAATTAATATTCCTTTAGTTTTACAGGCTAAGAGAGGTCCTAAAATATTTAGTGTCAATTTTGACTGCAAAGTCCAATGTATTTTCCCCAGCTTGCTGCTTTCTTACAGAAATACATATTATATATACAGAAATATATATGATTAGTTCACTAATATGTTTTTGTCTTTTATCTTAATAGTTCATATTTCAAATGGTAACATTATCTTCTTTGTATGATTTCCCTGTAGTGACAGGGGAGCTATGTAAAGGAGCCATTCTTAAATACAAGTCATTTTTTAAATTAAATATCAGACAAGATTCTCCTTCTTAGCAAAATCTTAGCAAAATAAGTGTGGGTGCACACACTTGAGATGGCAGTTACAAAAACAAAAAGAAAGGAAAGTGATTGGTTGTGTGTTGTTCTTAGGACCAGCCGACCAACTCTCTGAGGAATTAATGAAGAAAAGCATGAGTTGGTAGAAGACATTCAGGGTATATGAAGAAGTCAAAAGCAACAAGAGAGACAATAGTTAGAATTCTCAAAAAATTGTGTCAGGGACAGTGTATGACAGACAACTTTTCCCCTCTAATGCTTGGATAATCCTAACATTTTATCGTTAAACATTTAACAGCACATTGAAATGGATATTTCTTTTTTTCTTTTCTTTTTTTATTTCTTACTGTTCTCATTGTTTCTATTTGTAAAACTGATAAGTAGCGAGATGGAACATTTTAAGATGCTTAACTTTCATTTGCATTCTGGTTCTATATACCATTAAAGATATAATGTGAAAAAAAGATATAATGTATGTAAATAGTGTTCTGTTATATTAAACCACAATTCTTATGTTTGGTGGCTGTTTGTGGAAATGCAAAAAATAATATATGTTCACAGATATATATGTTCTTATGCTAAAAAGCAAATCATTTCTTGGTTGCTGGAGCTTTTCTTCAAAAATATGATTAAATCTCTAAAGGAAATAATTTTCCCACTTTTGCATTTACTTCTAGTGGGATTCCTCAAAATAATTATAATCACTAACCTTAGTGATTAACTGAGCATTGAACGTTGGGTTAGGAACTGTTCTAGGTGCTTTGTCTATATTATGTCATTTAATTCTGACAACTCTATGAGGCTGGTCCTATATTGCCTTTAGAGATGAAGAAACTGAGCCAAAAGAAGGGACTTCCCCAAAGAGAAAAAGCTGTACCCAAGCCTACACAATCTAATTCCAGAAACCACATTTTTAGTTACTGCTCTGCCTCTGTCATGCAGAATAAAAGTACTGGAAAGAACAGCACATTAAAGAACTGAGAGACAAAAAAATTCTGTGCATATGAAAAACTGAACATTTTATGCAAATCAATAATTTCTGAAATATTTTAAAATAAATTGTCTTATGCAGAACCATTAAGAAGATAAATATTAAAGTAGAAAAATACTTCCTGCTTCCTGAAAAATCTTCCTGATTCTCAGAAAAGAAACTATCAGTGGTGTTATGAGCTGAACTGTGTTCCCCTCAAATTCATATGTTGAAACCCTAACCCCCAGTACCTCACAATGTAACTGTACTTGGAAATGGGGCCTTTTAAGTCAAAGTGAGCTAACGTGAGGTCAACAGGATGGACCCTAATCCAATCTTATATTAAGAAGAAATTAGGAAACATAGAAAGCAATACCAAGGACTGTGCACACCATGAGAAGACGCAAGGTGGGCATTTGGAAACCAAGGAGAAGCCTCAAAATAAACCAAACCTACCTACTCCTTGATTTCAGACTCCTAGCCTCTAAAATTGTGAGAAAATAAATTTCTGTTGTTTAAGCCACCCAGGCTGTGGTATGGCAGCCCTAGAAAAGTAATATAAGTAGCTTACAAGAAATAAAATTATTTCCAAATTGTCTAATTGTTAGGTAGATGCAAATGTAGACTATGATAGAATATGTTATAACTTTCACATTAGCAAAATTTATGTATTAAAATGACAAGTATCCCAAAGATGATGATTAAATTATTACATAAACCACTGGAGGTGCTATAAATTAATAAACTTCTTGCCAATTTCTATTCTACGTGTAGGGCATTTTCATTATTAGGGCTAGCATTATATTGTATGCAAATGTGTATCTTATTTTTAACTTAGCAAAAGAAAATAAGTAATTTTGAAAGTGATTAAATTTTATTATAAATATAGTTTCCATAGCTGCCTGATGTTCATTTTAATGGATTTAATATTATTACTTAAGCAGATATATTTTAAATCTAGATTACATTTTTTATGATAATGAGTAACACTGTACTGAACATTTTTCTGTATATAACATTGCATATATAGGCTTATTTCCTTTAGATAGATTCTTAGAAGTAGAAGTGATGGGTCTATAGACACAAACATTTTAAAGCATCTTGAGATATACTGTCAAAAGGATTTCTAGAAAAATGATTCCAACTCATAATCTTTTCCTGTGTGGTAAGATTATTTCATTCCTCCTGACCACAACTGGCCTTGTGTCTGTTTCTGATAAGACTCATTCTATATTTTGTTTTGGCAAAATAAAACAATTCTTCTAAAAATTACACCTGTGGATATTTAAAATAAACTCTCATATACATGTAAAAAAATAAAATGTCCAATATATCTTAAACATATTAAAACTCTCCACAAATTGGAATAATTTTATTATCAAATTTCACTTAAAAATCAAGCTTTTGTATTTTCTTTTTTAAAGATTTTATTTATTTATTTAACAGAGACAGCCAGCAAGAGAGGGAGCACAAGCTGGGGGAGTGGGTGAGGAAGAAGCAGGCTCCTAGCGGAGGAGCCTGATGTGGGGCTCGATCCCAGAATGCCGGGATCACGCCCTGAGCCGAAGGCAGACACTCAACGACTGTGCCACCCAGACGCCCCAAGCTTTTGTATTTTCAATTCTGTGGTTAGACATTAAATCTAGACAATCTTCATATATGTATATATTTTATAGTACACACACACACACACACACACACACACACACAAACATATGTTTTAGGCAAAGCTAACCATAAATTTTACAAAACCTTTGAGGAAATAAAATGTTATTATTATTTGTCCAATCCCTGTAGCTTTGCACTACTACAAAAATTAAAACTCTGTCTTACTTTTGAAACTCTAATATATATAAGAGCTAAGATAACTTTTTGGACATAAAACTGTCATTGGCATGTTTATCTGAGAGAATGAGATACCCTACTACAATTACCCCTTTCAAAGTATGCATTCAAGCTTTCACTATCTAAATTTTAATCTTGCCATTCAATTTATAGAATTTTACTAAAATTATCCCAAATATGTCACCAAGTGTCCTACACTGCATAGACCCTCAGTGTCTTTTGCTGACTTTCATTTATTTATTTTTTCTTTTTTTCCTTTTTCTTTCTTTTTTTTTAATCTAAGTTCAATTAGCCAACATATAGTACATCATTAGTTTTTGATGTGGTGTTCAAAGATTCATTAGTCACATAACACCCAGTGCCAATCAGGTCATATGCCCTCCTTAATGCCCATCCCTCCCTTTTGCAACTCTCAGTTTGTTTCCCAGAATCAAGAGTCTCTTGTGGTTTTTCTCCCTCTTTGATTTCTTCCCATTCAGTTTTACCTCCATTTCCCATCCTCTGTGCTATTCCTTATATTATACATATGGGTGAAACCATATGATAATTGTCTTTCTCTGTTTGATTTATTTCACTTAGCATAAACCATCCAGTTCCATCCATGTCAATGCAAATGGTGTGTATTCATCCTTTCTGATGGCTAAGTAATATTCCATTGTATAAATGGACCACATCTTCTTTATACATTTATCTATTGAAGGGCATCATGGCTCCTTCCACAGTTTGGCTATTGTGGACATTGCTGCTATGAACATTGGGGTGCATTTGGCCCTTCTTTTCACTACATCTGTATTTTTGGGGTTAATACCTGGTAGTACAATTGCGGGATCATAGGGTAGCTCTATTTTTAACTTTTTGAGGATCCTCCATAATGTTTTTTCAGAGAGGCTATAACAGCTTATATTCTCACCAATATTGTAAGAAGGTTCCCCTTTCTCTACATCCTCGCCAAAATTTGTTGTACCCTGTCCTGTTAATTTTAGCCATTCTAACAGGTGTAAGGAGGTAACTCACTGTGGTTTTGATTTGTATTTCCCTGATGGAAAAAAAAAAATCCCAAATCAAAACAACTTAACCTTACACCTAAAAGACCAGGAGAAAGAACAAATAAAGCCTAAACCAAGCATGAGAAGAGAAATAACAAAGATTACAGCAGAAATTAATAAAATAAAAACCAAAAGAACAGAAAAGATCAACAAAACTAGAAGCTCATTCTTTGAAAGAATGAATAATATCGATAAACCCCAACAAGACTTATCCAAAAAAAAAATGAGAAAGGACCCAAATTAATAAAAACATGAATGAAAGGGGAGAGATCATGGCCCACACCAAGGAAATACAGACAATTGTAAGAACATATTATGAGCAACTATATGCCAACAGATGAGGCAAACAAGAAGAAATGGATGCATATCTAGAAATTTACAGAATACCCAGACTGTAACAGGAAGAAGTAGAAAATCTAAGCAGACCAATAACCAGCAAGGGAATTGAAGCAGTAATCAAAATCCTCCCAAAATACAAGAATCCAGGGCCAGATGGCTTCTCAGGGTAATTCTATCAAACATTTAAAGAAGAAATAATACCTATTCTAATGAAGCTATTTCAAAAAATAGAAATGGAGGGAACACTACCAAACTCATTCTATGAGGCCAGCATTACCTTGATCCTAAAACTAGACAAAGACCCTCTCAAAAAGGAGAATTACATACCAATATCCCTGATGAAGATGGATGCCAAAATACTCACCAAGATACTAACAGGATCCAACTGTACATTAAAAGGATTATTCACCACGACCAAGTGGGATTTATTCCTGGGATGCAATGGTGGTTCAACATTCTCAAATCAATCAATCAGGGACATCACATTAATAAAAGAAAGGACAAGAACCATATGATCCTCTCAATTGATGCAGAAAATCATTTGATGAAATACAGCATCCTTTCTTAATTAAAACTCTCCATAGTGTAGGGATAGAGGGAATATACCTCAGTATCATAAAAGCCATCTATGAAAAGCCCACACTGAGTATCATTCTCAATAGGCAAAAACTGAGAAACTTTCCCCCAAGATCAGGAACACGACAGGGATGTCCACTCTCACCACTACTGTTCCACATAGTACTAGAAGTCCTAGCTCAGCAATCAGAAAACAGAAAGAAATAAAAGGCATTCAAATTGGCAAAGAAGAAGTCAAACTCTCACGCTTCACAGATGACATGATACTGTAAGTGGAAAACTCAAAAGACTTCACCCCAAAATTGCTAGAACTCATACAGGGATTCAGCAACATGGAAGGATACAAAATCAATGCACAGAAATCAGTTGCATTTCTATACACTAAATATGAGACAGATGAAAGAGAAATTAAGGAATCCATCCCATTTACACTTCCACCAAAAACCATAAGACACCTAGGAATAAACCTAACCAAAGAGGTAAAGGATCTGTACTCAAGAAACTACAGAACACTCATAAAAGAAACTGAGGAAGACACAAAGAGGTGGAAAAACATTCCATGCTCATGGATTGGAAGAATAAACATTGTTAAAATGTCTATGCTGCCCAGAGCAATCTGCATAGTCAGTGCAAGCCCTATCAAAATACCACTGACATTTTTCACAGAGCTGGAACAAATAATCCTAAAATTTGTATGTTACCAGAAAAGACCCCAAATTGCCAGCGACTGTTGAAAAATAAAACCAAAGCTGGGGGCATCACAATGCCTGACTTCAAGCTACAATACAAAGCTGTAATCATCAAGACATCTTGGTTCTGGCACAAAAACAGTCTCAAACACACACACACAAAACAAGACCGTCTCCTCAATAAATTGTGCTGGTAAAATTAGACAGTCACATGTAGAAGAATGAAACTGGACCATTGTCTTCCACCATATACAAAGATAAACTCAAAATGAATGAAAGACCTCAATGTGAGACAGGAATCCATCAAAATCCTAGAGGAGAACACAGGCAGCAACATCTTGGACCTCGGCCACAGCAATTTCTTTCAAGACACATTTCCAAAGGCAAGGGAAACAAATGAGAAAATGAACTGTTGGGACTTCATCAAGATAAAAAGTTTCTGCAGAGCAAAGGAAACAGCCAATAAAACCAAAGGGCAACTATGAAATGGGAGTAGATATTTGCAAATGACATAACAGACAATGGGCTCAACACCCAAAAAAACAAAAAATTCTGTCAAGAAATGGGCAGCAGACATGAACAAACACTTCTGCAAAGAAGACTTACAAATGGCTAACAGATACATGAAAAAATGCTCCATATCACGTTTGGGTGGAGTGACTTTTATATTACTTCTATATTACTTTAGCCTGATCATAGACTTCAAGACTATTACACTTTTGAAAACTTGTCTGTCAGCACCTAAAGGTTAGTCTGAAAGTGATCTGATTGTATCTGTAACAAATAGATAGGCTTCCAAATAATTGCTTGATTTATAATCAGTTAATTAAAAATGTTATAAAACATTTTATCCCTCGTTCTTATAGTTTCCATTTTGCTTTACAAGCATACGTACTTTCTCTCACATTCCAGACATTTAATTAAAGTCCTCCTTTAAACTGTCCATACACATACTTAATATAAAACATTACATTTTAATCACAATGAGTAAAGTCTCTGTGGTGCAATTCTTTTATTGAAGATACAACGAAAACTATTTTGCTAGGCATAACTAATTCTCTATAGAGCTTATTTTTGGTATGCTTTATTACAGTTGTCAAAGACTATGAGCCACCTGAATTGGTTTGCTATTGTTACTTAGCTTGATATTACCTCTGGGGTTGTAATTAATTCAGATCTGTGTAAGCTATTCCCACACTTGATTAAAAAAACCACACAAACATATTGTTCTCTCTTTTTAATCTTCCTAGTCATATGTCAAAATAAGAAAAAGAAAATTTTGCTTGTTTTTCAGTTTATGTATCTGTTAATGTACCTGAGATATACGTATATAATACTGCATAATGCAGAAAATAAAATCCTACATGAATTTTTATTAACATACTGTAAAACCAATTAAAATTACATATTTTGAACACATTATATGGCCTGTTTCTTGATATTTACATTGCCTATACTTTTAAGAATTATTATTTCAAGAGTATCACAATAACAGTTGAAGTTTTTGTGAAATTTTACTTATGGAATGAATTACTTCGTTCTTTTGTGTACTGCATTGAATAAAATCATATTTAGAATTTTACACTTGTCAAAATTTTCAGGTCTCTAAATGTATAAGGATATATTCCTCAAGTTGGGAAATATATGACACAATAAAAACATTATACATACACATTTTGTTGAAATAAAACTATCTGCCATATTAAAAACTTTAAAAATACTAAATTTTAAGGAGTGCTATCATTAATGTTTAAATATGACATAAGTAAAATTAAAACTGTTTACCATATATCTATGATATATTTGATAGAACGGAGTGTGCTTTTTTTTCTCCTATAGGAATTAAGCTTTGTAAAATAGCTATTATCTTTAGATTTTTATAACATTCAAGAAAAAAATATAACAAACTATAACCTTTCATATTTTGAAAAGAATATTTAGCAATGTTTACACTAGATTTTTAAACTCTTACCTTCCTGAGCAACTCCATTGTTATTAAGATAAATCCATGGCCTCTTATACCTAACGGATATTTAGAAACACCTGTTGGAAACATAGAGGGATTTTTTTTTTTTTTTTGTATTAAAACCACAGAGTTTGATCTAATTCTTCTCTTGGATACTGATCCCTTAGGATCGAATTATAGAGGAAGTGTTTTATAATTACTAAAAGCAAAAGATGCAGTTTTCATATGACTAGAGAACTAATTTTAAGCTAAAAGAAAAAAAAAACACACATGCCATCTATCGTCCATAAGACATTTGGCACATTTTGGATAAGCTTGAAAAATGTCATCTGTAATTGTCTTAGTTCCGGCTGCAATAATTGAATCTCACAGAGTGGGTAGCTTGAACAATAGAAACGAATTTTTCCCAGTTTTGGAGGCTGGAAAGTCCAAGATCAAGGTGTCTGTTAAATATGGAATTTTATTTATGCCTGTAATGAGTATACTCTGATTTTAATAAATCCATTCCTAACTCTATGCTTTCAGTTTTTAATTGATTTCATACAAGGAATCCTTCATCCAGTCTGAAGAAGTAAATTGTTAACTATTTGTTGAACACACAATTCCTTAGGGGCAGATTTTATTTGTTCCAGTAAAGCTCCCCTCAACATTTAAATTGGGCTTATAGTTTGCTATCGCTTAAATTAAATAATATTTGTAAAAACATCTGGCCCATTTTCTGACACACAGTAAGAACTGAAGAAATAACAGCTTGGCTTTTATTTTTCCCTTCTTTTTAGAGTTGAGAATATTCTATTCCAGATGAGATTAGATAAACTTTGTGGTCGGTAATACTAAGAAATATCATCTGTGATGTGGTTAGAATGCATGTTGTTGCTCTTGGTAAAGACATGATATGGAAAAGTAATTACCTATCAGATTTTGAGTTAGATCTGAATTTAATTTTTGGGTCTGTATATATTACTTCTAAGATCCGAGATGAATTATTTAATATTTTAGAATCTCAGTTTCTGCATCTATAAATAATAATAATAATAATAATAATAATAATAATAATAATAATAATAATAATAATAATAATAATAATAATAATAATAATAATAATAATAATAATAATAATAATAATAATAATAATAATAATAATAATAATAATAATAATAATAATAATAATAATAATAATAATAATAATAATAATAATAATAATAATAATAATAATAATAATAATAATAATAATAATAATAATAATAATAATAATAATAATAATAATAATAATAATAATAATAATAATAATAATAATAATAATAATAATAATAATAATAATAATAATAATAATAATAATAATAATAATAATAATAATAATAATAATAATAATAATAATAATAATAATAATAATAATAATAATAATAATAATAATAATATTTGCTAACATTTTGACAATAAAAGTGATAGGTAGAAGCTAGACAGGCTCAGTGGAAGGAATGCCCTGAGGCAAGAATCCGAAGTCCTTCCAGCTCACGACAGGGACCTGAGCTGGAGACAAGGATAGAGTTATATAAACTACACATTAAAACTGAGAGTACAACTTCCTGATCTTGTGGCTTCCAAGACCTTGGTGATGACCGACGAAAGAGCCACAGGTGCAGACGATGCACTCTCCTTCTCCACCTCTGTCCCAGGGTAACCCCTAGACTCATTATAATTCATTGTATTGTGGGTACAGCCCCCCATCCCCACGGAGGAAGGCTGCCCTGATGGATCCAGTACAAACCTTGTGGGGTCAAAAGCTTCCCCTCCCAACCTGTGGGAGGAGTTTCCCAAATGATTGGAAGCAGCCTCCATTAGAGACCACCCCACGGGACATCACAGCTCCTCCCAGCCTAGAGTCATATCCAATCCCAAAACCACCTAGGGCCAGGTTCCACCTTGAGGAACCTGACTGCTTTCCGACCTGGAGAGTGTACTTTCCCTTTAATAAACTGCTTTGTGCTTGCTACTTTCCTTCTGTCTATTCTGAGCGCAGATCACTTTTCGTGGGGAATCCGAGGAGCGAGACCACCATTCACACACAAGGCTGACTCTCACCATAACAAAATATCAGTCTGTATAAATTTCTTACCACAATGACTGCGTATTGTAAATGCAGTTATAAATATATTTTTATTAGAAGTATTTCAACCGGGGGGCGCCTGGGTGGCACAGCGGTTAAGCATCTGCCTTCGGCTCAGGGCGTGATCCTGGCGTTGTGGAATCGAGCCCCACATCAGGCTCCTCTGCTGTGAGCCTGCTTCTTCCTCTCCCACTCCCCCTGCTTGTGTTCCCTCTCTCGCTGGCTGTCTCTATCTCTGTCGAATAAATAAATACAATCTTAAAAAAAAAAAAAAAAAGAAGTATTTCAGCCACTCCTCGTTCTATCCCTCTCTATTCTTTTCTACTTTTGCCATCATTGGTGTTGTATGGTAGGACTCCTCAAACTCTCCACAGTGAAGGAGTTCTTAGAAAATACCTGATACTTTTGTAATATACAAAAAAAGTGTCACTGCAATGAACTATACCTGCTTTTAAACATGGACTTTTCATTTTTTGGTATTGCAGCTAACCTTTAGCAGTTTGCAGATGGACGATGCTGCTCTAGGGGCCATATTTTGAGGAGCATACGTTCTTTCATCCCATCTTGGACACTGTATTCCATAAATCTTAAATTATTATTTTTTAAAGTTAAAAATAAACAAAATTAATCACTCTTATTTCTTCCATAGTTATACACCCTCATTTCATTTAATTTGCTTTAGAACACAAGCCCATGACCTAACATTTTGAATCTTTCCTACTGAGTTCATATTGTTTCCCATGTCCTATAGAGATCACGGTTAGGTAAAATGTGATTTACCTCTAATGGCATGAATAATTTTACTTGTTTATATTACAATACTTTAATTACTTTCACACTTCTGAGTTATTAAATGTGGCTTTTTATATCCTGGCAATTTCATTAAGTAACTTCAAATTGTAGCACAAGACTAACAATAATTATAGTCCATTTTGCAAATGTAAGTGGTCCTCGTAAAATATTTGTCAGGAGATATCTTTACTGGATAAATGATTGTTGGCATTGCTGGTGGAGTATTTTTTTGGATGAACTTCCAGTTCCACATGCCTAGAGATAATCAATAGTTGAAAATAAAATTTAACAATAAATGTTATTTCATATTCTCAGCCAGTTTTCCTAGATTTTCTGTCATTTATTATTTTGAATGGTCATTCTGATTTTATTTGTCTAAGCATTTATGAACATAATGTTTATGTCAGAATTAGATATTTAGTATAATTTTTCTACTGCTTATGTCAACATAATTACATTTAAAATTTCATTTCACCATGATCCTAATATAAAAATTGACTTTATAATACAGAGTATACTGCAATACTTACACCATATTTGAATTGTGTTTCAAAGTATATATATTTAATTTTTAAACAAAAAAGTACATTAATTTTTCTCTGAATGGTGTTAACTTTGTTATCTTTGTTGTTTTTCATTATTCTCTCTGAAAAGCAATTTGAATTATAGCTAAGATACGAGAATAATAAAATGAACCCTACAACTTTTCACTTTTCCTATAATTCTATTAAAAATCATAATTTTAGGGGCACCTACGTGGCTCAGTCCATTGAACATCAGACTCTTGGTTTCGGCTTAGGTCATTATCTCAGGGTCTTAAGATTGAGTCCCATATTGGGCTCCCTACTCAGCAGGGAGTCTGCTTGAGATTTTCTCCCTCTCCCTTTGCTCTCTCCCACCCCACACCACTAACATGCATGCTCTCTAAAATAAAAATAAATAAATGTTTAAGAATCATTTTATCATATAGTTAATTAGGCATATACATATTTTGTAATTATTCTCATAAATAATATTATTGATCCGGGTTATTACAGATTGTTCCATAACCAGAGGTGTCAACCAATCAACAATTCCCAGAGGCTAGGCTTCTTGGAACTCAACTTGAGTCTGGAATTATTACCAGTGTTACTCTGACTTTTGAGTTTTAAAGTCCAACCTTGTTTCTCCCTAAAAGAGAGATTATTGAAATTTTTGTCAGCTTGTTAGTCACCCAGTGTATCTGTTTACATTTTGCTTTGGGTCTGGGCATCTCAGCCTGAGCATTGAGAGTTTAGGATTTCACACATGCCTTCAGTGAATATTGCACATAGAGTTTTGGGTTTATTTAATGAACTTCAATTCCCAATCTTGTAGGCAGCCAAACTTCCAGCTCCTCTCCCCCCATCTCAGCAAGACCCCTATGTCACCGGCCTCAGGTTTATTCTCAGCCTTTATTGCCTGCTCTGTAAACTAGTGAATAAGCTGAGGAACACTACAGAAGCAAATCTCAGGATCCCTTTCTTGCCCCTTGTCTATAGGATTTTTCATTCATTGCCTCTAAACTTACTTAGCCTTTTCCCCCTACCTTTCATCAATTGTTTTATGTATTTTATCCAACCTATATATTTATTTTCTGTTGGGGGCATATATTCTCTTCAGACAGAAAGCCTTTACACATCTTGGTCCCTGTGTCCAAAACACCCCCCTCTTAGGTCCCTCTACCATCAGTTAGTTGATTGTTACTCTTCCCCCATATCTCCACTAAATGACCTCTCCATAGCCATCTTCTTTGACCTTCTTAATTACATCCAGGTCAGTTACTTCTTTCAAAATTGATCTTTTTCCATCTTATTCCTACTTTTGGTAGTTCTCTAGGTTGTTAAAATATAATTTGACAAACACCTATGTTGGAAATACTATTGTAGTGGTTGAAGGAATCATCAGCATATGACCTAACTCACTTTCTGAGTTGTGTGGAATTTTTTGGTAAGCAGGATTTAACCAATCCAAGAAGGTGGTGGAAGATAATAGTGGAAGATGGCTCTGGGCAGAAGAAATAACTGAGGTAACTGTGCCAGAGAAACATTTTGAAAAAAACTTACAAAATTCAGGCAAATGCAGAACTTTTTTCTTTTCTTTTTTTTTTGTTAACTTATTTTTACTTTTTTTTAAATTCTAGTATAATTTTTTAAAAGATTTTATTTGTTCATTTGAGAGATAGAGACAGAGCACAAGCAGGAGAGGCAGAGGGAGAAGCAGACTCCCCGCTGAGCTGAGAACCTAACGTGTGCTCAATCCCAGGATCCCAAGATCATGACCTGAGCTGAAGGCAAATGCTTAACCATCTGAGCCACCCAGGTGCTCCTAATTCCAGTATAATTAACATACAGTGTTTTATTAGGTTAAGGTGTATAATATAGTGATTTAACAAATCCATACATTACTCCGTGCTCAGCATAATATATGTACTCTTAATCTCCTTCACCTGTCTCATACATACAGCCACCCACCTCTTCTCTTAAAACCACCACCTGATTCTCTATATTTAAGAGTTTGTTTTTTTGGTTCTCTCCTTTTTCCTTTGTTAGTTTATTTTTTTAATTTCAACACATGAGTAAAATCATATAATATTTATCTTTCTCTTACTGACTTATTTCACTTAGCATTATACCCTCAGGATCCAACCATGTTGTTGCTAATGGCAAGATTTTGTACTTTCTCTATGGCTGAGTAATATATATATACCATGTCTTCTTTACACATCCATCTATTGATGGACAGTTGGGTTGCTTCCATATTTTGGTTATTATAAATAATGCTGCAATAAACACACAGTTGCATATATCTTTTCAAAATAGTGTTTTTTGGGTCACCTGGGTGGCTCAGATGGTTAAGTGTCTGCCTCAGCTTGGGTCCTGATCTCGGGGTCCTGGGATTAAGGCCTGCATTGGGCTCCCTGCTCAGCAGGGAGTCTGCTTCTTCTCTCATGCTCTCTCCTGCTCATGCTCGCGCTCCCTCTGTCTCTCTCAAATAAATAATAAAACCTTTAAAAAAATAATGTTCAAATTAGTGTTTTTGTATTCTTTGGGTGAATATACAGAGGTGGTGTTACTGGATCATATGGTAATTCTATTTTTAATTTTTTGAGTAACCTCTCTTTTCTTTTCCACAGTAGCAGTACCAATTTGCATTGCGTTACCACAGCACTGCGTGAGGTTCCTTTTTCTCCACATCCTCACCAACAATTGTAGTTTCTTGTGCTTTTGATTTTAGTCATTCTAAAAGGAATGAGGTGATATATCATTGTGGTTTCGATTTGCATTTCCCTGATGATTCGTGATATTGAGCATCCTTTCAGGTGTGTGTTGGCCATCTGGATGTATTTTTTGGATAAAAGTCTGTTCATGTCTTCTGCGCATTTTTTAATTGGATTATTTGGTTTTTTGGGTGTTGAGTAGTATAAGCTCTTTATACATTTTGGATACGAACCCTTTATTATATATATCATTTGCAAATATCTTCTTCCATTCAGTGGGTTGCCTTTTAGTTCTGTTGGTTGCTTCCTTTGTGCAGAAGCTTTTTATTTTGATATATTCCTAGTAGTTTATTTTTGCTTTTGTTTCTCCTCATCTCAGGAGATGTATCTAGAAAAACGTTGCTATTGCTGATGTCAGAGAAGTTATTGCCTGTGCTATCTTCTAGGATTTTTATGGTTTCAGGTTTCACATTTAGGTTGTTAATCCATTTTGAGCTTATTTATGTGTTTGGTGTAAGAAAGTGGTTCAGTTTCATTCTTTTGCTCATAAGGGTCCAGTTTTCCTAACATCATTTGTTGAAGAGACTGTCTTTTTCCCATTGCATATCCTTGCCCCATTTGTCATAGATTAATTGACATTAATTAATCATGGGTTTATTTCTGGGCTCTCTATTCTGGTCCATTGATCTATTGATTTAGTTTTTTGCCAGTAACATACATTTAATTACTACAGCTTTGTAACATATTTTGAAATCAAGAAGTATGAGGCATCCAGCTTTGTTTTATCAGGATGGCGTTGGCTATTCGAGGTCTTTTGTGGTTCCATACAATTTTTAAGGATTATTTGTTCTAGTTCTGTGAAAAATGCTGTTGTTATTTTGATAAGGATTGCATTAAATCTATCGATTGCTTTGGATAGTATGGATATTTTAATATTTCTTTTCCCAATCCATGAGTTCAGAATATATTTCCATTTCTTTGTGTTTTCAAATTATTTCATCAATATTTTATAGTTTTCAGACTTTAGGTCTTTCATTTCCTTGGTTAAGTTTATTCCTAAGTATTTTATTTTATTTGGTGCAATTGCAAAAGGGATTGTTCTCTTAATTTCTCTTTCTTCTGTTTCACTAGTATATACAAATGCAACCGATTTCTGTATATTTATTTTACATCTTGTGACCTTACTGAATACATTTATCAGTTCTCGTAGTTTTTTGGTGGAGTCTTCAGGATTTTCTATATACGGTATCATAACATCTGCCAATAGTGAAAGTTTTACTTCTTCCTTACCGATTTGGATGCTTTTTATTATATTTTCTTTCTGATTATGTTGTTAGGACATCCAGTACTATGTTGAGTAAAAGTGATGAGTAGATATCCTTGTCTTGTTCCTGATCTTATGAGAAAAACTCTCAGATTTTCATCATTGAGTATGATGTTAGTTATGGATTTTTCATGAATGGTCTTTATTAAGTTGAGGTTTGTTCTCTCTAAACCTACTTTGCGGAGGGTTTTATTGTAAATGGATGTTATATTTTGTCAAATGTTTTTTCTGCATCTTTTGAAATGATCATATGGTTCTTACCCTTTCTTTTATTAAAGTGACACATCATGTTAATTGACATCCTTGCAACCCAGGAAAAAATCCCACTTGATAGTGGTGAATTTTTTTTTTTTTTAATGTATTGTAAGATTCAGTTTGCTTGTACTTTCTTAAGGATTTTTGCATCTATGTTCATCAGAGATATTGGCCTATAGTTCTCTTTTTTTTTGTAGTGTCTTTATCTAATTTTAGTATCAGAGCCATACTGTCCTCATTGAATGAATATGGAAGTTTTCCTTCCTCTTTCTATTTTTTGGAATAGTTTGAGAAGGATAGGTATTTATTCTTCTTTAAATGTTTGGTAGAAGTCACTTGTGAAGCCAGCTGGTACTAGACTTTTGTTTGTTAGAATTTTATGATTACTAATTCAATTTCATTGCTGGTAATTGGTCTCTTCAAATTTTCTATTTGTTTCTGACACAGTTTTAGAAGGTTATTTGTTCCTAGGAATTTATTCATTTCTTCTAGTTTCTCTAATTTGTTGTCATATAATTTTTCATAATATTCTCTTATGGTCCTTTGTATCTCTGTGGTGTTGGTTAGTATTTCTCCTTCATTTTTTATTTTGTTTACTTGAGTTCTCTCTCTCTCTCTCCTTTTTTCTTTTACTTTTGATGAGTCTGGTTAAAGGTTTATCAATTTTGTTTGATCTTTACAAAGGACCATATCCTGGTTTCAATGATCTATTCTATTGTTTTTTTAGTTCCTATTTCATTTATGTCTTCTCTAATCTTCACTGTTTCTCTCCTTCTACTGGTTTTAGGTTGTGTCTGTTCTGCTTTTTCTAGTTCCTTTAGGTGTAAGGTTAGATTGCTTGAGATTTTCCTTGCTTCTTGAGGTAGGCCTGTATTGCAATAAACTTTCCTCTTGGAACAGCTTTGCCACATCTCAGAGACTTTGGACTGTTGTGTTCATTTTCATTCATCTGTATGTACTTTTTTGATTTCCTGTTTGATTTCTTGGCTGACTCATTCATTGTTTAGTAGCATGCTATTTATCATCCATGTACTTAAATGTTCTTTGTAGATTTTTTTTTCTTGCGATTGATTTCTAGTTTCATACAGTTGTTGTCAGAAAAGATGCATGGTATGACACAAACATTTTGAATTTCTTGAGACTTATTTGTGGACTACTTTGTGATCTATTATGGAGAATGTCACATATGTACTTGAAAAGAATGTGTAGTCTGCTGTTGTAAGTTGGAGTGTTCTGAATATATCTGCTAGATCTATCTGGTCCAAAGTGTCATTCAAAGCCACTGTTTCCTTGATTTTCTATTTGGATGATCCATCCATTGGAGTAAATAAGGTGTTAAAGTTCCTTACTATTATTTTTTACTATTAATTACTTTCTTTGTATTTGTTAATAGATGCCTTATATATTTAGGTGTTCCCATGTTGGGTGCATAAATATTTAGAGTGGTTATATCTTCTTGTTGGATTATTCCCTTTATGATTATGTAGTGTCCTCCTTTGTCACTTGTTACAGTCTTTGTTTTAAAGTCTATTTTGTCTGGTGGAAGTACTGTTATCTCAGCTATGTTTCCACTTCCATTTACAAGATAAATGCCTTTCCATCCCTTCCTTTTCAGACTGCACGTATCTTTATGTCTGAAATGAGTCTCCTGTAGGCAGCATATAGATGGATCTTCTTTTTTTACCCATTTTATCACACCACATCTTTTGATTGGAGCCTTTACTCCATTTACATATGAAGTAATTATTTTTTAAAATTCACTTAACCAACATATAGTACATCACTAGTTTCAGATGTAGAGTTCAGTAATTTATCAGTTGTGTATAACACCCAGTGCTCATCACATCATGTGCCTTACTTAATTCCCGTCACCCAATTACCCCATCCTTCCACCTGCTTCCCCTCCAGCAAGACTCACTTTGTTTCCTATAGTTAAGAGTCTCTCCAGGATTTTCTCCCTCTCTCATGACTTCCCCTTCAGTTTTCCCTACCTTACCCTATGATCTTCTGCGCTGTTTCTTATATCCCATAAGATACCATATGATACCATATGAAACCATGTGATAATTGTCTTCCTCTGATTGACTTATTACGCTAGGCATAATACCCTTCAGTTCCATCCACGTTGATGTAAATGGTAAATATTCATCCTTTCTGATGGCTGAGTAATATTCCATTGTACTTATATGACAATGTCTTTATCCATTCATCTGTTGGTGGACATCTTGGCACTATCCACAGATTGGCTATTGTGGACATTGCTGTTATGAACATTGGGGTGCAGGTGCCCCTTTGGATCACTACTTTTGTATCTTTGGGATAAATACCAAGTAGTGCAATTGCTTGGTTATAGGGTAGCTCTATTTTTAACTTCTTGAGTTACCTGCATACTGTTTTCCAGAGTGGCTGTACTAGCTTGCATTCCCACCAACAGTGTGAGAGGTTTCTCCTTTCTCTGCATCCTCAGCAAATTTTTTGTTTCCTGTCTTGTTAATTTTAGCCATTCTGATTGGTGTAAGGTGGTATCTCTTTGTGGTTTTGATTTGTGTTTCTCTGATGCCAAGTGACATGAAACATTTTTTCATGTGTCTGTTGGCCATTTGTATGTCTTCCTTGGAGAAATGTCTGTTCATGCCTTCTGCCCATTTCTTGACTGGATTTTTTGTTTTTAGGGTGTTGAGTTTGTTAAGTTCTTTATAGATCTTGGACGCTAGCCCTTTAACTGATAAGTCATTTGCAAATATCTACTGCCATTCTGTAGGTTGCCTTTTAGTTTTGTTGACTGTTTCCTTTGCTCTGCAGAAACTTTTTATCTTGAAGTCCCAATAGCTCATTTCACTTTTGTTTCCCTTGTCTTTCGGAGTCGTGTCATGAAAAAAGTTGGTGTGGCCGAGGTCCAAGATGTTGCTGCCTGTGTTCTCCTCTAGGATTTTGATGGATTCCTGTCTCACAGTGAGGTCTTTCATTCATTTTGAGTTAATCTTCGTGTATGGTGGAAGACAATGGTCCAGTTTTATTCTTCTACATGTGGCTTTCCAATTTTCCCAGCACCATTTATTGAAGAAACTGTCTTTTTTTTTTCTTCCCATTTGGTATTCTTTCCTGCTTTGTTAAAGATTAGTTGACTATAGAGTTGAAGGTCCATTTTTGGAGTCTCTATTCTGTTCCATTGATCTATGTGTCTGTTTTTGTGCCAGAACCAAGATGTCTTGATGATTACAGCTTTGTATTGTAGCTTGAAGTCAGGCATTGTGATGCCCCCAGCTTTGGTTTTATTTTTCAACAGTCGCTGGCAATTTGGGGTCTTTTCTGGTAACATACAAATTTTAGGATTATTTGTTCCAGCTCTGTGAAAAATGTCAATGGTATTTTGATAGGGCTTGCACTGACTATGCAGATTGCTCTGGGCAGCATAGACATTTTAACAATGTTTATTCTTCCAATCCATGAGCATGGAATGTTTTTCCACCTCTTTGTGTCTTCCTCAGTTTCTTTTATGAGTGTTCTGTAGTTTCTTGAGTACAGATCCTTTACCTCTTTGGTTAGGTTTATTCCTAGGTGTCTTATGGTTTTTGGTGGAAGTGTAAATGGGATGGATTCCTTAATTTCTCTTTCATCTGTCTCATATTTAGTGTATAGAAATGCAACTGATTTCTGTGCATTGATTTTGTATCCTTCCATGTTGCTGAATCCCTGTATGAGTTCTAGCAATTTTGGGGTGAAGTCTTTTGAGTTTTCCACTTACAGTATCATGTCATCTGTGCCTTTTATTTCTTTCTGTTTTCTGATTGCTGAGCTAGGACTTCTAGTACTATGTGGAACAGTAGTGGTGAGAGTGGACATCCCTGTCGTGTTCCTGATCTTGGGGGAAAGTTTCTCAGTTTTTGCCTATTGAGAATGATACTCAGTGTGGGCTTTTCATAGATGGCTTTTATGTTACTGAGGTATATTCCCTCTATCCCTACACTATGGAGAGTTTTAATTAAGAAAGGATGCTGTATTTCATCAAATGATTTTCTGCATCAATTGAGAGGATCATATGGTTCTTGTCCTTTCTTTTATTAATGTGATGTCCCTGGTTGATTGATTTGAGAATGTTGAACCACCATTGCAACCCAGGAATAAATCCCACTTGGTCGTGGTGAATAATCCTTTTAATGTACTGTTGGATCCTGTTGTTAGTATCTTTGTATTTTGGCATCCATCTTCATCAGGGATATTGGTATGTAATTCTCCTTTTTGAGAGGGTCTTTGTCTGGTTTTAGGATCAAGGTAATGCTGGCTTCATAGAATGAGTTCGGAAGTGCTCCTTCCATTTCTATTTTTTGAAATAGCTTCATTAGAATAGGTATTATTTCTTCTTTAAATGATTGATAGAATTACCCTGGGAAGTCATCTGGCCCTGGATTCTTGTATTTTGGGAGGGTTTTGATTACTGCTTCAATTCCCTTGCTGGTTATTGGTCTGCTTAGATTTTCTACTTCTTCCTGTTACAGTCTGGGTATTCTGTAAATTTCTAGATATGCATCCATTTCTTCTTGTTTGCCTCATCTGTTGGCATATAGTTGCTCATAATATGTTCTTACAATTGTCTGTATTTCCTTGGTGTGGGCCATGATCTCTCCCCTTTCACTCATGATTTTATTAATTTGGGTCTTTTCTCATTTGTTTTTGATAAGTCTGGCTAGGGGTTTATTGATCTTATTAATTCTTTCAAAGAACCAGAAGTAATTATTGATAGGTATGTACTTATTGCTGTTTGTTATTTGTTTCTTGATTGTTTTTGTAGTTCTCTGTTCATTTTTCTTCTTGCTCTCTTCTTTCATGGACTGTTGGCTTTTAGTGACATTTTATTTTGCGTTCCCTTGACTGATTTTTATAGATATACATATTTTTCTGCTTTTGTGCTTCCTACTCTTCTTACTCTTGCTTATGCTCTTTCTTTTCCACACAAAATCCCCTTTAACATTTCTTATAAGGCTGTTTTAGTGGTAATGAATTTCTTTAACTTTTGTTTGTCTGGAAACTCTTAATCTCCCCTTCTATTCTGGTTGCTAGCCTTGCTGGATAAAGTAGTCTTGGTTACAGGCTGTTTTGTTTTGATTTCTTTCAGAACCTGTTTCCTTTTCTCTTGTTGCTTTTAAAACCCTTTATCACTACTTTTTTTCCATTTTAATTATTATGTGTCTTGGTGTGAACTTCTTGGGTCCACTTTGTTTGGGACTCTCTGCACCTGCTAAATCTGGATTTCTATTTTCTTCCCTGGATTTGGGAAGTTTCAGCTATTACTTCTTCAAATAAATTTTCTGCCCCTCTTTCTCATTCTCCTCCTTCTGGGATCCGTATAACACAAATGTTATTATGCTTGATGGTTTTGCTTATTTCCCTTAATCTATTCTCATTTTTTAATTATTCTTTTTCTTTCTTCATTCATCTTGATTCCTTTCCATTATTCTGTTCTCTAGGTCACTGACCCATTCTTTGTCTAGTCTATCTATTTCACCTGCTGTATTTTTAATATCAGTTACTAAGTTCTTCATATCTGACTGGTTCTTTTCTATGTTTTCTATCTCTTTTTTGAGGGTCTCATTGAGGTTATCCACTTTTTTCTCAAGTCTAGAGAGTATCTTTATTACCATTACTTTAAATTTTCTTTCAGGCATACTACTTAATTCCCTTTCATTTAGCTCTCTTGCTGTGGTTTTGTTCTATTCTTTCATTTGGGACATATGCCTCTGTTTCCTTATTTTGTCTAACTTTCTGTGTATGTTTCTGTGTGTTAAGAAAGCCAGTTCCATCTCCTGTTCTTGAGTGTAGTGACCCTATGAATAAGATGTCTTGTAGTGCCCTACAGTGCAATGTCCCTTGTTCAGAATCTTGAGTTTCAGAGGTGTCTCCTATGTGTTTGAATGTGCCATACTGTTATAGCTGAGCCATGTTTGCCTTCAGACCAGTCATCTGCAATATCTCTCTTTGACTGTCATGGCCAGGGTTTGATCTCTGTTTTGTTAATGGGCCAGTTTGGGGCCACCTGCTGTTTGAGTTGGGTCAGACCAGATGTTTGCCAGAGCTGTTACTGAACCAAATACAGGGCATTCTCTTTTGTTGCTCCCTGAGCTTTCGTTGGTAGGCAGGACCTGCCATCAGACCAGATTTCTGCCCCTAGCCCACTGCTAAGTCAATATTCAAACTGGTGTGTGTGTGTTTATCTTCCCCTCTCCCCAGGGCAAATGTCACTTTGCAGTGGTGCTAGACCCTGTCAGGGCTGCTTGCACACTGGTAGGCTTGTACCACTGCTTTGCATGGACTCTTGCAGAGGGTGTGTAGGAGGTGGCTGGTCCACAGGATAATATAGGAGTGTGGCATACTATGTTAAGAAGTTTTGTGCCAGTCTCCTGTGAGAAGAGACATGAGCCACTTAGAACTCCTGCCCAGGGTGCTTGGAGGGGCAAGTCCACAGGAGTACATGGGGCAGAACATGTAGAGAAAGCTACAGGAGAGCATGGGGCAGAATAAGCAAGGTAGAAGGTGTTTGGTCTGCATTGGTTCCTGGGGGGCAGGGTAGGAAAATGGCACCTGCCAGCTCCTTTGTTTCCAGAGAAATCTCCCAAAGATCCCTGCCCCTCCAGTGCATAGCAAATAAATTTCATATACCATATACTCCAAGCATTTTTCAAAATACTGCTTCAGTGCTATATCTGAGCAAGGTTGTTTTTATGATGCCTCTTTAAGGTTGTGGACTCAGTTTTCTATCACTCTCCAGCTCTTCCAAAAACAAGCCTGCTGAGTTTTAAAGTTCTAGCTATTCAGCCCCACTAAGTAGTGATAAAGTTAAGCACTTCTGGTTTTCAAAGCCAGTTATTATGGGGATTCATCTTCCCCATGCAGTTCCCTCATGCCTGGGGTGCCAGGTATGGGGGTCCCCTCCTCTTTCCTCTTCAGGCTTGTGGTGTCCAACCATCTTGAGGACAAGCCAGAGGGTTAGCTTGGTTCTTGACTGTATCTCTGCTCTTCCTATTGCTTTCAATGTGACCTCTTCTCTTAGTTTAGCTATGGAGATTCTGCTGTGCCAGTCTTTGGGTCATTTTCTAGGTTATTTACACTGATGTGGGTGTTATCTAGGTGTACCCATAGGACAAATTGAGCCTAGGATCTTTCTACTCTGCCATATATCCCAGGAGTTTCAAGAATTTTGATTTACTTTTTACATTGCCTCCACTCCACCAAAAAAAAAAATAAAAATCTGATTTTTGCCAAGTGTGACTGTGACAGGTCTCGTATTTGCCAGACCCAACAGCACTTACTTCCTTGGTTTAGGGATAATTTTCAAGCCATTCTAATTCCATCAGACTATCTGCAGGAAATATAAAATTTTTAAAAAGTCCAGGGAGTTGGCTTAAGCATTATTGGCAGAATCTTGAAGAACTAGTGCACACACTTTTTCTTTCTTTTTTTTTTTTTTTTGCACACATTTTTTCTATCAAGATCCTTGTCTCTGCTCCAGTTCTGTTTCCAATAAACTGGATATTCATCACCTTCCTTTTTTCTAAGAGTTATGCATTATCATCACAAAGACAAATGGCATAATCAATCAAATCTTTTTTTAGACTGTAATGAAAAAATTCATTCCAAGAGGGATGGTAATATTTAGTTGAAGAATCAGGCAGTGATCAGGCTATGAAGGGAACTTGTTTACCACACTAAGTATTTAGATTTTAAGTTGTAGAACTAAGGATTACAAATTCCTATTTCTACAGCTATAGGCAGGTAATTAAAATGTTTTACAAAATAAAATGAAGAAGAAAGCAGCAACCTGAGATATGGTTCCCCATCTCAAGATATTAAACTGCATTATTTAACACTGCCAGTCAGATAAAATGCATTCTTATCTTGAATTTAGTTACTGATTTGCTTTTGAAAATAACCATTGTTTCGATTAGGGATAAGGATTAAATGGTATTAATAAGGCACACCTGGGTGGCTCAGCTTGGGTCTTGACCCCAGGGTCCTGGGATCGGGCCCTGTGTCAAGCTCCCTGCTCAGCGGGGAGTCTGCTTCTCCCTCTTCCTCTCTCTCTCTGTGTCTCGCTCTCTCTCAAGAAAAATAAAATCTTTTAAAAATAAATAAATGGTATTAATAAAGGGATTTTAAATCATATTTATTATGGTTAATTACCCATTGTCACAAATCCCTTGCAGCTTTTTTATCAAACGGTGGAGTCAAGATTTCCTTTCCCCTTGAATCTGGGCTGGCTATGTGACTGGCTTTGATGAGTAGAATTGTGGCAAAAAAATACATTGTGTGAGTTCCAGAACCCAGGAGTTAAAAAGCCTTGCAACTTCTACCTTTACTTCTTGAAATGCTCCCACCACCATGTAAGGTAGCCTGGGCTAGAGTGTTAAATAATGAAAGATCACATAGTGGAAGGGTCAGCCATTAACCAGTACCAAGATGACTAACATGTAAATGAACACCTTAATACCTCTAATACCAGACTGCAACAGTATGCGGGATGACGGGAGAGACCCAGCAGAAGAACCAGCTGGATGAACCCAGCCAACCCACAGAATCATGAGAAATAACCAACTCTTGTTGTTTTAAGCAACTGAGTGTTAAGGTGGTTTGCTATACAGCAATCAATAAATAAGACACTTTACTTCTAGACTGAATTATAGAGGTTGAAACTAAAAGAAGAAAGAGGATACAATTGAACCATTTAAAGTGTATAATTCAATGATTTTTAAATATATTCTCAGAGTTGTGAAACTATGACCACAACCACATTTAGAGTGTTTTCATTACTCCAAAAACCAAAACCAAAAACACCTTAAATCCTTGAGTATTCAAACTGTCAGTCTGCATTTCTCCCTCAACTATCCTGTCTCTAGACAATTGCAAATCCACGTTGTATTTCTACAGGTTTGTCTATTCTGTGTGTTTCATGTAAATTTAATAATACAACATGTGGTCTTCTGTGACTGGCTTCTTTCACTTAGCATAATGTTTTCAAGATTCACCATATCATTATTCCTTATAATTGCTGACTAATATTATGCTGTATAGATATGCCACATTTTAATTACCCATTTTTTCATGGTTATTTGGATTATTTCCACTTGTGGTTATTCCTAATAATACCCCTATGGGCATTCATGTGCAAGTTTTTGTGTGAAAACATGTGTTACTGTCTCTTGGATATACATCTAGGAATGGAATTGCTGACTATAGGGTGACTCTGTGTTTAGCCTTTTGACAAACTACCAGACTGTTTTCCAAAGTGTCTTTACCATTTTCTTTTCCACAAACAGCATAAGAGGATTCAAATTTCTCCACTCCTTGCTAACATTTGTCTTCTCTGTCTTCTTAAATTTTTATTCCATTATAGCTATACATAGTATGAGGTGTTATCTCATTGTGGTTTTGATTTGCATTTATGTAATAATAGATATGTTGAGCATTTTTCCTTGTGCTTGTCAGTCATTTATATATATTCTTTAGAAAAAATGTCTATTCCAATCATGTACCCATTTTTAAACTGCATTATCTACCTTTTTATTACTGAGTTGTTAAAGTTCAGGACGCAAGTTCCTTATCAAATATATGATATGCAAACATTTTCTCAAATTTCGTTATTTTTGCACTATCTTGATGGTATCCTTTGAAAAACAAATGTTTTTAATTTTGATGAAGATAAATTTCTTTTTATCACCGTCTTGTCATTTGTGTTTTGGGCATGATAAATAAAAAGACCGCCTGATCCAAGGCCATGAATTATTTCTCTTATGTATTTTTCTCAGACTTTTATATTTTCAGTTCTCACATTTAGTTCTATATACATTTTGAAATAATTTTTGTATAAGGTTTAAAGAAAGGTCCCAAATTCATTCTATTACATGTGCATATCTAATTGTTCCAACTTCATTTGTTGAAAATAAGAATATTTTTTCCTGACCGAATTTTCTTGGAAACCTTGTCAAAATCAATTTATTGACTGTCAATGTAAGAATTGATATATAAACTCTCAGTCCTATTCCCTTTATATATATGTTTAACCCTATTTCAGCACTAAACAGTGTTGACTACTGTATCTTTTTTGTCTTTTTTATTTACTTGTTTACTTATTTAATACTACCTTTTTGTGCAATACCATACCCTTGTAGTAGCACTAAAATAGAAAGTATAACTCTTCCAATTTTATCTATTTTAATATTATTCTCTCAACTGGAATCCCTTACAATTCCATATAAACTTGAGGATGTACATTTATATATCTGAAAAACAGCTGTTAGAATATTTATAGGAATTGCATTATATCAGTAGATCACCTTGAGTACTACTGTCATCTTAACAATACTAACTTTCCCAATCCATGAACATAGAATGGCTTTCATTTAATTAGGTCTTTTTAAAGTTCTTTCATAGCAGTGTTTCATATTTACAAGTGTACATATGGTTAATTTTATTGCTAGGTATTTGATTCCTTTCGATGTTATTGTAAATGGAATTATTTCCTCAATTTCACTTTTAATCTTTTATTGGTAATATAATTTATTTTTGTACATTCTTCTTTTGTCCTAAAACCTTGACAAACATATTCATTAGAGTAGCAGTGAGAGGGTGTGTGTGTGTGTGTGTGTGTGTGTGTGTGTATGCCTTAGGATTTCCTATATACAGCATTGTTTTCTTCCAATAGTGATAATTTTATTTCTTCTATTTCAATCTGGATACTTTTTATTTTTTCCTTTGCCTAACTGTCCTGACTAGTACTTACTGTATAATGGTGAATAGTAGTGGTGAGAAAAGACATACTTGATTTGTTCTTGATCTTATGAGAAAACTTTCAATATTTCACAATTAAATATTATGTTATCTGTTGTTTTTGTGTAAATGTCCTTCACTAGATTACTGAACTTCCTTTCTTACCTAGTTTGTTGAGTATTTTTATTCAGAAGTGTTAGAAGTGTCAACTTCTTTACCCAGTCTGGCAACCTTTGTCTTGCATTGAATTTTCTTATCCATATGCATTAGTGTCATCATTCATATAATTGGGTTTATGTCTGCTGATTAATTTTCCTAATATGTCCTATAACTTTTTTTCCATATTTCTTTTCACTATTTTTCTTAACATTAAGTGGGTATTTTCCAGTGTAACATCATAATGCCTTAATGATTTTTTCATTATTTCTCCTGAACTGTTTTTTCAGTGGTTTGTCTAGGGTTTACCATATAAGTCTTAATAGTATAATTCAGATTTCTGCTAACCTAATTCAAGTGAGGAGTCAACATGTAGAAACATTACTCAGATGTAGCTCTATTCCTTCTTCTGCCCTTTTGTGCTATCATTGCTTTGCATGTTACACCTACATATGTTACAAATCCAACAATGTATTCATAGAATCATTAATTTATAAAATTTCATATTTTTTTAAAAACTGAAATAAGAAAATCTGCAATTAGATTACCCAAAAAGCCTGCAGTGATCAGGTAGCCACAGAAAAGCCTTGTTCCAAAATTATAACTAAAGAAATTTTTAAAAATTCTGTTTGTATACTTTTGGTTTTTTTCCCCCCAACATTCTTTCTATATAGTCAGCAAAATATCATATCTTATACTACACATGTGAACTAAATGATTTTCATAATATTCTCTTAAAGGACTTCTGTTGATAGTCAACTAGGAAAACATCTGCTCATCAGAATATTTAATATCTCTTATCAAATCACAAAATATTAAGACTTCTGTTATTTTTACAAAAATAAAATAATACTAGGATGTCGAATATCATATACATACATGTATTAATGTAGTTGTCTTCTTATGTTTTGGTCCTGACTTCATAGTAAATATTCACAGAAAATAGTATGTATGTTTTAAAAATGGTGTTCACATCACTTTAGTCAGTCCTGGAGTTTAAATAACAGCCTCAGGGAGTGAAAGTTATATCTCAAAACCTGTGATCCAGCTGCATCCCTTCTTGTAATGGACTCTGCAATAATATGACTTTCATAAATATTAGCAACAGCTTCACCTTGAAGCAGTTGAATTTTACAACATAAATTAATGGAGAAATGAAAAAAATGCAGTTATATCTGTATTGTGTTGTGCCTACAGGGTTCAAATAAAATGAGATTAAAACACTGCAAGTTCAGGATATTTTGGCCAATTATTGCTAAGGTATTCAATAAATACTGTCAAACCCCAAATAGGATATTGGGAGCAATAACATAGCTTTCCAAGTGTGTGTATAGAATAACAAATTAAGAATATAGGAGACATACAAGAAAACAACTATTTTTGCACATTAAAAAAACAAAAACAAAAACAAAACTTCACTCCTGCCATACAATTAAAAAGGTATTTTCACTGTAATGGTTGAATACCTCCTATCAGATTAACCAGTCTCTTTTCTAAATAACTATAAGTTATGGAAAATAAAAGCACAACTAATTGATAGCATTAGAGAACGAACAAAAGTAGGCAGATACTGAAGGACTGTTGTCCCTTGTCAGAAGGAAAATATATTGAGTTACTGATTTTTTTTTCTCAAGGGCAGACTCCAACTGTACCCTATGGGCTAGTCAAATCCAAATTAGAAGTCCTACAATCTTTAAAGAACTAAAGGACTGAGTTTGGGAAGTCCACGAAAAGGGCAAATCTTGGAAGGAGAAACATACGGGGAGAACTCAAATCTTTGTATACACTCTGCCCAAATCTCTGTAGAATGCATGCACAGACACAGTCCAAACAGCCAGGTGAGGCTAAAGTAACTGAGCTGAGTACAGCCTAGTTACTGCCTGATTAAAACAGCAAAAAAGAAAATTATCTTTGAGAAACATAACAGACTCCAAAGTCTACAAACTGTATCATTCATAGTATCTTTTTCTTTTTAAGATTTATTTTATTTTAGAGAGAGACTGACAGAGAGTGCAAATGGGGGGAGGGGCAGAAGGAAGGGAAGAGAAGCAGACTCCCCACTGAGTAGGGAGCCTGATGCAGGCTCTACCCCATGACCCCAAGATCATGACCCCAGCAGAAATCAACAGTCAGATGCCCAACCAAATGAGCTACCCAGGTGCCCCCATAATATTTTTGTTAGAATCCAAAGTTACCAGGCATATAAGGAAAGCAGTAAATGTGACCCAACTGAAGAAAAAGAACAATAAATGGAGACCAATCCAGAGGTAGTTTAGGTGTTGGAATTAATACACCATAAACTATTATATCTCTTCTCAAGGATATAAAGGAGAATATGTTTGTTATAAAAGGAAAATAAAAATTAAAGAACTGAAAATATAGGAAATTACAAAAAAAAATCACTGCTTGAGCCTAACATAAAATTAGAAATGACAGAAAATTAAGAGTGAAAATAAATCAATAAAATATTTACCAATGTGAAGTTTAAAAAGAAATAAGATTGGGAAAAAATAATGAACATAATACCAAGGAATTATGAGGCAGTATAAAAATACTTGGTTTAGTTTTAAATGGTAACCAAGAAGAGAAGGAGAAATCAAACATTCAGGGAAACTATTTTAAGAGATAATGGCCAACCACTTACCCCAGATTATTGAAAGATGGAAATTTACATAGTGAAGAGAATTAGAAAAGCACAATCACTAAGAAAGAAAATTACACCAACCACGATATAGGCAAATTTCTGAACTCCAAAAATAAAGACAATATCTTAAAAGGGGGGCAGTGAAAAAAAACCCAATGTATAAAGGACAAAAGCAATTTGTATAACTGGTTGATTTTTATCAAAAACAGTGGATACCAGAGGACAGTGGAATGGTATCTACAAACTGCCAGAAGAAAAAAAACAAAAACAAATCCAAATCAAAAGAAAACAATAAAACAATTTTACATTCAGTGAATATGCACTTTAATATGTAGGTTAAATAAAATATTTTCCAAATATAAAGAAGATTTGCATAATAAAAAAATCTTGAAAGAAGTATCTCAAGCAAAGGGAAATTATACAAAATGGATAATTGGATTTTAAGGAAAGAATAAAGAGGACTAGAAATATAAAATATATGAGTAAAAATAAAAGACTATGTTTTTCATCTATGTTTCTTAAAAATAAATATGACTGTTTAAAGTAAAACAGTAAAAATCTTGTCTTACAAGATTTGTGAGCAACAGAGGCATAAAATACATGGTAACAATGGCATACAGAATGGCAGAGGTAATAAACTATCCTACACCATAGTACATTTTCTACATTTTACATAAAGTTGTACAGTATTAATTCTAAGTAGACTGTAAAAAGTTACGAATGAAGATTATAATCCTAGAGCAACAAATAATTTCAAATAGGTAAATGCTAAAATGCCGAGAGAGAAAAGATAATTCTAATTAAATATCTGAAAGTTCAAATAAAGAAAAGAAGAAAAAAGAAACGAAAAAGAAGGAGGACCAAAAAAGCCCAGAAAATTCTAGAAATAATACAGCCAAAAGGATTGTAACTTTAAATGATAATGGACTAAACACTTATTAAAAGACAAAGAGTGAAAAAAATAAATAAAATTGTAAAACCTAAGTGCATGCTGTCTTCAAGGACATGTTTTAAACATAAAACACAGATAATGCAAAAATAAAAGGAGAGAATTACATCATGCAGTGAGTAAACATAAAAATAATAAGATGACTACATTATTATGGAATACAGAAGATTTCTGGACAAAAGTGCTATCAGAAATAAAGAGGGACATTTATAAAAGGGTCAAGACATCATGAAGACATAAGAATCATAAACATGTGCCTAATAGTAGAGCTTAATAATAGATAAAACAGAATTTACCAAATTAAAAAAAATAGACAAGCCCATTATCCTAGTTGAAGATATTAGTACCTTTCTCTAAGCATTTGATAGAATTAAACAAAAATCTGAAAATCCAGAGCTGATTTGGAGTAAACTAACAATTACTTTGACCAAACTGACATTTACAGAACACACGACTCACTGAGAACATTTTTTTTTTCAAAAGCACAGGTAATACTCACCCAAACTTGACCATTATCTTAGTTATAGAATAAATCAACAAATCCAAAAGACTGAAACGCTGTAGAGTATATTGTCTCATCAAAATTAAAATAAAAATAAACAATAAGCTATCTAGAACAACCTCAAATAATTGGAAATTAAAATAATCCATGGATGGAAGATAAACCAAAAAGAAAATTTTAAAAAAGCACTTAAATGTGAAAGATAATAAAAACTGCATTATTACAAATAATCAGGAAGCAAAAGGGCACTCATCGGTTTCCTTTAAACTTGGAATACTTGGTGTAGAAACAAAATGCACATTACTCTTAATAAAAGAGTATTACTCTTAATAAATCTAAGATATTTACATCTTAGCTCATTTATTAGTAATTGTTTTAATTCTACCTGAGATGTCACATGTGATAATTATTTTGCGCATATGTACCCTGTTGGTATGTGTTGCGAGGATTGTAGTGTACAAGCTTTGTGATCTGAACTTACCATTTCTCAGAAATCTCAGATATTTCTTTGCCTTCTTATTTAAAGAATAAAAAATTCTGAGAATTTTTTAACTAACCCATTGTTCATATATCTCTTCAGATTTACATTTTTTAATTGTTTGAAGTACTTCATTTTATTTTGCTGGAAATAGAAATTCTGTTGGTTATATATTACCTTTATTTCAATGTGGTATGTGCATTAAAATGGCTAAGGATGAAAATTTTTTGAGAAAAAAATTATCATTATAGAAATCACTAGAGCAAATGAAGAAGGACACCATATGAAGAGTATTTTATAAAAGTTAGAAGACAGTCTAAAGTCTGGATATTTTATTGCCTCGTCAGTTCAAATATTCTCCCATATGAAAGACTGCTTTATCTCTTCCATTTCACAGTTCCAATGCAGTCAGTTGTACAGTGTCAGAGAGACCATAGCTTTGCCATGAAGTTCCCAAAATCAATTCTTACTGATTATGTCTTGTAATCTATTATTTTTTTGGGCACTCAATTGCTATGCTGAGAGTAATTACGGTAGTAAATGATAATGTTTCTATTATATACAATCTCATTTGATACTTTGTTCCATCTTATCAAGAACAGTATAACATAATTTATACAAAAAGCTTCTCAACCCTATTTCGTGTGTTATTCACAGGAATTTTTAAAATTTTTTAAATTAACATATAATGTATTATTTGTTTCAGGAGTACTGGCCTATGATTCACAGCACTCACCATACCACACCCTCTCCCCAGTGTCCATCTCCCAGCCATCCCATCTCTCCCATCCTCCTTCACTCCAGCAACTGTCAGTTTGTTTCCTGAGATTAAGAGTCTTTTATGGTTTATCTCCCTCTCTGGTTTCATCTTGTTTCATTTTTTCCTCTCTTCCCCTATGATCCTCTGCCTTGTTTCTCAAATTCCACATATCAGTGAGATCATATGATAATTTTCTCTGATTGACTTATTTTGCTTAGCATAATATCCTCTAGTTCCATCCACTTCGTTGCAAATGGCAAGATTTCATTTTTGCTGGCTGCATAATATTCCATTATATATATATATGTAAAATCACACACACACACACCCCACATCTTTATTCATTCATCTGTCAATGGACATCTAGGATCTTTCCATAGCTTGGCTATTGTGGACATTTGCTGCTATGAACATTGGGGTGCATGTGCCCCTTCAGATCACTACATTTCTATCTTGGGGGTAAATACCCAGTAGTGCAATTGCTGAGTCATGGGGTAGCTCTATTTTCAACTCTTTGAGGAACCTCCATATTGTTTTCCAGAGTAGCTGCACCAGATTGTATTCACAGGAATTTCAAGGAACATTTAAAAAAGCATTCCAGTTAATTGACTGTATATGGTAATATATACATATAGATATAGTTTGCTGTTAAAACATAAATTATAAAGGACGTCTTAATCTTAGTTACATATATTACATTTATATGTATATATATTTACAATCAACATAGCAGACAAGTAAACAGACAATTGTAAACATGTTTTGACATTGTTAATACAGGCTGTGAGAAATGATCAGAAAATGTCTTTTAGAAGAAGTAATAAATAATGTATACATGGAAATCTGAAAAATGAAGGCATTTTAGCAGGTTATATAAAGAGAATTGGATGAGCCAGAAGCGGTAAAAAATGCCTAAACCAAAGGAACAGAATTTGCAAAGAACCAGAAGTAAATGGAAGCATAGACATTTAGGGAAGAAAAAGTAATCTAGAATGAATATCATCTTTTCCCAGATGTATATAAGTGGACAGATATAGCTTATAGCCTTTACTTCAAACTTCTTTCACTTGCATAATGCATTTGAGATTCATCTACATTGTTGCGTGTATCATTAATCCATTTATTTTAACACCTAAATAGTCATCCATGGTGTGGGTACAGCATAATTTTATCTATTTACTAATTAATGGACATTTCATTTGTTTTCAGTGTTCAGCATTTATGGATTACCAAATGAACACTGCCACTATAAATACTGGCTTCTAAGCTTTTGGGTGAAGATGATTTTCTCTGTCCTGGGTAAACACCTAGGTAGGGGACTTTGGGTCATCCAGTAAGTGTATTTTTAAATTTATTAAGAAACATTTTCCAAGGTGGCTATGATTTTCGCATTTCCACCAACAATATATGAGTTACTTTATTAGTACTTTACATGATAAGTTTGTTTTGTTGTTGTTGTTGTTGTTGTTTGTTTTACTTTTCCTTTGCTATTCTAATAGGTTTACAGTGGTACTCACTGTGGCTTGAATTCCTCTAATGGTAATTGGAATAATCTTAGCAAATACATTCACCAACAGGTAGAAGCATAGACCTCATTTGTTTGTTCTGCCTCTGTAGGAAGGCAAGGAAATAGTTTAGAAGGAGTTTATGATCACGAAAGAAAGAATACATGATTTATGAATGGAAGCATAAATTTAAACCTGCCTACTTGAGGAAAAAGAGAGAACTGCTTGGCAATATTGGCCTGTCCTTCATTCTTTTTTTTCCTTTTTTCTTTTTTAAAGATTTGATTTATTTATTTGAGAGAGAGAGAACAAGTGGGGGGGTGGGACACACAGAGAGGGAGAAGCAGGCTCTCCTCTGAGCAGGCTCTCCTCTGAGCAGGGAACCCCTAAAGGTCATGGGACTCAATCCCAGGAACTCCCCTGATGTGGGGCTCTATCCCAGGATAGAGGATTATGACCTGAGGGATCATGACCCAGGGATCATGACCTGAGGTGAAGGCAGGCGCTTAACCGACTGAGCCGCCCAGGCGCCCCTGGCCCGTCTTTCATTCTGCTGATCGGCCAGGCTCAGTGTAGGAATCAATTCCCTTACCCTATCCAGCTGACTTGCAGTTGCACCTATTGCCCCTCTGGATTCCAAGACTGTCCCGGTTTCAGACGAACAGATTTAGTTTGCTGTCTGACTTGCTCTTTCTGAAGTTTTGGTCCTTACTAGGTGTGGGGGAAAAGTGAGTGGATAAAGGCAAGGATCCAATAAAATACATCAATAGTTTTGAAACAAATTTCTTGGCAATAGGAAATTTCTTTCATTAACAATTTGAAATAAATTCTCATTAGTCTCCTGTTGGTTTGTATCAATGCAGCTAAATAAGAAGACTGGTATTCAAGAGCCCACTCATTCAAATAAAAGACACTTTAGGGAAGACTTTCATTGTGCTCTATGGTAGTAATTAGGCTACATAACATTAAAAAAAACACTCAAGGGGCTTAAAGTCTAGTGATATGTAGAAATATAAACAGGTAATTGTAATGACATGTAGAAAATCTTAACACTGAGGTACTTATAAAGTGCTCTGAAAGCATAATGAGGGCCAATTGATTCATCTTGAGATTCAAGAAAGAATTTTCTCAAGGACATGGCCTCTGAAATTGGTCTACAAGATGGCTGAGAAAGTGTTAGCAAGACAACGAATCCTAAGAAATGGTTAGAAAATTTAAAAAAATATACAAAGTAACAGGGTTGGGTAGTAGCACAGTGTGTGGAGAAAGTATAGTATTTCCAGGTGTCAAGAGTGTGTAGGGAAAGTGTCCTGGAAATAAGATAAAGATTTGGGAATATGAGCTCTTAGACGTTCTTTCAAGAAAACTAAAGACACATATTTTGATCTTAAAGATCAGTGATTTTTACATTTGTGTTCTTTTTCTTTGAGAATCTCATTAAAGTTTTGGTCTCCCATCCTAGAAAAATCCATATTTTTACTTACACACATATGTATATGTATGTATGTGTATTTGACTATATATATATAGATAGAGATAGATATAAAATAGTTAACTCTGGTTAACTCTGGAAAGACACAAGTTCGAACTATGTGAGTTCATTTATATGCAGATCTTTTATAGGACAGTACATTTACTGTCTGCTCTCTTCCTTACGATTTGCTTAGTAACATTTTCTCTAGCTTACTTTAGTAAGACTATAGTACATAATACATATAATAGACAAAATAGGTGTTAATTGTGTTATCAGTAAGGCCTCTGGTCAACAGTAGGCTATTAATAAAGTTTTGGGGAAGTCAAAAGTTATATGCAGATTTTTGACTGTGCAAGGGGTTGTCATCCCTACCTGCAGTGTTGTTCAAGGGTCAACTGTATATATAAAAACATGTATATTTACTTGAGTCCACAGATGGTGCATTTAAACTCGCTCATAACCACCATCTCCACCTCCCTATGTAAAGACAAGGGATTATCACTGCTTTAAACAGAAGACTGTTTCTGTCTACTGAATTGAGAAAGAATTCAATGGCTACAAAACTGGACGTGGAAAATATTATGAAGACAATAGCAATAATTCAAATGACAAAAAAAAGCTACCAATGCAACCTTTGTAGTAACGTTGAACTCAGCTTATTAGTTGCGCATAAAACTTTATTTGTGACATAAAAAGTTATGAAAGTTAACATTTAATTGAAAAATTAAATGGGAAAATTAAGAAGTTCCTTTTATATACATATATATACATGTTCATTTTGACAAACTTATCACACCATATATAATTCTAGCAAATGGTAGCAAGCAGATTTAAGGGTTTATACAGTTTCTATAATTAAATAATTTGAAAAGCATTTATAAGTGTAATATATTAGATTTTTAAACACCAATAAACAAAGCCTTCCCACATATAAATCTAATAAATTAAACATGTAAATATGGTTAATCTTATGCTTTCTAAACATGTCAGTGGTATTTAAAAATTTATAGTTTTTTTTTATCTTTAAATCTGAAGTTTGAATTTGTTACTCAATATTTTAAATTTTACTTGTAGGAGTAATTTATTTGATACTCTATTACACTTGGATCTCTTAAATATGCTAAGTGATTAAAATATAGAGATAATTCCTATAATACTTTATCAAAATGTTATAATTATTTTTATTTCTATTTAACTTTAAATTCTCCAGTGTTAAAGAAAGTAATCTATTAAGATTATTTTACAATCCTAAACAATGTTTTACAACTCTCCCAAAATTGAATTAGGGTAACTTTCTTGGTGGGCTGAAATTGTTTACAGTCCTGAGAATTTGATCGGGACATACATTTTGGACCCGTAGAAATTCCAGCACTATTTCTAATGATTATAAGGGTCAAGGTTGAGTCTTCCTTTATAGGACTAATAGGAGCTGCCACCCCATACTTGCTATCAGTGTGGGAGTCCCACACCCCAAGTTCCCTGTGCTCCAGTATAAAAATTTCTAATGCTCATTTCTGTCCTGAGACTACAGCTCCTTCTCCAGGTTGCTTTATCATTGTTTTGAATTCAACTATTGATCGCTTCTTTCTATTCTGAATTGTATTATGTTCTTCCTATCCAAGAGAACGTGACATCTGATTAAATTCTGTTTCTCATGTTTGGCCCAAAAGCCATGTTCTTAGATCATTCCCATAACAAAATTCTGATCTAGGGCAGTAGGAGAACTGATAAAGTGAGTAAATAACTTCTTCTTCTTTTTTTTTTTTTAATTAAATCTACAGTCCTAATGGTTCTTGTTTGAAAAATAATGCAATATCATTTACTGTGGAGTGGAAAAGAAGGATAAACAAGTTTTGATGATTTTCACTTTGGGTGTTAGAGTTTGCAGTTCTCTGATATAAGATGTATTAATATTTTCATACAGGTATCTGAGGTACTTTGACATTGGAAATTTTGAGTTTAAGGCATTTACTTGATTCCAAATATATTTTGTAGTGTTCTGAGTTTGCAGTTTTGTGTTTGAGACTAGTTGGAAAGGTAAGGTTTGAATACATGTACCAATCTAATCACAGGTGAGCTCCACGTGATGGGTCAACAAAGGCAAGGAGATTGACATGTTCCAAGAATGTACCACTGGACAACACTAAGGTTTAAAGAGAAATATCCAGGGGCACCTGGGTGACTCAGTTGGTTAAGCCTCTGCCTTTGGCTCAGGTCATGATCCCAGGGTCCTGGGATGGAGCCCCGCATGGAGCCCCTGCATTAGGCTCCTGGCTCAGTGGGGAGGCTATTACTCCCCTGATTACTATTGAGCTGGAGGTAAGTTAAATACCTCTGTGACTAAGAGAAAGTCTAAAAGACACACACAAGTCTTTACTGCAGCAATGGTGTATATACAAGTGAGTACCTGTATCCACACGGATGCCCATGTTAAAGTGGGCTATTTTCTTGCAGTCAGAGTGGGATCTAGAGTTGTTAATAGGAGGTAACATATACAAGTTAGCAAATCCAGGATTATTCTTCTACTAAATAAAATCACAGTAAAAGCTTAAACCAGAGAATTCTGAATCCTTATTGAATTGTATTGGCAAATTATGACAATATCATGTTTTCATCTTTGGTTGATGAAAATTTAAGAAACAGTTTTAAGAGTACTGACTCTGGGTTTGGTGCAAATTTTATTAAAGTTATAATTCTTTTTTTTAAGGTTTTATTTATTTATTTGTCAGAGAGAGAGAGAGCACGAGCACAAGCAGCAAGAGAAGCAGAGAGAGGGGGAAGCAGGCTCCCCGCTGAGCAGCGAGCCCTATGTGGGACTTGATCCCAGGATTCTCAGATCATGACCTAAGCTGAAGACAGACACTTAACAGACTTAGCCACCCAGGAATTCTGGTTATAATTCTTTATATTGTTTAATATCATATGCAGAATTTGATTCCAGGAAATAATTTACATTATCTGGTTTTTAAACATCCTTCCTTTTAGTAAACAATAATAACAATGTAGCTCATTATATTCACTTTTTGCCCTGGCTGCTAGAAACCTTGGGGTTAAGTTTTCTTCTGTTTCTGCAATTTTCCACAGACACTATTTTCTGCTATAATTTTACTCTTCTTTTTATTACATTAAATTGTGTCCCTTTGCTATGATCCCTAGTTTATTAGACAGGTGCTTTAATACGACCCTTTTATATATTTAAATAAAGCTTCTATAAACACTCTTGTACAAATCTTTTACTGACATAAAAAAAAAATTCTCTTGGGTAAATACCTGAAAGTGAAATTACCAGGTCATAGGGTAGACAGACACTTAACTTTAAAAAATAGAAGAAAAAAGGTAAAATGTTCGCACTAATTTTCCCTAGCTCCCAGCAGATGAATGAGAGTACTGGATCTTACATACTGTCACCAAAATTTGTTGTTGCCGTCTATTTAAATTTTAGCTCCTCTAGTTAATGCAGAGTTGAATCTATTACATCCCCTGCTGACAGATGATGAATAATGATACTGAACACATTTTCATACACTTTTGAGACCTTCGCATATTTTCTTTGTGAGATATCTGTTCAGGTTTTTTGTTAACATTTTATTACCTTAAACGTCTTGCTATTGATTTGAAGGATTTCTTCATATATATTGAATATAAGCCCTATTCAAGGTTATGAATATATTCTATATTTTCTCCTAGTAGCTTTATAGCTTTTGTCCATATTTAAACTACTTAGACTAATGAAGACCATAAATTTGGACTATAAATCTTTATGAATTAATTTATAGAGTATGAGATATGTTTGCAGCTTTTGTCTCAAATCCATCCTGGTTTGATCCTTCCAATTTTGTACTTTTTCTCATGACTGTTTTGCTTAGTCTCCTCATTTCATTTTCTCTGTAAGGTTTAGAATCAACTTTTTAATTGGTATGAAATACTGTGTTGGGATTATGATTGGCATTGTGTTATGCCTATAAATCAATTTGAGGCCAACCCTCTTAAATTCAATTAATAATGATGATAATTTGGTTTATGCATTTATTTTATAAATTTTGTCTCTAATGTTTTATAATTTTCAGTGGAAGATGTGCAAATATCATTCATCCTTATTGTTATGTATTTTAATCTTTTCACAATTTGAATTTTTATTTTCCAGTTTGGGGCTGCAACTAACTATTTCGGAATAAAACAGATAATTCTATGTTGAACTTGTATCCTACGACCTTCTTAACCTATCTGTAAATTCCACTCATTTAAAATTCCTTGAAACATTTTCTATGGCACCAGATATTATCTATTTTGTTTAATGTTTTCTACAGCTATTGGGTGTAGTGTTTAATAAGTGTTGATTAGTAAATTTAATAGACAGTTTTTGTTCAAATCTTTTATATCCTTAGTGATTATTTAGTTTACTTATTCTATTAATCATGGGGACAGTGGTGGCAAATCTCTGTGATTGCAGTTTGTTTTTTTTTTCTTCCTTCAATATCATGTGATTTTGTTTCATTTATTTTATTTTATTTTATTTTTTATTTATTTTAGAGAGAGAGAAAGAGAAGGGACAAGGGCAGGGGGAGGGACCGAGGGGGAGGGAGAGAATCTTAAACAGGCTCCACACCCAGCACAGAGCCTGATGCAGGGCTCGATCTCATGACCCTAAGATCTTGATCTGAGTGGAAATCAAGAGTTGGACACTTAACCAAATGAGCCACCCAGGAGCCCTGTTTCATATATTTTAAATCTCTCTCACTAGGAGAATCCATGTAAGGATTCTTACATCTTTCTTTATAAATTTTTCACTTTACCATTATGAAATCCCACTTTTTAAATCTTAATTAGTACTCCTCATCTTGACATCTGTGTTGTTCAATATTAATAGTCACTCAAACTTTTTCATTTTTAATGATTGCATGATGTATATTTTCCCACTTTTTACTTCCAACCCTCCTGTGTCTCTATACTTAAAGTGTACGTCTTGTTGAGAGCATACAGGTAGTGTTTGTATTTTAGAGTAATTATTGAGCTATGTGGGTTTTGTTTTGCATTTCCTATTTGCCTCATCTTGTTTCCCTTCCTCTCCTCCCTTTGACTTTTGAGAAATTCCTTTCTGATATTTGAATAAACAGATTGATAGATAGATACAGCTATACTGTTCTATTTTTTAAAGGCTTTTTACCTCTATCTTTTTTTGATCGGGTTTAATGGTTGCTTTCATGACTACAACATGTGTTTCTTAAAAAAATCTCAATTTACAGAAAGAATAATGTACTATTTTATCTGGCCCATTCAATAATGCATGAATAAAAGGTTATAAAAAGTACAGCAAAGGATAAAACTTATTCTAAAATTACATAATTATGTATATGGAAAATCATTAGAACATAAATAAAAATTACTAAATTTGGTGATCCACATTTGTTCTTTTGCATGTCTTATTTGTATAAGGAACATGGTGATTCATATATTGTATACATCTGTCTTCCTTTAACGGGTGTTGAGATTCATGCTGCCAGACAGTTAAATTACTGCAGAACTTCTGTATCTTACAAAGGTTGATTTTATTTTTAAAGCAGGTATTCTTTCCTTTGTAGCTTCATTCCTACTCTGTAACATTTATCTATTTTCCTTTCTCCGAAAGCATGGGCTTTCTAGAGGCTAAGCTGACTTCTTAGATGAGTTGTGAGGTCTCTCCATTCTGGATGGTCTAGAATTCCAGCATTTTTCTGAAATTCCTGATCATTCATCTCTAAATCTCACAGCAACCTCTCTCTGTTAAGTGTTGTGAATCTCACACTGTGTGCACAAGGACCAGCAGGGAAACCACTACAGAATCCCATCCCCCAATCTGACTCAGCTCCCTCCTCTCCAGCATCCTGACCTAAGAATTCTAGCAAATTAAGCAGTCCCAAACTATAACTTTTGCCTTCCCAACTCAGTGAGACCACTATACTCTGCTTAGACTCCATTTTATCCTGACAGAGAGCCAGGTAAGCCTGTATCCAGCTTTATCATTTTCTGCTCTCTTGATGAGCACAGGTTGAAGGTGGATTCCCCACAGCCTCCAAATGAATTTTTAACTTAAAAAAAATTGTTTCCATCTTACCTAGTCCATGAGGGCAGGATCTGCATTTATGTTCCTCAATAATTTTTCTCTATAACTTACAAAAATGTATCATATGCAATATATTCTGAGTATTTCTCAAACATGTGCTGAAATAATAAGATTATTCAAAGAATTCTTGGAAATGAAAAAAGTATATATGTATATATATAAAATATTAAATATAGATATTTAAATTAATACAATACTGATAAGATTTCCAGTAATTACAATATATTTTTCTCTGTTTTAACACAAAATGTAAATAAAGCACAAAGAAACAAGAAATTTTTAACTAAGGTAAGCCAAAGTAATCTTGATCAGTAGATATCCAAGTGATCTAATTAGAGAAATAAAATGTATAAAATCAGAAGATGAGAAAATCAGCAGATTAAAGTGCTAGATATTATTTTAAAATATAAGGTTTTATAAAGGAAAATACTGAGGATCTGATCCTGTAACTTCATGTGATACATGTTTTTAATTGAATATGTAACATCCATTTTTCTGGACAAGTCAAATCCTAGGGGTTCCTCTCATACACACACAGAGAAATAATGTTTAACCAAATATCTGGGCATCTCGTAGCCCAGTCAAGTTGACCCATAAAATTAACCGTCACATTATTTTCATTTCTTGATATTTTACTTCAAGAATTATTTCATTTTCTTAATCTTGTTTATTACCTTTGATAGTCATTCAAATGAATTGTCTATTATTACATCTTAGCCAGTATTCAAGTTCCTAGAAATAGTGACACTGAGATAATGACTCAAATGTGGGAACAGTCACCTATTTATATATTAATTTATGAGTGAATAGCTCAGCAAGCTGTTGGAACGTTTTCATATATCCATGTCTAGTGTGAACACTGGATATCCACTATCTACCTGTAAACGGCCATCTGGTAACAGATACCCAAATTAATTACATTACAAAATCCTTAGGATAAAACAGTCCTGTCTCTAAAGAGTGCTCTACCTAGGGCTGTCTCTTCGGGATGGTCAAGCAATTTGAAGCAGTTCACTAACCAGTGACTAACAGGAATTTGATTTTAAGGGAAATTGTGTGCTCTGGGAAAAGGTCCTAAAATGATGTCAGGGTCCTGATTGAGGTAGATTTCTGGGACTATTTCCAGTCCCAGTGGAGAATTGGAATATTCATTAATAAACCCCAAGATAATATATGTTTTTGTACTGGATCTACAGAGACACATTAAGGTGAAGTCATAAGGTTAGTGTATAAAATTTAGCCCTATACATAGCCAAAGGTTATAGTGAACAGAAGAACTGATTCTAGGATCCATCTGCTAATGGAAACATAGTTCTTAATATCCTGCCAAATTTTAGTCAAAAGAAATAGAATATTTTGGTATTTGATGTAATAGACTTATACTGAAGATGTAAGAAAAGAACATGCATTGGCTGAATCATTTTAAAATATATTTATATCTTTTAAAGTACCAGATTAGAAAATAATATGCCATCATTTCAACACATGTATTTAGATTTATATTTTCAAAACAGTTTTTAAAAATCTAAATAATAGATGCAGTATTTAAATATACTTCTCAAGTTTAGATGCTAAATATTTAAGTTTAGCATAAAAATAATCCCTATGACTTATTAATATTATTTCATAGTTTTAGACAATTGTCAATAGGTTCTATCTTTCCAGGGTTGAAATGATTTTGCATATAAATCACTTTTCAGTCCTAAAAATATTTTATTTCCATACAAATGATTGTCAGAAATATGTTTTAATGTATATCGATATAATTATTACCCCATGAGGTAAAAGACAGTATAGGTACAAAACTTGGTACCAAAAAAAATAGTTATTTTTTTTTCAACTGTGTGACTAACAGCTACATCTAATTTATAAATATACATTTGTCACAGGATTTGTTACTTTCGGGAGTTTTTAATGTTCATTTCAAAAGACATCACAACTTGGAGTCAATTTAAAATATACAGTTTTTTTCATATTTTGATTTCTTACAAAATGTTCTCTCAATTTAAGGAACATATGGCTCATATTTTTTTTCCTATCAACCTGCTGACTAAATAATGAAACATCCCAAAACATTTTAAAATGTATAATCCAAATGCTATAAAAGAACAACAGTTTCAGTAGAAAGTTGGGTTTACAGAGACACAGAACAGGTTAACTATTCCAAGTGTTATGAATAGCACACGGAGAAAGCAGAGCTTGGTGCAAACAACCAAAGGGGGAACACTGGAATAAAGGATGTGTCAATATGGTACAAAACAGAAGAGAACTTACTGCTCTTACAGTTGCAGGTTTAGTTTCAAAGAATGCTTTCAGATTTGCAAATTATATATATCTTCTTACCACTTTCTATCATGCTTTAATATGTTGTTCCTCAATAAACCATATGAAATAGAATCAAGTTAGAAAAAAAAAGCAACAATGTGGTTTATTCTTAGGATAGTACATTCCTTTTAAATGTAACATTGGCTAGAAAAACTTTAATAATATGACTTAAATACTATGCATAAACTCTATCTTGCATTTTTTATTCATTAATTGATGCTTCTTCTCCATTCAGTATCAAAAAAGTTCAGTTGTATTTTAACTTGTACTCATAACTTTACAAGGGAGTTATAAGGATATGGTCTTCACCTTCTAATGTAAAACTTATGATGATTCATTACCCCCCAAATTAATTTTTTCTATAGTCATTTATCGTCATCAAGTTTCTATCCTGTGTCAGGTTAGTCGTGTCACAGCAATTGCTGCATCCTCCGTAGACTGACTTCTCAATGACAAGACAGGCATTTTCTCAAGGTCACATTATCCTCCAGATATTTAAAACAGTGCCACTCTACCCAGCATGTATTTATATGCATAGAAATGATTTGACTTGTTTTAAAACATATTTATAGAGATGGGTGGGGAGAAAATAAAGTCTCTATACTTAAAAGTGTTGTGCCTAGTGTAGAATTCTGAGTCCCATTAATGATGGAACCCTAATATGCCCCAAAATGACAAGCTCATGTCTGTGGGGCTGGACTGTGGTGGGAACCATCCAGGCCTGGAGTGCCCTGGCAGCCGCTGCTTATACTTCAGTGATGTGGGCTGCGAAGTGTTAACCTCAAAGTTCAGACCTATTAGGGATGGCTTTGGGCTCCCTTATTCCCTCTGACACATACCTTCTCTCTGTAGCAAAAAGCAAATTATTTTCTGTTTCATGAGCCACCTTGTACCAGAAGCTTGGTCAAAAGAAAGAGCAATGGCTATGAGCACAAACTGCAAAATAAATATGGAATACAAGAGTATCACCTAAGCTGGGGGGAAGGGAACTAATGATGATATAAGTAATAGAAGTTACTGAATAGTGGGGCGCCTGGGTGGCTCAGTCACTTAAACATCTGCCTTCGGCTCAGATCATGATCCTAGGATCCTGGGATTGACCCCAAGGTTCTGGGATCTAGCCTGGTGTTGGACTCCTTGCTTAGAGGGGAGTCTGTTTCTCCTTCTCCCTCTCCCTCCTCCTCCCCCTATTCATGTTCTCTCTGCCTCTCTGTCTCTTTCTCAAATAAATAAAATCTTTTTAAAAAGTTACTGAATACAGCTCAACTAAAATGAAGAGAAGAAATAATAACTAGAGGTCACCATAACTCAAAATTGATAAAGAGCCACTGTTCTTAAAGAGATGTTTTTTTCAAGTGTGAGACTCGCCATTTTGTTTGTTTGTTTAAAGTAGTCTAGTCAGCTCAATTAGTTAAACATGCATTAAAAACAAAGAATGTGCATAGAGTTTATTAGCTTGGTGGACTACTCTGGCGCGAGCTGTCGTGCTAGTCAGTTGTTGCCTAAGGGAGACACTCCCATAACAAGAGAAAGCACAGAAATAAGACACAGAGATTTAGTCTATAAGTTACAGTTTACAAAGCACTGCTTCTGGGGACTGAACTGTGCCTCGTCCCAAATTCATATGTTGAAGCCCTCACTCCAAATATGGCTATATGTGGAACTAGGGCCTACTAGAATGTAAAAAAGGGTCAATGAAGTCACAAGAATGAGGGTCTTAATCTGATGGGACTGGTGTCCTGATAAGAGGAAGAGAACCCAAGATCTCTCTCCACACACACGGAAGAAAGACCATATGAGGACACCCAAGAAGGTTGTGGTTTGCAAGCTGGAAAGAGAGGTCTCACTAGACACCAAAGCCTGATGATGACCTTGATCTTGGACCTGTAGCTTCCAGAACTCAGAGGAAATAAATTTCTGTTGTTGAAGCCGTTCATTCTGAAAACCTGTCATAGCAGCTCAAGCTAATACAACTGTCATATTTATTTTTATTTTGCATAATAATAAAGCAAATGGTTAACTATATTGTTATATCAATATTTGAGGTAAGGAAATTAAGTGTCAGAAAGTTTGAGTGATTTGCCTCAAATCACCTAGGTAGTAAGTGATGGATTTATGATTCAAGATCCATTCCTTTACATATAGAAAAGCTTTATATTTTACCAACCGGCCCCATAAAACACCACAAGTGGAAAACAGCCGTACCTGAGTGGCTCAACAATAGCATTTTCATATGTGAGAGAAAATATTTTGAAAGAAACTTTTCCTTGAAATTAGAGCAAAATAAAAAAATCAAAATGAACAGCTGTAGTATAGTCTGTCAATATCTTAAAAAATTGGAGGGTAATGAAATGGTATGAAAGTTATCACTGTGAAGATGTTAGAGATTTGAGCCTTATTTACTTCACCACGTTGAAACACTTAAAGGAAAATCACTGCTTTATGTCTTTTTGAAGCAATTTGCTAAACATGCTGCACCCATTTTGACCTGCAAAAATCTAACATATAAATTTCTGTAGCTCTTCACATTCTCTGAAAGATATTTCCATATTGATTCATAAATCTAAAAGATGTCTGTATCAATTCCAGTGTCATCTGAGTTCTCTTTTTTGGATACCTCTTGTTTTTACATTTCCTCACATTTGGCTACTTACTGGGGGAACACTGTGTTTTTAAAATTCATGTTGGCCACATTTATATCTAATTAACCTCCATATGCTGGAGTTACTCCCAACAAATTATATGGATATGTATCCTTATAGAGAATACAATTTCTCATAACTACGCCCCCACGAGTCCTATTTTTGAAGAAATCACTCAGTATAAGTAGCAGAGTAGTTAGGATAGAAACAGTTTAAAGAGCACACTTCTGTTACCATAGCAACTATAACTTCACGAGGCTCAATCTGGATTTTATATGGAAGCAACGGAATACTGACATTGATTTTTTTTCCAGTTTGATTTTCTTTAAAAATTAAAGAAAATCACTAAAGAACAAATTAATGAGAAAACATAGCTCCTCTTTGTATTAGTCTGTGGTGGCCTGAGCCAAGAAATTAGAAGTTATCTTACATGTCACAACAACAAAACAAGTAGTATCTAATGTGAATAGCTAGCCCGTTTCTCTCTAATGATACAGACCCCTTAGTGCTTATATTTTGAAACTTTAAATTTAATATAAGTTCATTTTAACATGGGAAAATATTAATCACGATTAATCACGATTATAAGGAAATTACACATTTGTCCCACACACAATCTCTTATGTCTTAAATGAGATGTAAAACAATCCCAAAAGCAAATAAATTAATTTTTAAAACTCTATTTTCATTGTATCTGATGCTTAGTAAGCTCCCGCTTGATTTGGAAATATGTATTTGATGATTTCCAACAAGGCAAGAGTACAAATTAATGAATTAAAATATAATGTAATGGATAATTTCTGGGACTAAGGACTTCATTTGTGAAGGAGATGGACAATGAAAAGTAAGAGAAGAGCAGATATAAAGATTTTGAGCAATTCTGAGGAAATGTTTAATTTTAAGGTGCTTTTGTAACACACAGTACAATAATTCTACCAGAATTTCTCAGCATCAATCACTTTAAGTAGGGGGGAAAAAAAGTTAGATGATGTTTCAGTTTTTTGCATACAATATTTTATTAGGCTTTTAAATAATCATTTTTCTCACCCGAATTACAATTAGATAATCTCATATAGCTTTTGATCAGAATTGTAAAAAATGCATCCACCTATTTCATACTCAGAAAGCCTGGTAATCGCATGCAAGTTCATGCAGTTAATCTCTGATAAATACTTTGGCATATGTTAGAAATTCTAAAAGAATAATTTATATCAGGCACAACATCTGTTTAAAAAAGAAGACTTGCTAATCAAATTCCATTTACTCTTTCTGTGCTCATTTTTCAGGATGGCAATGAGATGAACACCAGGCTACCGCACAGGTGTGCCATCTGCATTACAAAATCACATCTTGGCCAAAATTCATACGCACAACTTTGATTTTATTCCCAGAACTGTTCTGGCACAAAACTATTAATGGCAGGTGGATTTAACTTATGTGGGCATTTGAAGGGAAAAGGTCTTTCTTTAGTACTATTAGAGTGTTAGGTGTGAATGTCCACTAGGCTTTTCTTATTAAGCAGGCTAAAGCTCTACCCTACTATACTCCTATTAGCAACCAATGCATATTTTTGTATAAAACATATAAACTTGAAATAATCTGTGTCCTACCAGTTGCAAGCTTCCTGAGGACGGTAACTCTTAAAATATTTAAAACTGTCACAGTCGTTAGCATAGAGTGGGCACTGAATTTGTATGCAGGCTGGAGTGAATGTGACTGGATCACAGGACAGCAATATGCCCCGAAAGGGAGACAAAACTATTCATTTTTGCATCTCATATATTTACTCTTCAGCCACATACTATGCTTGACCTATGCATCTATGATTGCCGATGGACAAGAGAGCTCTATGTGTCACCCTGACAGCAGTTTTCATGGTAGAAAGAAATAATTCCAAGGTGTCATACATTTTCTTTTAACTACTATCTCCTGTGGTTCTTTAAAAACAAACATCAGAAATGTTAAACTACCCCTTAGAGGAAAATGTTGTGAAGGAAAAGCAATTAGAATTTAGATCTCACAGGCTATGTTTCAAAATATTTGATTTAGGAGAAGAAATAAAAAAAAATACTTGCATATCTAAAGAAAAGATTTTCAATGAGCTAACACACTCGTCATTTCTTTAAAAAAAAATGGAACTAGAATGTACATCCAACAAATAAAGAGCTCATTGGGCATAGATTTTTAAATTGTTACATGTCCTTAGACAAAAAATTGCCTAAGGACATGTAAAGAAGGTATAAACTGCATTGCTCTATAGTACCATACAATATTGTTAGAGGCTTTTGTCTTATTTCCTTCTGAAGCTGTTAACATGTAAATGAGCTGAACTTTTTATAGACATTTAATATCATCAGATTCTAAAAATGAGGAAGAGAAATTTTTTCACGAGTTATTCTTTGAAGTATTTACTTACTGAAATAACATTTAAAAAATTAATGAGGGAAACATCAAAATCATAAAAAACAGACAAACTAAACAAAACCAAGGAATGAGAAACTGCCATGGTGAAGAATAGCCTAAGGAAACAAGACAAGTTAATGGGATATGGTATCCTTCATAGGATTTGGGAACAGAAAAGGGACAGTAGGTAAAAAATAAGGAAATCTAAATGAACTGTGAATTTTAGTAAATAGAAAGGTATAAAATTGGCTCATTAATTATAATAAATATACCATATTATTGTAAAATGTTAATAATAGTAGAAACTGGATGTGTAGTAAGTGGAAGCTTTGTGTGTTATATTCTCTATTTTTTGTAAATATAAAGCTGTTTTTAAAAGAGAAGTTTAATAAATATTAATAAAAACGTGTATATCAGGACACACATTTTCCCTTTCTCCTTGAGCTTCAATGTAACTCCACCTGGCACTGGCCATGTCCTTAACTCATTCCACTGGAAGGTCCCAATATTTTGTATATTTGTTTCTTGATTGTATACTAAGTGTCTCCCTTTTCTCTGAATTGTCATGACAGTTCTTCTCAGACACAACCCTTAATCTGAAAAAATACTACATCATGTTATGGTTACAAGTCATCAATCCCCTCCAAAGATGATACTTCCGCAAATAATAACAATAGTTGGATAAAGAAGTCTTACAAACCACTTATGTAACTTATGAGTTACAAAAAAATTCCACAATAATAAAGAGCAGCATTCCTAGTTACCAAACACACACACATAAAATAAATCAGTGCTTAAAACTTTTTATTAACACAAAGGATTCCATCATAATTCAACTTGCATAATTGAAGGTGATTTCTTGACAAGTTAAAAAGAGCTTCAAAGAAAAATATGAGCAAATATGATAACCTGTGATTCTAAGGTAATATTTGATGAGTACTCATCAGAAAACAAGTTATAAGTTCCATAGGGGAGAATAACCTTACAGGAAAACAAATTTTAAAAGTAGCAGCAGCATTTAGAGATGTTCTGAAATTAAGGAGGGACCAGTTAGTGTGATTTTATGTTTGATTGAATGACAGTTTGTTTATTTTTCCTAGGGAGCAAACCAATGCAAGGAAGTGAGAAAGTGAAAGCAAGGGGAAAACTGTAATCCTCACCCATGAAATCTATTCTGAATAAGGTAGAAAGTGTGGGATAAGAAACTACACAAAGTTGATAAAATCAATACATGAACAATTTCAGCAGGGATTAAATGATTCTTGGTGAAAGTAGACTATATAGAAAGATGGTAATTGGAAAGGGATTACTAAAAACCTGTATTTGAATTTGAAAATGACTGCCCAGATTTCTGACTTAGGAGAATAAATAAATGGCAATTTCATTAATTAATATGGTCAATAGAATAGGATGAGCAGATTTGGGGGAAATTGTCCTTAGTTAATGATGAGTTTAAGTTATTTGTGTAATAGAGTTTCCCTGTAGGTAGTTGAATATGAAAATGTACAGGTGACTACTTCAGTTTGGGATAGAGACATATTTTTATTGGTTATTATTCTTTGCAGGGTTATTTTAGGTAAGGCAGAAAATTCCCAGGAAGACTATGTTCTCTGAAAACCAAGGACAAAATACCTGTGAGTATCAACACTTACTAAGTGCGTTAGGAGCAGTAGTCAACAATATGATAGAAGGGGTGGTCTGAAAACTGGGAGTAAAACTGGCATTAAGCAATATCATTTAAGATCATCAAGTTAGGGCCCCTGGGTGGCTCAGTAGGTTAAGCATCTGCCTTCAGCTCAAGTCATAATCTCAGGGTCCTGGGTTTGAAACCCACGTCTGGATCCCTGCTCAGTGGGGAACCTCCTTCTCCCTCTCTGTCTGCTGTTCCCCCCTGCTTGTGCTTGCTCTCTCTCTCTGTCAAATAAATAAATAAAGTCTTTAAAAAAAAATGTAAGATCATCAAGTGATGAAGGTCAAAAAAAAAAAAAAAGGAAGGATACTAGAGTATAAAACATAGGGCAGAACCAGAGGAAAACTAAGACGTGGCCATGATTTTTTGCCTAATTGGAGGAAACTTGTTTCAGTAGCACGTTATAGCCCAGCTATAATTCCTCCAGTTTCTACACTCTGCATTGTGGTGTAGAGATGAAAGGCGGGGTGTGAAAACATAAAGATAAATGGACATTCAGACTGCACACAGATGAAGGGAGCCTAGAGGCAGAAGATCCTAAAATTTCCTGAGTCAGAGAAACCTCAACAAGGAGGTAATGTTTGTGATAAATCTTGGAAGGAGAACATATATTTACCTGGCAAAGAGAACTGAAAGACAGTATTCCAGATGGAAGTAACATGTGTAAATTATAAGTTTTTGTCAGTAAAAGCAGAAGGTGCTCTGTATGGCACTTGTGTAGTAAATACTTTATGTACTTGTCAAAATCCATAATACTGTACATCATAAAAAGTGAACTTCAATACAAGCAAATAAAACAAAACAACCAATCAGGATGTTGGGGAATCTTGGGCTGGAATGGAATGCAGACTGTGCTTATATGAATCTGGGTTATAAATATAACCTCACGAAAAACGTTGGGGGGAAAAAACACAAAACACAAAAAACAAAGAAACAAACAAAAAACGCAGATGACTTAACTAAGTAACTGTCGATAACAGTGTTTTAACGGAAACTATAAGACAATTACAACTGTATATAAACACTGCGCTATAGTCTGTAAATTTGAGACCTACAAGGGAATGGATTAAAAATTCTGAAAGAACATTACATCTCTGCCAGAGTTGAAAACAAAAGGTGAATAAATGTTAGGTAACTGAAGCCAGATTTCCTGCTGTCAGAGAAAAAAAGTTACAAATAAGCAAAAAGAGGCTTGAATAAACCATTGGACTAGAGTGGGCCACATTTAATGTTTAGAGGTAGAAAGGTAGATGAAAGATAGATGGACAGATAGATAATTATAGATACGTAGATACAAATGGGCTATGCTACAAACAACGCATTTCCTATGATTAGGATTGCTGATTGGGCCTAGAAGCAGTAATATCCCAAGAGAGCTTCATTTCTATATACTACTCTCCAACAAATGGATCTATGCCTCTTTGGGGAAATTACTGATTATAATGCAGGGGCAGGAATGTGCAAGATGGGCCTGGAATATCTCATTGTGTCATAGAATAAGGAAGTGTTCAAAAACCAAAAGAAAAAGACATGTGTCAAAGGGGACACAAGGACTAAGCTGAAACAGCTCCTGAGGAGTAGGTTTAGAAAAATTTGAACAAAATAAATGATGTAGTATTGGATTTAACCAAAAATATAAGTAAACAAGAAAACACTGACATAAATGATTAAAAACAAACATACAAATAAGAAGAGACAAAATTTTCTTAAAGAATTCCATATAGTATGTAGATACTGCCCTCTTCAGGAGGTGGATTTTAATCCTCCTACCCATCCTCAAGTATGGAATATTCTTAGTGAGTATAGAAAGGAAAAAAAAAAATAGAAACTTCAGAATGGACAGACCTGGCAGACAATTTCTCAATCAAGTCATCAAGCTAAACACCACCAGTGATGGGTCATGTTGACATCATGTGCCCCATTCTATCACTGATGCATCCCTTCACATGATGGGATGAGAAAGGCATTTCACCTCTGTGGTATTCTTCCTAAAATCTAATCACCCCAGACCAAATATGAGGAAGACATGAGACACATCCCAATTGAGGCGCATTTATCAAAATACCTTCCTGGTTCCCTTCCAACCTGTCAAGGTCATGAAAGGCAAGAAAAGACTGATAAACTGTCATACTCCAGGGAGACTAAGACGACACAGATGGCTAAATGCAATGTGGGAACCTTAGCTGGATCCTGGAACAGAAAATGCATATAGGGAAAAAAATTGATGTCAATATAAAACCAGAGTGTAGTCAAAAGTAAGAGGCCCAATCTCTCAGTTTGACACGAGTACCAAAGTTATGTAAGTGCTACTATTAAGAGAAACTAGGTCAAGGGTATATGAAAACTCTGTACTATTTTGGCAAAGTTTCTAAAAATATGAAAGTACTGCAAAATAAAATTTTTAAACATAGGAGAGTGACCCTCGCATCTCTTCAAAACTCATTTTCCATGCATCCATTTCCTGTATGTTATAAAAAGATAGAGGTATAGGTATATGTAAAGGAACAAAAGATTTTTAAAAAGAAATTACCTTTGAATTAAAGAATTTTTGCACTAAGGTAACATATCAAATTTGCTTTGAGGTTCCATGGATATTGTATCTGTGCTCCTTATCTTTTGTCATGATACACTCAACTATATAAGGATGAGCTTTTTTTCAGTGCTAATGTTCGACTTGTGTTCATGACACATCTAACCAGGAATTCTGCATGATCTAGATTTTCTTGAACCCCATCACATCATTTTCGAGTAGTCTATAGTGCTTCAGAACCTCCTTTCTGTTTCTTACCCATTCTTGACATCTTTTTTTAATCTTTTCTTTTTTTTTTAAGAAGTGTGGAAAAATTCCCCTTAATTGTTCAGCTAAAACATCCCCCTCCCAGAGCATGCCCTTTGTGTGTATTTTACTGACCTTGGATAAAGGACAGACTAGTGCAGGGACTACACCACAGAGCACCGAGTGTCTTCAGCCACTTAGAAAGAAGGCAGAAATTGTGTACTATGTTCCACTGCAATAAAAGGTGGTCTAATAAAAAAAAAATGAGTGTCTGCAGATGCAGAACACACAGAAGTGCAGATGAACAGCAGCCCCCGGAGATTTCTTCACAGAGATAGAGAATACCCAGTGACAGCGCTGCCAGCCTCATTTTCTAACCTGTTCAATCAGAGTTCGAGTTCCTTAAACAGTGCATAAAAGTCAGGCCAGCAACTAGCAGGAAAGTACAACTTTTCTGAAAATTTTGTGGGCTTTTTCTAATGCATTTTAAAGATTTTAGCAACTTACTTGAATTCACTTTAATATTCACAATCAAACAAATCAACATTCACATGTTCTCTGAAGTCCATAGAGTTGCAAATGGAATTTCAATGATGATTTAAAACTTCATTTTGTTTAGTTTTATCAAGCATGGTTGCTCTATCTTTCGAAAAAGAAATCACCACTACCATTTATCTTTTCTGTTGATAAAGTGTTTCTAGATGGATGACTGTTGTACTTTCCATCATAGCTATATACTTAAAAACAACTCTCATCAATAAGTATGAGTCGCATTGGCCAACTGGCCACATATCCATAGCAAAGATAACATTTCCTTAGATTCCTAATGAAGAATGGATTTTTCTAAATTTCATTTCTTAAAAATTGTTATCCATATGCACACTTTTTCTCTTAGGCAAAACAGAACATTTAAAAAAGAAATATGAATAAAAACATGAACTTTTATTTTCTTGTATCCTTCTCTAAGGTATAAAGAGATGTGATTTTATGACAGATTTTAATAATTTAGAATGATCTTTCCTGATGAAACAATCAGGAAAAAAATCAATCTGATAGATTGCCATTCATTTTGAGTATAGTTCTGCGTTCCATCAAAGCATTAAATAATTAGTACTTACAATTGCTATGTTAACTGAGAAAAAAATCATAGCAATTAATGATTATTCCTGCTATTTAGGTTAGGATGAAACTTTGAATCAGATTTTTAGCTTACTGTGGTAGAATTTTTATATTTCCTAACATGTTATTCAGTATTTTTTTAAATGACTTAATATGTTAAAATGTTTGTTTTGCATTTTGGAAACCTCAGCTAGAATTTGAGAGTAGAAATGTCCAAACCGATCATTTTATTATGAAAGTAACCCAATGATCCAAAAAATCCTTTCATAGCTGTATACCCTAGAAACTCTTACATGTGTCTACCATGAGATTAATATATTTAAAAGAAAATGAACTATGGTTTCATGAATCTTACAAATATAGTCTAACAGGGGGGAAAAAAAAGCCAGCCCTAGAACGTTCTATAGAGTATGAAGCTATATTTATTTATTTATTTATTTGAGAGAGAGAGAGAGATGGAGATGGAGGGGCAAAGGGAGAGGAGGGAGAAAATCTTAAGTAGGCTCCACACCCAGTGCAGAGCCCCAAGGGGGGATCAATCTCACAACACTGAGCTCATGACCTGAGTTGAAATCACGAGTCAGACGCTTAACTGACTGAACCATCCAGGCATCCCTGAAGTCATTTTTATAATGAGTAAGTATAAGCAAAACTAAATAATACACAACTTTATAAGATCTTCACATAGATAAAATTATTAAGGAGAAAATAAACTGATAAACAAAATTCTCATCAGTGGTTTTCAATGCGGGATGATGCAGGGATGGTGACAACAAGGGACATGAAAGAAATACAGACATCACCTTGATGTTATTAATAATAGTGTTGGTGTGGTTTTGTGCTGTATAAGTGTTCAATTCTCTACAATGCTTTATGGCTTAGATATATATCCCACATATATTCTTGTATATTTCAAATATTTGTCAAAAAAGTATTTTTAAAAAACCTTTATTGATTGATACTGAGCTATTAAACCTGAGGGCACTTGACCTCCAAATCATACACAAATGCTTCATATGATCTCCAAGTTAAAAAAAAAAAAATAAATGTCCACTATCCTTTCTACTTAAGAAGGGTAAAATAGTCAAGAATGTGCTTGTTCCCTCACAGTAGAGGAGCTTCTTGTTGCTAATGCCGTTGTTATTTTTGTTGATGCTAATGCTGTGGGACCAAGTTCTAACTTGCTCTAACATCCTTTTGGGAAAAAGTCATGGCTGTCCAAATTGGAATGGCTTAGGCCTGCCAAATACCTCAGATTGGCTACCTTTCTCAATTCCTATTGGGACATCCCCCCAACACAGTCATTTAATTTTGGGGAATTGCTATTTATTGATTTTCTATTCCCTGTCATAGTATTATTTTCCCTTCCTCAGTTTTCCTACTAAATTAGATCTGAGTCCATTTGGATTATATTTGGGCATAAAAAATGAATATTTATAAGGGGAAATATCATTCCTAATGATCTCCTAATTAAAATTCAGAAAAAAGAATTATAAGGGTGCCTGGGTGGCTCAGTCAATTAAGCTCTGCCTTCAGCTCAGGTCATGATCCCAGGCTCTGGGATCAGGCTCCCTCTGCGGGGAGCCTGCTTCCCCCTCTGCCCCTCCCCCTGCACGTGTTTTCTCTCTCTCTCTCAAATAAATAAATAAAATCTTTTAAAAAGTGAAGTAGACCGGATGGTCAATGACATATTAAATAAGAGATAATGGACAACTTCAAACTTGATACTGTACTTTTTTATATTGTCATTTGTTGCTTGTTCCACGTTTCCAGTGAGGTATAGGTATTCACATATGAGGAAGTTAATTATCATATCATTGATCACAGTATAGCTGAAATTAACTATACTTATCTCTTTAACAGCTATGTGTGGCAAAGCCTGAATTAGTTTCACACGTGAAATATCAGATATGGATAAAGTGAGCTGACAATACCAATTTTCTCTTGCAGGATTTTTGAAGCTTTACTTGTCTATTTTTGCTTTAAATATATAAAAGACCACTCCAGTTACCTAGCAGCTGTCATTACACAAGAGATACCATTCATCTTAACTTGTATTTCAAAATATTTAACAAGAATCAAAAAGGACCTGAAAAGATTGGAGGACCCAAATATGTGAAATGAATCTTTATAAAAAATGTTATTCTGTGTTATAAAGATTAAATAAATCCAGGAATGTCACTAAATAGCCTATAGCTCCAAATCATTATAGTTCCCTATTGTTTGTTAAGTAATACAGAATTAGGGGCGCCTGGGTAGCGCAGTCGTTGAGGCGGCTGACTTCGGCTCAGGGCGTGATCCCGGCGTACCGGGATCGAGTCCCACATCAGGCTCTTCCGCTGTGAGCCTGCTTCTTCCTCTCCCACTCCCCCTGCTGTGTTCCCTCTCTCGCTGGCTGTCTCTCTGTCACATAAATAAATAAAATCTAAAAAAAAAAAAAAAAAAAAAAATACAGAATTATTCACTTCATTACCATGATGATCTTCATTACTAGATTTCAGGAAGGAATATGAATAATGTTTTCTTATTTTTTATATTTTTGTTTATTTTTCTATAACCAATTTGCTATAATTCCTGTGCAATTAAGCTCAGATGGGGTTCTCCAGAACACTGAGAATCTTGGCTTCTGGAAGCATAATATGTGTATGTAGTAATTACAGGAAAATATATAAAACTGAGGTTCGGGGCCAGAAATGGTTTTGAATGTCAGGGGCTTTAGATGAATACATTGTGAATATGGTCAATCTGTTTAAAAAACAAACAAACCAAGGATATCTATAGAGAGTTTATTGTTCTTGCATACCATGAAATTGCAGAGTAAGATGTTACTGCCATTGGTTCAGTTACTTAAAAATGTTATCAAGGACTTCAGTGATTAATATATTCTGTGCTATCTTTAGGCATATTGGCTTTGTTTTCATGATTTTTGCCCTTGGAATCAAGATAGCTGCTGAAATTCTACACATTATGTTCCTATAATTAAGGAGAAGTGTGGAAGGGTGATATCAGCTAAATCATTCTTTTTTATCAGGAAATTTGAAACTTTCCCACAAATTCCAAGTAGACTTATGATTATATCTCATTAACCAAAGCTGTCACAGAGCTTGTGTTACTGAATGGTTATTCCCAAACAAATATGTATCAAGGTACATAATCACCCAAACGTAATTTACAACCTATTTTCAGTCAAAGGCTCCTGTTTGAGATGGAGTTTGTATAGGTAAATCATTATTGTCAGGGACTCAAGAAAGTATTTAAGCAGGTGAGAATCAAATGCAGAACTAAGAATGAGAACTATTAATCAGAAAACAGAGTGGCGGCTTCAGTTTTGTTTTGATGGCAATGACAACTTACCAGGAAAATGGCCATAGAAATGAAAACTAAGAAAAGGGGGAAGTGACAGTTAATAGCTGTTAATAATTTAAATGCTATGAGGGAATAAGAAAATTAAATGTTAAAACATACACCTAAAGTTTGAGATTCCTTGATTTGGAGCTTTATTTAAGACAAATACGAAATATAAAAAGAAAATTCAAAATACAGAAAATACAAAAGCTACAAAGGGAAGCTTTACGGGAAATGGTGATAATAAGAAGAGAAACTTAGCTGCTAAGGATTTCCTAGTTTATAAACAGTCAGCCTGAAATACAGCATTGGATCTTGGGACTAGAGACACAGTCCTATCTAATAAGTGAAAATGTGGCAAGAGGAAAGTATAGCAGTGTAAAAAATGAAGTAAAACCAACCTGGCAGTCTAGTTTGTAGATGGTCAAGAGAAGCACAGAAGAAACAAGGATAAAACAAAACAAAACAAAAAATGGAAAGAGGGAACCTAGACCCTTTATGCAATGGACAATGACAACACAGGGAGATACAGCTCCTAATTGCAACGTATGGTACTCCCTTTATGGCAGCTTCATGCAGATACGAACTCATTAGAGATTAAAAGGTTGTTTGCTTAAAGAGATGGTATCTTCGCTAAAAAAAAAAAAAAAAAAAAAAAAAATCAGCTACATATATACACCACAATTTATTTATCAACTTACCCATTAAAAGACACTTAGATTATTTCTGTATCTTGGCTATTATGAATAATGCTGCAAAGGAAACGGGAATGTAGGTATGTCTTTGAGATCCTGATTTTAATTTTTTCGGATATATACTCAGAAGTGGCGCATTTGGATCATACAGTAGTTCTTATTTTATTTTTTTGAGGAGCCTCCATACTGTTTTCCATAGGCTCCACCAACAGTGGACATGAGTTCCAGTTTCTTCACATCTTCACCAATACTTACATTTTGATTTCTTATTTTAATCTAATACATGAAAACCTTATTTGAATACACGAAATGCATGAAAACATTATTTGAAAAAGCAAAGAAAATGATAAAAAAAAAAAGAGTAATGGTAAGAAGAATTTGTCAATTGACAGAGATGCCAAGAAAATGAGGACCTTAATGGCACAGTTACAACTATATGTGAACCTAGGAGCTCAGTGATGCTCCTCCAGAAAGCATTTCTGATTTGGTGTGGGGGCAGGGAGGAGGATAGGTGGCAGAATATATTAAGTACTCTGTATATAGCAGGAACACTGAGAGAGCAAATACAGAGTATTCTTTTGAGAAACCTACTGTTGAAGAAAAGGAAAAAGATAAAGATATAAATAAGTATGAGTATGGAAGCTAATATCAGTTTTATTTTTAGGTACAAGTGAATATTGCTTTAGATAGTTAATATATTTCATATATATGTAAGCCTATATTCCCAGATTCTTTCTCCCTTATTAAATTTAAACTCTCAAATAACCAAAGCAATATCTATTTATTTTTTAACTTTCCGAAAGGTTGAAATCAGCTGTATTTAATAACAAAATAGCCCACACTGCAGAAACACTATTTAAAATAACATAAATCAGTATTTCTGACAGTGTTTCTGTGGACAGTGTAATGTCGCACCAGGACACAAGTTAAATAGTGATTCCACAAAGTCCTAAGTGATGAGCCTCTCAAATGGTGTTCAAGTGTAAGTGGTACGGAGAAGAGCTGGAGTTTGGCTAGACTAGACACCAATACCCTGCAGTTCCCCTGGTACTTTGGAGTAACCCACATGTAAGCAATATTACATTTGCTAAAAACAATAAGCAAATTTACACAGTTGAAGTTTATTGTTTGTTTGTTTTTAACATTCTGGTAGTTTGACTTAGGCTATTTTTGGAAAGACTGAAAGAAATGTGTGTGTGTGTGTGTGTGTGTGTGTGTGTGTGTGTGAAGGGACGTGGACTGGAGTGTCTGAGCTGGTACCACGGGTAGCAAGGCCACCTGTACATGCTTTTATCATCATTATCTGTAACCGATAAGGGGTGAATCCCTGACTGGCAATATACCTTAATAAGTTGTGCAAAACTATTGAATGACAATGAAGTGCAGAAGTTATAGAATTAAAAAATTAATTTTAAAATACTTCTTACTTTCATTAATTTGCTACTTCTAGGAAAATGTTACCTTCAATATGTGAAGTTTCTGTCTGATTTTCCCCCTAGACTCCATTAACTTAATCAAATCATTGTAACTTGGTGCTTGCCAACCTCATTATCATGTATTATGTAGTTGTCTTTTAAATTCATTAGACAGAGACCTTCCATTTAAAGCACATTAGTTCCTCCACTCTTCTGAAACCTTTAGCTGGAGGTGGAAATTTATAAGGTCTAACGCCGTATCCAAAAAGAAAGACATTTGATTTGGGATTTTGTACTGGAGCCGTAGCTGAAGCAGTTTTACCTATGAAATTAAAGAAGCTTATCCTTCAGAGTCCCTCACTTATTCCTGTGTCTAATTTTACATTTTTAATATAAAGCTGCATTTCTCAACAGGAACACTATTAGCAATTTTGGATGGATAATTCTGTTTTGGGGAGGCTGTTCTGTACATGAGACGTTACTTAGCCAAATTCCCATATTCTACCCACTAGATTCCAGTAACTATGACAATAAAAAATGTCCAGATAGCTCTAAACTCCCCAGCCAGAGGACTGGGGAGGATGGTCCCCATTTGAAAATCACATACTTGAAGACCCCTCCTCTCAAACTGTATAAGCTTCAACTGCACAAAATCTACATCTGGTTTGAACAACAACTAGCAAAAAAAAGCATCAAAGAAGTTATAGTATTACTTGAGTTATAAGCCAGATACTATGTGCGATTGAGTTTTTAAAACTCATACATTTTTGTAACTTTTAACTAGTAGAGTATCTCAGGAGCTTGAGTTGCCTTGTCTAACTTGTCAGTGACAGGCTTGCTAACTTGTCAGCGATACAGCTTTAAATAACTCCATGTAACCAACCATGTCGCACCCATTACACAGAAAACATCACTAAAATGACTGTGGACCGAATTCAGGCTACATACACCATTTACGTGTTAGGTGCAACGAAAGTAAAGCATTGTAACTAGAAATGGATATTTCTATAATTGGTGAAGTTAAATGTAAAACACCAGTTTCTTCACGTTATGAAATAAATTCTTTCTTCCACAAACTGAAAACTTGATAAAGAAATGTAAATCCTTGAATCTAATAATACATTGTTATCAATGCATTCAGTTGCAACAAACAAGGTTATTTTTCCCTTCTTGGAGAATTTGTTAGTACCTAGAATTCATAAAACAACAGTATACATGGAAGTACTACTTCCATGAAAAATTGTATTGATAAAAAGGTCTTTCTATGCATAAGGATTCCTTGATTTAAAACATTTTAATGTTGGTAGTAATCCTATTTTCTTTCTAAAAAATGGCCATTTGGAGATGGGATTAATGGCATGAGGCAAAAATGTAAGCCACGTAAGGATAAAAATAGCTAAATTATTTGCTTCTGAAATCAATGAAAAATCAATGCCAATTTAAGTCAAAGCTCCTAATCTTTGTTATTATCTCTAAATACAGTCAAAGTGTAATTGTTAAATAGGGGTATGAATTTAAATATATTTGCTGTTTAACTAAATAACAAAACTGTGTAACAGTGACTGTAAATAAATGTATCTGGTAAATATACATTATTTCTTTTAGATTTTCTGATTTGTCTTTCAATATTACCTAGAATCGTCTTTAACATAAAGTATCTATAAGTATTCTTAAATATCTACTTTTGGGATAATACATTGAATCTTAATGTGATTGCTTAAGAAAGGAAATGTCCCCACCAAGTCTGATTAATGCTACTGTATTAAATAATATCATCAGGTAGAGGGATACTATTCCTTATATGCCTCTCAATAAATAAATTTCTTGATGTCAAAGAAGAAATTAAGGGTAGCCATTAGGTGAAATAAAAAGTGTTTTCCATCACACAAGAGATGGTGAGTATGAAGACTACAATTAGGAAAAAGGTTGTGTGTCTTTGTGTCTGTTGTAAGAGAGAAAGAGAGAGAGACACAGAGAGGGACAGAGATAGAGATAGAGAAAACCAGAGAGGGACAGGGAGAAGAAAAGGCATTGGGTTTTACAGGTGAAACATAAAACTGACCCCACTAGAATCCTGGAAGTTAAAGACATTCTAGAGAAAAGAGTGTTTAAGTGGTCATTAGTACTTTTTTAAGAGAAGGAATTACCTGGGTTTTATTCCTCAGCTTCCCCAAATCTAAAGATTTAGTGATCTAGAGATGTGAATACAGCTTATAATTAACTGCTTTGGTAAAATTAGCTTTCTGGAACATAGTGTTTAGTGAAATGGAGAGAAAAAAATTCTACCTAATTATTGTACTCCACAAGTGCTTAACTAGTATACAATTAATTGACTAATTGGTACGTCTCTGAATCTGAAGTAATTTTGCTCCAAATAATCTACAGAATGATTCCTCAAAACTTGTCATTATTGGGGCACCTGAGTGGCTCAGTCAGTAAAGTGTCTGACTCTTGATCTTGGCTCGGATCGTGATTTCAGAGGCATGAGATTGAGCCCTGCATGGGGCTCCACGCTCAACGGGAAGTCTGCTTGAGATTCTCTCTCTTCTCTCCCTCTCCCCCCACCATTCCACTCTTGTGAACTCATGCACTCTCTCTAAAAAAACCCAAAACAACAACAAAAAAACTTGTCATTATTTCCACATGCTCTGCAACACCCAAAGATGAAAGACATTCATTTTCAGCAATACTTAATAAATAATAAAGGCTCATACTTATTGATAAGTATGGTAAGTATGCTCAACACTAGGCTGAATGCTTTCCATGAGATCTCATGTCTCTTTTAATCTTTCCAACAAGCTAGTGAAGTAGGAACTGCTATTATTATATCATTGTATTGGTTAGAAAATGTAAGTTTAAAGAAATTGATTTACTAAAGTTCAAGGTACCACTCTAGGAAAAGTAGCGTGTTTCATATGTAGGATACTTGCAAGTCCCATGCTGCTGTGACTGACTTCTCCATCACTACTATGTGTTACTGTGGTATTGGGTTATTAAATGAGTTTAACTGAAGGGAACCATCAAAAAAACGTATTCAAGCTTACATGAGCCATTGTGTCAAAAACTTTTCCAGACACTCAACACTGCCAATAATTTCTTCCTTTCAGGCTTTGCAGCCAAAAGCAGAAGTACCTAAAAACATGTCTAAAAAGTTTTTTACAAACGTGCACCAGAGGATTTTCCAAGTTATATATAGGATTCTGAGGACATCTTGTGCAGAAATTCTAATCACTGAGCAATTGGTCCAACTGAACTTGAACATATCTGAAGCAGACAGGGAACACTGGAAAGGCATTGTAAGATAACTGAATTTTTTTGACTCTACCCAATTGATTTCAAAGCACATCCCAATCAAATACTGTCTCTTCACACTAAAATGGCTTAAATAATCTACCTTTTGTGGAGAGCACCAGCAGCTTGAAGAGACAAATGGCCCAGGATCATCAAAATCTTGGAACATAAAGATACACCCAAACTGCTACCCACAAAAACACTTCAAAGTTGCTAAGAGACTAGACCCTAATTGTTCTCACCACAATTAAGAAATGGTAATTGTGTGATGTGTTAGAGATGCTAGCTAATGCTGCGGTGGTAATCATACTGCAGTATATAAAATATACCAAATCAGCACGTTGTACACCTTAGGCTTACACAATGTTACTTGTCTATTATATCTCAATAGTAATAATAATCTCTTCCAATAAGTAGTTTCTCTTTCAGAAGACTGCCTTGACTCAGTTTATTTTTTCAATACACGTCACTCATTGTGTACTTTATCTCAATTCAAACTTGCTTAATCTAAGTAAAATCTGTGTAAAGTAGGTATTATCTTTATTTCATAAATATAAAAACCAAAGTTTAAGGATATCAAAACACTTGCTCAAACTTGTTTTGATTGCCATCTTTTGTTTCTATTATCTTTTCTAGTCTATCCTGAATTCTAATATGGCCATCCAGGTAATGGATATTAATATACTCTATTGTTTAATAATGTAAATTGAACCATGTAATTTCACAGTTGAAGTGACTAAGAGGACATATAAACTGGATGGATAATAAAAAGATGAGATCACCTGAATACTCAGACCCATAAGCTATCTCTTTAAGACCTACAGAATGGTCAAAATGGACATATAGAAGAGAAAACTGACTTAAATTGTTTCAAGGAGCTAAACTTAGAACAATACATAGACTCAACGGGGAAACATAGTTTGGAAGACTTCTCCAGCAGCCAAAATAAAATTACTTTTCTTATGAGACATTTAGATTCCTAGATGGCAGATGTTCAAGCAAATGGACAATGCCTTGGAAGATAAGATGTGCAGTCAACTTTAGTGCCCGATAGTTTCTTCTACTAGATGATATTTACACTTATATTCAACTCAAATGTTCTTTGAATTGCTTTGTCATTATTCTAATGCAATGAAGTTTAAGCAGATGTAATGTTCACATTCTAGAAAAGCCAGTACTAAGAATGCCCTATATACATGTTTATTAGAATACAAATTGTCCCTGATATCAAGTGATCCAGTTAGAATTTTAACATTTTCATGCAAATAACACCAGACATTAATCAAACATTTTTGTCTTTGGCACGGAATACTTTTGATCCCTGATTCTTCACGTAAATTGGTGTTTTTAAATTTCCAAATCAGTTGTTACTTTACAAAGACTTCTATTACTCTCTCTACTCTCTTATTAATCCTGGCTGAGCTTCTCACTTCCTCAGTTAAGCAACTTCTCCATTGTAATTATTTGCTTTCATGTTCTACCTTATCAACAAAATAATGTGCTACATGGAGAAGAAAATAAAAAGTCATTTCTTATTCTTGTTTCTTATCGGTCTTTATTCTTAGCTGCCTAGTACAACATTTTGCAAGTACTGGGGGTCAAAAAAGTATTTATTTTATAGATAAAGAAATTAACGATTGCATGAATAAAAAATTATTTGATATTATATAATGTATCAATTACATAGAAATATAATAAAGGGTTAAGATTTCATAAAGATACCTAACAAAATAATAACCTATGAAAAATAAATGAAGAAATTATCAATTTTTGGAAAAGTTGTAGAAAGAAATTGGATTAGGAGGCAGAAAATTTGGACTTGCATCCTTTTTTTTTTTTTTTAATCACTCAAGAATGCTGGGTCCTTGTTTCCTTCAGCTTTAAAGTGAACTTATGTTATGCCTAAATGTTATCCATAAATACCCTTTAAACTCACATTGTATATTGCCTTCAGGCATTGAAAATATCTGATTAAACTTTTAACAAACAGATAAGGTCTCTCTGATTACAAGGAAGTATGACATTTGTAGAGTGAAGATGCTACTTTAAGAGGTCCTGTATACTAGAAAATATTTTAAAAGTGTGTTAAGATCCAGAAAATAAGGTATGTTTATTAATTCATTTTCATAATATTAAAAATAATATTGGTATTAGCAAATTCAGCACATTAAGATGAATTGACTTAAAAGATTAGAGAAGTTTCTTTTTTTTTCTTTTTCACCTATATGCTATAAACATTAATTCAAAATTCATGTGTAATGTGTATATCCAATAGCCATTGTAGAACCAAACTAAAATGGAGTTACTTATGTCAAGGACAAAATGGAGACAGTCGACACAGGTGAATAAAAGAAACTTTAACCTTACAGGAATTTACAGCTCATCTCAGAATTTAGCAGAGGACACCACTCAATTGCCAAACACCAAGTTTGTTCATGCTATCTCCGGACTAATCATTCCCTTGACTGAGCTACCCTGATTCAAATAACACAGAACACCACGAGGCAACCAATCAGCTGAAAGAGTCAAATGACTTCTGCATTTATCCCATCAAAACCCTTAGTGTGTGAGTAACTCAGAACTGATTGCTCCTACAGCCTTGGGTTTTCCAACTTGCAAGTTAAAAGCCTTGCAATGAAGTCATCTTTCTGCCTTATTTTATTCAATATGCAAAGCTTGGTTTTTGACACCATATAAGCACAGGTTCAAAGATCTCAAAGGACCTTATTGACAAAACAGATCATAAGTGGCTCAAACAAGCTGTTACAGCCTAGTGGGCTACAGCCTTCCTTAATACTGATATTATATGACTGTAAGGGCTGTTAAAGAACAAAACATGGTAATATCTTTAAAATGATTTATTGGTTTACCTATCAGCACAAGAATAGTGAATAATAAACATTTTTAATAATGTATAAATGTGTGAAAAGTTTGTACTTCCATACATTACTGGGAAGATATAACCATTCAAGGGAGATGGTAATTTTTATAACAAAGGAGAAAGTTGAGAAAATAAGCAGCTTTAGCTTAGTATATTTCAGAATATAGTTGCTTTAGTTCAAATCTTTGACTTTGTGGCTCACCAAAGCACAGCTAACAGAAAAATATGTTCCATGTGGAAGAAATAAATTTTCATTTACAAAATTCTAAATTTATAGGTAAGTTCAAAGACAGAGCTCATAAATCAGCATATGGTTTTAGTTTTAGGAACATAATTTCAAAATGTATTTAACTGTCCTAAATAAACTTCCTGATTCAAACCATCCAAAGATAAATCATATTTCCCAAAGGCTAAAATTAAAGTGCACAATATGTCTGAGCAAGATAGTGTATTTAGATTGACTTACAGATATTCAACAATTATTTAAAGTGATAATTGAGTGATTCTGCAGAAACACTACAACCACTTAGATCCAAATTCTCACTTTATCATTGTATTTAGATATAACAAATGATGAATTCCTTCTTCAAGGATCTTAAAATGGTACTAATAATATTCAAATATAATTTGAACTGCAAATATGAGAGCTTACAATAAGGTTCTTAAAAGCCTGGTATTTTAGAAACTGTTGTGGTTACTTTACATAGGCATGGCATAGATTCCTGCACCCCAAATTGGTTCAGATATTGAAGCTGATGACATCACACACACAAATGAGGAGGGTAGGGAAAATGTTATTATTACTCACCTAATGAGGCTTTCTGGGGAGAGGAGGGAAGGCTTCCCGGAAGGTCTCAAAGTGGCTTAAGAGCAAGGAAAGGAAGTCAAGTTGGAGTTTTCTTGTGGTTAGGAGGCAGGTATGAGATCAATGTTCCTCCATGCTGGTGAACTGGAGCACCATCTGCCGTAACTTCCTCTCCATTTCTACCCATCCACTCCTTTACAGAGTTCATAAGTTCCTGTTATTTTTCCTTTATTTAAAAAAAAAAAAAGTCCTCAAAAACTATACATGCTACATTTTTCGTGCTTTTTTTTTCATTTTTTCACTTAATGTATCCTAAAATCACTCCGTGTCAGTTCAGTTTAATCAACCATAATTTATTGAATCAATTTCATATATGGTCAAGTAAGGTTTTTTTCCTTTTTATTTTGCAATAATAAATAATGGCCCAATGGACATCATACATATATTTGTAATATTAAAGGTATATCGCCTGGGTAACTTTTCAGAAATAAGATTAGCTGGGTCAAAGACTAAGGGGATACAGGCGCCTGGGTGGCTCAGTCATTTAAGTGGCTGCCTTCGGCTCAGGTCTCCATTCCAGGGTCCTGGGATCAAGCCCCACATTGGGCTCCCTGCTCAGTGGAGGGCCTGCTTCTCCCTCTCCCTCTCCCTCTCCCTTTGCCGCTGCCGCTGCTTGTACTTTCCCACTCTCTCTGTCAAATAAATAAATAAAATATTTAAAAAACAACAAAAAAAAGACTAACTGGATAGATACTAATGATACAGTTCCAACATCACTCCAAAGAAGACTGTATCATTCGGCATAGCCACAAGCAAAGTATCAGAATGCCTGTTTTCCCACAGCATTGCTAACCAAGGATATTGTCAAGCTTTGGATTTGTTGCCAAATTAATAAGCTAATAGTGTATATTTGTGACTAATCTATATAATCTATATAATACAATGACTCTTAGCATTTTATGCATTCTATGAATATTAAAAATTTTAAGCTTAAAAATAAACTTATCCTAGAGAAATATGCATATGTACATATTTCTCACTTAGAACAAAGGTTACATAAAAACTTCAGGCTGCCTGGTGTTTCATTTGTCATGGAAATTTACTCTTAGCATGATCTATTTCTTCAGAGAAGTCTTACAAGCAATATACCTTGTTCTGTAGATAATTAGCATATGATGGCCAATAACCAAGTATGCAGTTTGTTGGAGAATGCAGCTATATGTAACACAATGGAAAAAAAATATGTATAAATGTATGCAATAAAGGGAAATTTGCCCCTTTTTTCTTCCTGCCTGATTACTTCAGCTGCCAACATTTACCTCCTGCCTTGGTGATCCCCCTTCTCAGGCTTTTGGACTTGGTCGGAATTATACCACTGTTTCTCTTGCGTCGTCAGTTCACAGGTGGTAAATTGTAGGACTTCTCACTCTTTACAACTGTGAGCCAATTCCTTATAATAAATCTTTTCTTATACATATGTCCTGTCTGTCCTATTTCTCTGGAGAACCTTGACTAATACAGCTTCCTAGGACTGTGGATACCAGGAAACTCTCATTTTCAAGCTAACCCCACAGTTCATCCTCCACGAATTCATTGAAATTACCATTTAAGTGTTCCTATAACATTATGGTCCAAACAGCTTTTTTTTTTCTATTTTAGTAAATACTGGTATTGTTTTTTTTTATTATGTTCAATTAGCCAGCATATAGTACATCATTAGTTTTTGATGTAGTGCTCAACGATTCATTAGTTGCGTATAACACCCAGTGCTCATCACCACACATGCCCTCCTTAATACCTATCAACCCGTTACCCCACTGCCAATTCCCCTCCCTTCTCTAACCCTCAGTTTGGTTCCTGGGTTCCAGAGTCTCTCATGGTTTGTCTTCCTCTCTGATTTCTTCCCATTCAGTTTTCCCTCCCTTCCCCTGTAGTCCTCCGCACAATTCCTTCTGTTCCACATATAAGTGAAACCATATGATAATTGTCTTTCTCTGCTTGACTTATTTCCCTTAACATAATCCCCTCCAGTTCCATCTATGTCACCGCAAATAGTGGGTATTCCGATGGCTGAATAATATTTCATTGTATATATGAACCAACAGCTTCTGCTCCAGGCAGTCAGAGCTTGTAACTCTCTCTCTGAACACTCCAAATCTAGAAACTCAGATTTGGGGGTACTTGTTTACCCTGCAACCTCAGTTCTCTGAAGGGTCCAAGAAAAATATTTATTTTCACTTTATCCATTTTTTTCTTCTTTTAAGGATTAGAGTGGTGATTTCCAAGATCTTTACATATTAGAGGTGAAGCTGAAGTCCTATTATTTTTCTTAAGAAATTCTTAAATTATAGCTTTATACAAATCCAAGATACATACAGATAATGAATCTGATAATTATGAAGTAATTACATTTCTGTATATGTGACTTAAAGTTATAGAATTTAAACAGGAGCCCATAAATACTCCTATTGTCCTTCTCAATCACTAGTTCATCCTTTTTCTTCAAGGTAACTATCATACTGCCTATATTATACTACTACCACCTTCATAGAGTGTTGCTTATTTTTGTAATGTATATAAGTGGCATCATCCATCATTTATTATTTTGTGTCTGGCTCTTTCATTCAATCACTTCTTTTGAGATTTATGCTTGAGATACCACAATCAAATACTTTGTACTACTCAACGGCAATTCCAACCCCCTCCATTTTTAATCATATACATTTTGGCATAATTTAGGATTATGATTGCTAGGTTAGTTAGATGAATATTTTATTTTAGTAGATAGTGTCAATCAGCTTTCCAAAGTAGTTGCACTAATTTACACATTTTAATACATTTCATTGTATGTGTTATATGAACTTAAAACAATAAACTTCTTGTGGTATAGAAGGAAAAAAATCATATGTAAGATAATTCATTATAATTATCATAAGTTAAATTCATTAAAAATTATAATTTTTTAAAGTTTTACCAAATCAAGTTTTACATCTCTTACTGAAGATCTGTCACTTAAGAATAGATACCCATCTGTTATATGCCTACATGAAGGTGGTGGGATGTTTTGAAAATGACATGATGATTTTTAAGTCATTTATACATTGCTTATCATTCAACCTCAATTATTCATCCTTGGTTTGGAATCATTATTTACCACTAATTAAATTAACTATGATGCATACCTCTTTCATTTTATCATAGCAAATTTATTTCTTAAAGTTACTTATTTATTTTATTAGATTTAAAATACTATTATGAGCACCATCATAGGTGCTTTACTTATTCTGGCATGCCTGTAAGTTGAGGCTAAACTTGTAAATTTAAATACTTATACAACAGGAGGTTCATATTTTATGTGTATGTGTGTACACATGTGACAGGGAGCAAGCAAGACAAGCCCATGGATGTGAGTGCTGCAGACCTCTTGGTCTGGGCTCTGCCACTGCTCCTATGCTCCCTGTACCCTGGAGGGCCATTTAAAAGGACCATGCTGCCTACACATTGCCAGCTGAAGGCCTGGGCAATGTGGAGGCTGCACCACCAGGCCTCTGGCCTTGTCCCTCTTAGTCCTTGGCACAGGGTTTCATGTAGTCTGCAGCTGAGAGTGATGGGCGTGTGCAGCAGGGTCATGCTCTGGGCAAATACCAAATGCAAATACAGCACAGGGACAGGCTCTGCTGGCATCTGCTGGTCTCTGATGACCCAGGGCTCCTCTGTCAACCCAGCCCAGCTCACATCTATATTCCAGGAACCTTTGGTTTTAGTCCTGGGGGCAGGTGGACTCTGTGATGGGCAAAGGAGCTAGCACAGCAGCAGAAGAAGCTGCTGCCCCACTTCCCCAGGCCTGGGCAGGGTTGGATCTGGTATCCAATATCCAGAAGGCTACCACACGATCTTTTATACAGGTGATTTCAGTATCCCCGGTCCACTTATGTTATGAGGCCATGCAGATACTTTTGTGGGGGGACTGGCAGGTGCTGCACCTGTGTTTTAGCCCCTTACAAGAGTGGAGGCTTGAAAGGTCAGTCCCTTCCTGTGTGGGGGTCTCAATGCTGGTGCTTCAAGCTGTCTCTGCAATCCCCTCCCAGCCCTCCATGGGGATGAAATAAGTATGAGTATGTTGGAATCGAATGTGAGAAATAAAGGAATCGTATCCCCAACTGCAGAAGGCTTTACTGCCTTCTGTACTTTACTGAGGCTGTACTGCCTACTGTACTTTACTGAGGCCACTGATTCAAATGCTAATCTCTTTCAATAATATCCTCATAGACACGACCATAAATAATGTTTAAATGAGTACCCTGGGGCCAGTCAAGTTGATACACAAAATTAACCAACCCCTAGAACCCCACTATTGCATGGGCTTTAACTCCAGGAATCCCACCAGGTTCTTAAGATGAAGAGTTCAAAAAGAGTCCCTTTTGGCTCTGACAGAACCAAGAATAATCATTTTGAAAACCTTTCAGAAATTTCTGTATAACAAAGACGTATTTTTCAGCAGAAAAGACTTTACCAGAGTCTTATCGCACTGAGGAAGAGCTCTCCACCCACCATAGCTTCCTTTTACCTTCCTATCTCAACTAAAGTGTGAAAAAGCTATACCTTTGCAGGAAGACTTGTGAAGGTCACACCCCAGAGACACAGGCCCAGCAAAAGATTGACAATTTAATTGTAAGATTCTTCTCCCACACATCTTACTATGACACCAGCAGGGACAAAGTATAGTCGATTGCCTGGGAACACAAGTGTGTTCATTTCATGACAATTTATTGCCCAACATTTAGCATGTGTGTACTTTTCTGTATGTAAATAAATTATTTGTGGATTCTGTATTTGTATATTTACCTACTTAAAATGTATTTGTAACCTCAAAATCAAGACTCATGGAGACCATGTGATTGTTTACAGATATGCACAGAATGGTGAAGAATTGTAGTCTCCTGACGTGTGTGTCCACGCTGAAGTGCAACAAGGAGATGCTCTACCTTCTCCTTCTGTTCACCTTGTAAATATGCCTCTTGGGGGGGGGGTCTATTCAATACTACCCTTTAAAAAATGTTATGCTGGTTTTGGTGAGTTTGCTGTTTAAAAGAGCCCCCAAATTAAGTGGAGAAATGGGGTCTAGCGCTTCTAAATGCAAGAAGGCTGTGATGTGCCTTTCCAAAACACGTGAGTGTTAGATCAGCTTCATTCAGGCAGGAGTTATAGTGCTGTTGGTTGTGAATTTATTGTTAATGAGTCACAGCGATACTTCCATTAAAAAAAGGAGTTTCACCAATGTGTATGAGGGGGCTTACGTAATGTTCAAGTAACAGCCATAGTATGTGATAAAACTATTAAAAATATGGAAAAGTGGCTAAATTTTTTAATTCATGAGACAACAACAACAAAAAAGCATAATCCAGGCTCAGGAAGATAATAAACCCTTCTCAGCTAGTGCTGGCTAGCTCACACATTTCAAAAACCAATTGTAGCATAAAAATGTTAAACTTACAGGTGAGGGAGTTTCTGCAGATCAGAAGCTGTAGAAAAACATTTTAAAAATATTTATCTGCTAAATGTTATACAGGAAGAGGGTTACATCAACAAGGAGGTTTTCAGTACTGTAAAACTGGCTTGTCTTTGAGAATGTTGGCAAATGGACCAACTATAACACAAAGACCATTTCAGTTGGTGAAAATGTTCTGATCAGAAATGCACAGGAACCTAACCCTATATGTCCCCAGCACTAATAGTTCAGTATTAGTTAATTCAGCATTCCTGGTAAATTTATAGAACATAGACTACCGTGGATAATACGAATTGGCTATATAGTAACAGTAGATTATAGCTGAAGGACATATAAGACACAAAATGTCTCTAGGGAGGTGTGGCCAAGAAAGACCAAAGGCAAAAAGACAAACATGAGGACGTTAGAGGAATGTGATGTCTCTGGCACTTATAGACAGAGCAAACATTAAATATACCTAGATCTAGCTGCATTAACATAATACTAAATAACCAGATGGACAATATCAAGTGGTCTAATATATAAGTGATAAGTAGAAAGAAAATATATTTGAAGAACAACTAAAATTTTTCAAATTTTGAGGAAAAATATCAAACCTCACACCTAAAAAAACCTTAACAAACCTCTTAGCAAATATGGAATGAAGACAAAGGAAAAACACCAAAGTATTACATAAACATATTCCTGAAAAACAGTGATAAAGAGAAAAATCTTAAATCTTATTACATATCCCAAATCTCAATGATCCCCAAGCAAAAGAAATATGAATAAAACAAAGTACAAGAAACATGATAATCTGATTTCTGAAAAACAGTGATAAAAAGTATTAACAGCAGCCACAGAAAAATGACACATCACATACAGGAATTCCAAAAAAGAATTATAGCCAATTTCTTGTCAAACACGGTGCATGCCAGAAGATAACGAAATGACTCTTTGAAGTCATGCAAAATAAATAAACAACCAAAAACCCCAAAATTTTGTATCAGATGAACTATTTTTTAAGAATGAAGGCAAAATATAATCTTTTGCAAACAAACAAACAAAAAATTTAAAGAATATTCATCACCTGCAGACCTGCCATATAAGACATGTTAGAAACTCAATTTTAGGAAGAATTTTGTAAACTTGTAGAGAATCCATGATTCTAAAATAGGAAAACAAGCCTACTTATGAAATTGTGAACTGAATACCCCAAAGCAACTAATATTATCTTCAGAAGCAAATTACTCCAAAATATAGTGCGTCAAAATAGCAGCCTTTTTTTCTTGTAATGTTCTTGGGTTCTGTGGATAAGGAATTTCAGTAGGGTATAGCAAAGGTCATTGCTCCACAATGTCTGATAAATCAGCTTGTATGACTTGAAGACCAAAGGTACCACAGTGGCTGGAAACAGATATTAATAGAAGCTCCTGCACTCAGAAGTCTGGCACCTAAGATGGACTGACCTAAAGACAAAGACTGCCAACCAGATCACCTCTAGTTGACTAATTGATTTGTTCTGGTTCCTCGCATCATGGTGGTCTTAGGATACTCGGACTTCCTATCTGGAGGCTCAGGGCTCTCGGTCTAAATATTCCAGTGGCCAAGGAGAAACTTTCATTGGCTTTATTATTCATCCTCAAAAGACACACAGCATCACTTCTGCCATACTCTGTTAGAGTCATAGCAGTTAAGAGTCTGCCCATGCTCATTAGGAGGGACACTGATCTACTCTTCAATGGCAAGAATGTCAAAGAATTTACTGCCATTTTTTTTTAAGCATACACACACACATATACCTTCTGCTTATCCATCAATCTCTGTCACTATCTTTTTCCTTTCCTGAGCCACACGGTCTGCAGTTTACTGCTTCTCTCTGAATATCTGCTCCAATTCTGTCTTCATCCTTTTCCTCAACCAGCTTCCCTTTCTTCTTGAATACAACTCAAATGATTACCAATGATCATTCTACACCTTAACATAAGGCATACTACCTACACTAAGATAAATTATCTCTTTATGACTTTAAGACTATATGACAGGCTAGGCACCATTTTAAAATATGACCACTCAAAATTCACAAGTCAGTGACTGGCACTGAATTAGACAGGACCAGGAAAAGATGGTAGGAAATGGAGTAGAAGAATCTTACGGCTTCCCCTGCCAGGGGGTTTTTGTCTGAAGTTTCTGTGAAAGTCTTTCTGGAATGCATATTACTTACTACACACTACAGTAAATGTTTTACCAATGTCATCGAACTATTGGTTTATGAGAGCATATCACCTGAAAATAGAATCCTGCTGTAACAAAACTTTAACCAGCACAAGATGGTTAAAGGCCATCTATTTAAAATAGCATTAAATAAACAAAATAAGAGTCGAACTATCTATATAATTTTCTTTTAGCATAATGTCAGGGCTGTTACACATTTGGATGAGCTATGAACAAGGCAATATATCTGAGGTAAGTTTAATTCAAAACTATTTTTTCTGATCTTTGAAAGAAAAATGAAGGATCCAATATCATGCTTTTATATTACAATATACCAATCTCTTAACAAAGGGGGGGAGTGCTTTACCTTAAAAATCACTTTTAAGTGATTTTTCAAAACTTCAAGTTGAGAACAAATTAGAGGAAATTCTCCTTTCTTCATGAAATAATATAATAAAAACCTTACTCTACAAAAATTTAATTAGAATATATCAAACATTTACCATACAATAGATACTATACAAGCAGTCCATTTCTACTTTCTACATCAAAAGTCACAGAAATCTAGGAGGCAGCTAGTATTATCTCCATTTTCCAGAAAATATTACTGAGACAGACTTAAGGGTTTAAGTAACTTAACTAGAATAGTATATCTATAAGAACAGAAGAAGAAATTAGATTTAAGTCTGTCTTATTCCAAGTGGGGGAATTAAAAAAAAAAATGCCTGATAATAGACATTCTACCAAACCAGTAGATGAGAGGCTTAAAGCTTAATTATAATTTTATTTGGATAAAGGGATATAACTTTTCTTATATTGAGATATTAAGGAGATCAATTAGACTGCATAAAAATAAGAATAGTGAAACTCAAGCAGTATTAGTAACATACTAAGTACACACATCATAAGCTATGGACAACAACTTGAACCCAAATCTCATTTCAACCATGATGCAACACTCTCATCTTCTTACTTTGTCATAATATTTCATTCATTTGGAATTCCCATTACAACTCCTTTAATAATCACCACATTAACTTACTTATGACCTACATAAATCTCCCCTCCTCCCTCCTCCAACTTAAAATGACTTCCTAGAGCACTAATTCATGATACTACCCAACAGTGTATTTACAGTAACTTGCCATGTATTATTCAAATTAATTATCATAGTGGCATTATTTTTATGAGTTTGGTACATTCAAGAAGATGTGGGTCAATGTTACTAGTCTTTTACTTCCGATAGTACTTACGAGTGTTTCTGTACATGGAAGCTTATCAATGTAAAATAATACTTTGGGAATAGGAAGCAGTCTTAAGTTTCTGGTTTAAACTTGCAAAAATTACCTCAAATAAACTATGGATTAGTTTTGGGAAACAAAACAATTACCCCAAGAGCACAATATTATTTCCTCAATCATATTAAGTTTTGATATTATTTAAAGGTCTTATTTAGCTAAAATATGCCTTTATATGCCTTTGTTCTCTTTAAAATGTATTCAGTTTAATCACTGTAACAATATTTTAAATTATAAGAAATTAGGAATAATAATTTGATAGTATTTCCCCAGTATTTTTTCCTTAAAGATTGCACTGAGCACAAATTGTGAGCTACTTTCATCTAAAGCCAATAATATATCACAATCACCACTAAAATTCTTTTCAACAAATTGGTTCCATGCTTCAGAAAGACTGGCCTACGAATATATTTTGACCAAGATAATTCTAAGTATCTTATTGAAATTATTCAGCCTGCCTCACTGAGGTCTCACCAAATAATTCACTCTAAATTACTACACACATGCACCTGGACACTACCAAAAAATTACTTATATGTATTAAAAACTGGAATATGCTATAGCCTTTCATCATCACCCTCAATTGGGGAAAAAAAAGATGTAGATGTTTTTTCCTAATTAAAGAGAAAAGTTTGCTTGGAAAATATTAAGAAACATATGACATATGACAACTTTAAATATGGTGGGATTAGTGAAGTACATTTATTACTTTTTTAAATATATCTTTTGGACTAATCAAACATCTGCCAAAGTTCACGATTCTTTAGTTAAACACACAGACACACACACACAGATTTTGAGAATATTTTCAGTAGGGGGTGTTTTGTAACCCAGATAACCACACTTCCTTTGAAATGCAGGAGTCAAGGACTCTCTAATGTTTCATGAGAGTACCACATCCCTGCTAATCTCTGAGAGATTTGGCAACTCTGATAGTTTTATAGCTGTTTAAATCATCCCCAAATTTTCACTCTTTGCTCTGCTCAATTTGATTGGTATCTTCTCCTTGCCTCTGTTTGCATATGGAACTCAGTCACTTTGCTTGGGTTGTTTAAAATTAAATACGTGAAAAATGAATAGGTACATCCTTCACTGTGCAACATATCATAAACAGCCAAGGTTTTGTTCTGTGGAAATATTACTAAAACCATGGATGATGGAAATTTAAATTACAACACAACGGAAAACATAAAATAAAATTGGGTGTTTTGACAGCTCCACAGTCCTTTCCATTCTGCTATTTCCATCCTCCTACTACATGCCACCTCTTGTCTACCAAACACATCACCTCCTTCCAAGTCACTACCATCATCTCAATATCACTACCACCATTATCACTACCATTATCCATTATCACTACCACCAGTGCCATTTCCCCTAAGGAAATTTCTTAAAACAAACAAACAAAAAACTAACTAAACTAAACTAAATAGAAATGAAGAGAAAGTTTCCTATTTTGTAAGTAACTCAGCTCTTATGGAAATGCTATTCTTTCACCCTCGCCTTTCATACACACTGCCTAGGTCTAATTGTTTCAACATCTAAATAGGCTAGCAGGTGTTTTCCTAACTCAGGAATGGTCCTGCCACTAATAGGTGCCAACTTTTAAGATACTTTAAACACATTTTTCTCAATTTTATGTGTTGAAGAGTACATCTTATATGTGACCATATTAATGAAAAATTATGTATAGTGTTCCTACGGGGATTTGTAAAGAAATTATCATCGTATAACTCATTTCTTTAAAATACAACTGAATTTATTCTCTGCTATTAGAGGTTTCACAGGATGCCAACTTTAATAGATTCTCCTGAGTTACTGAATCTTTAAATATTTTAATTAAGATTTTCACATATATAGAAATATATCCATAGGTACTTAGGTGAAAGACAATGTTTTTTCATTCACCAAATAGTATTTCAAAGAAGAAAGAAATGACTTAAAGTCCTCTTCATGGGACAGAAAAAGACAAGTGTTTATTTTAACGCTGAAATCAAAAGGATATCCTCTGTGGAATAAGAGAGAGTGTAAAAGAGAGATTCTTTTCTCGCGTTTTAGCACGGCGTCTTTCTTACAAAACATCTTTGACTACCTGTGATTTATGCAGCACAATAGCTTTTTTATGACACTTATGTTAATCTTTTTCCCCTTTCCATTACCTGAACATATCACTATGTTTTCTTGTTGAAATAATTTGGGCAAGTAATTTGCAAATTTCCTCTGACAGCCCTTAAGGTACAATAAATTTCTTAAATCAGTAGGAGCACTTGAAATGTGTTTTCAATATCCCTGCTGCAAATGAAACTAACGAGCTACAAATGTGCAAGTGCACAGAAAATCAGAAAGAATGAACTTTTCACTTATACAGAATTGGATGTTTCCTTAATTATTTGTAACCCAGGGCCATAAGGAAGTTTCTCATTTTAGAATTAGATCTTACAACCAGGATTTTTGGTTTGTATGCCTAACAATATTTAATGAGTTTAGATGAGAAAAAACAAAACAACGAACTTGATTATTCATCTTTTCTTTTAAATAAGTTTTAAGATATTTCCCATAAGTAGTACTACATTAACATATAAAACTTAAGTTTCCTGGGCACCCATGGAATAGAATACCAAAGGCTCTGTCTAGTCTAGGTTTTGAAGTATATTGAAGATTTCTTTTTGTGACTAATAATGACCATGGCAAGTGCAGGTGGCAGGGAATCCAATACACTGCTGTATATTCTCCACAAGATGGTATTCCATATCCTGTATATTTTTAGAATTCTGTTTCTGATATATTTTACAATTTTTGATCTTAAAAAAAATTTTATGTTTTTTCCCATTTCTGACAATTGTACTTTTGCCCTTGGAACAAGGGCATTCATTGATGCAGCAATGAAACTGTAGGTCGTAAGTCAGACAATTGCAGTATAAATCTTTTCTCTTCCACTTACTAATTTGCACAAGTGACTTAGTCTTTTTAGATGCATGAATCAGGTATAGGACTGGCAACACGTACAAGAAAACCCATTATAATAAAGTCTTAAATGCATAAGTAGCTATTTTTCTTGCAAATAGTTTAATTACAATGGCCAGAGGTCTTGAATTGCTAGGATGACTTCATTAAGTCATCGGGAAACCAGGCACCTTCTATCTCTCTATCTCTACTGCCATCCTCAAGCTTCCATCTTCAAGGCTACATGATAGCTGCTGAAGCTCCAGCAATTATATCTTTATTTCAGGAAGCAAAAAGGTGGAAAAAGGGAAGGACAAATAGTACTACGTAGGCCAGCAATTTGTTTCCTTTGGGAACCTATATGTGATTTCTTTCACTTACATTTTACTGGCTCAAACATTCACCTGGCCATCATCAGCCACTATTTCATTTACTATCACCGACTAACCACCGCAAACTAAGTGGAATACAAGAAAAACTATTTTATTTTGTTGATAGTTTTCATGAGTTAGGAATCTACAAAGGGCATAGGAAGAATGGCTTCTCTTTGTTCCACAATGTTTGTTGCCTCAGCTAGGCAGAATCAAAACCTAGGAGCAACTTGATGACTGTAGACTGGTATAATCTGGAGGGATCTTACGGACATGTCTGGATGCTGATAATCACTTATGACTGAGATTTTATCTAGGACATCTACTTGTGTCATCTCCATGGGAGCCTTGGGCTTCCTTAGAAAATGGGCTGAAACCCAAGAGTAAGCATTTAATGTAAAACAGGAAGAAGTTGTATGTTCTTTTCTAATCTAGATTTGGGTATCACAGTGTCATCTGAATGCAACCTTTTCCTGTATGCATACTAAAACCTTCCTTCCCACATTAAAGAAGAACATAATTAGACTTCACTCTAAGTGGGGCAGTGGCACATTTCTAGAAAACCACATATTGTGGGAGATATGTTTCTTATTTTTGGAAAATTCAATCTCCTGCCTTTGCACTTGAGTCTGAGAAAAATCTAGTCCTCTATCTCAGTATATTTTACCTCTACAAAAATTGTGGTTTATCCCAAAGAAAATGAAAATACTAATTCAAAATGATATACACACTCTTAGATTTACTGCAGCATTATTTACAATAACCATGACATGGAAGGAACCCAAGTGGTCATTGATAGATGAATGGATAAAGAGGATGTGATATACCCCCCCCCACACACACACACAGAGTGGAATCCTATTCAGCCAAAACTAGAATGAAATCTTGCCATTTGTGACAACATGAATGGACCTAAACAGTACTATGCTAAGTGAAATAAATCAGAGAAAGACAAATATATATGACTTCACTTATATGTGGAATGTAAAAAAAAAAAAAAACAACAAAACAAACAAAAAACAAAAAAACCCAAACGTATTCTTAAATATAGAGAACAAAGTGGTGGTTGCCAGGGGGGAGTTAGGTGGGGGTCAGACAAAATAGATAAAGGGTATTAAGAGCTACAGGCTTCCAGTTATAAAATAAGTAAGTCACAATGATGAAAAAGTACAGTATAGGGAATATAGCCAATAATATTGTAATAATGTTGTATGGTGACACATTGGTAACTACACTTATCCTGGTGAGCACTGAGTAATGTACAGAATTGTTGATTCAATAGGTTGTGCATCTGAAACTAATATTACATTGTTTTTCAATTATACTTCATTATTAAATTTTAAAAATTGTGGTTAGGCTGCTTCTAAGAAAGAAGGGGAGAAAGGATATTTAGAAGTCTTTGAATAACCTCTGTTTACTGATTTGTAACATAAGTAATATAATAGAATCTATCTTTAAAAGTTAATATCAGTGGTAAGTGAAAAAATACCAAGGGTCATTTTGGGGGTATTGCAGAGTAAGATGGTAGCTAAGAGGGTCCCCCACAGCCTAATAGTTTATGACACATGGATACCATGGACATTTTTGTTACATATTGGGCTCTTACTGCCATGGATCTCTTCCAATATATTATCACAACCCAGTGAATCTCAAACTTTTCATATCACAGCTCACATAGAAAATAATATTATTATAAAATAATATTTTATAGAAAATGGTGTGTCAAAGATTGCTCCTAGGCTAAGGTGCCAGAACAAAGAGCCCTGAGTCACTTGATCCCAAACCAGTTCACATGTCCACTGAGGAAATTAACACCTCTACACATGTTTTTTTTTTTTTTTTTAAGATTTTATTTATTTATTTGACAGAGAGAGAGACAGCCAGCGAGAGAGGGTACACAGGCAGGGGGAGTGGGAGAGGGACTGCTCTGCTGGGAGCCCGATCCCAGAACACAGGGATCACGCCCTGAGCCGAAGGCAGACGCTTAACGACTGTGCCACCCAGGCACCCCACCTCTGTACCTCTTTAACACAATCTCTACCATCATCAATCCTCTTGGGCCAAGAACTTCTATTCTACAAACAACTTGAGATAATTTTTCTTTTTATCTCCAGGTAAATGGCCATCTCATCAATCAAAGATACAAAGTTTAACTAGCAATTTATGCTGTTAGAAAATTATTTCCTGATAATGACAAGATTAAAAAATCATAGTTGAGGTTTGAGCAAGAAGACTCAGAAAAAGAAGGTGCCTGGAGCCAAGTGCACTAGTTCTATTACAGAGATGTGGGACTAGTACAACTCGCCAATAACTACACTTTTCCTATGTTTTGCTGAGCAGCTGTGCTTATGACTGTATTCTTGGGATAGAGCACACATTGAGTCCCAGATGGGGCCACAAGGACTGTCACCAATGGGTGTCTAATGTAGGGATGACTGACTGTCAAACCGGAGGTAGCAGGATTTGTGCTTATTAATATTTCAGATTTACTTGTTCCTTTAATCCCCTTCTATCTATGGCATTCTTCTTCATGCCTTTATATAGACCATTTATTCCATCTTTTACTTTGCTTTACTTTCTATTCATAACACAATTATGAATTCTTCCTTGGTCTCACAAGCTACTTGATTACTCACTCTCTAGGCTTAACACATTCTCTAAATTTCAAACCATTCCTTTTTTTTTCCCATCATCTTTAGCAGAATTAGTCTTCAATAATAGAGCAAACAAACATTGCACTCCAGTAATATAATTGTTTGAGACTATGGCAATGTTTAATGGAGGAGACCATAGGCACCACAAGGATTCTGAACTTCAGATCACCCACGCCCCAATCTGAAAACAAACAATTTTGATTCTTGCCATTGAAATCCCATGTTTTGCTTGCCATCGAAATTCCATGAAACTACTTTTCAGGAACTAGTGATAAGGATAAGTCCTATACTTACTAAGAGGACACTCCTCTGGTTCTTTGACAAATAGGGCCTTTAACACATTTTACTTTCCCTTTTGTTAAGTTTGGGTGAGGATTCAGGCATCTTCTCAGGTAATTAGTCTCTAGATCTGGCTTGCCAGTAGCTCTTGGCAAAACACTAATGTGCAAGAAAATACTTGAGGAGATATGCACATCTATTTTTCCCAGAAAAAAAATGCACTTATTCATATACATTTATTGACTGCTACTATGACCCAGGCCCTGCTGGAGGTAATGGCATAGAATGGTATGCAAAGCTCTTGTGCTTGAATATGCAGAGGCAGCCTGATATGTGCCTCTCATATCTCACTCAGAATTCCATTTGTGAAGAGTATAAGGGAATTCTTGTGCCCTGTTGGTCGGAATGTAAATTGGTGCAGCTGCTGTGGAACATAGTATGGAGGTTCTTCGCATTAAAAATAAAACTACCATATGATCTAGCAATCATACCTCTGGGTATAGATCCACAAGAAATGAAAACAGGATATTGAAGAGATATCTGCATGTCCATATTTATTACAACATTATTCGTAATAACCAAGATGGAACCAACCAAAGTGAGTGTCAATGGGTGAATGGATAAAGATGTATATATACAGTAGCTCCCCCTCAACCACAGTTTCGCTTTGTGCGGTTACAGTTCCCCACAGTCAATTGCAGTTCAGAAGCAGATGAGCTTCCTTCAGATGTACTGTCAGGTCAATAGTAGCCTAACACCACATCACAATGCCCGTGTCAGTCATCTCTCTTCATCTCATCACATAGACTGAGTCTGAGAAAGACGCTGTCAGGAGAAAGTGAAGACAAGCCACACACTGGGAAAAATGTGTGCAAAAGACACATAGTTGGATAAGGGACTTTTATCCAAAATATCCAAGGAAATCTTAAAACTCAACAATAGGAACATGAACAGCCTGATTAAAAAAATGCTAAAAACCCTGAAGGGACGTCTCACAAAAGACCTACAGATGGCAGGCAAATAAGCATAAGAAAAGATGTTCCACACCATTTGTCATCAGATAAGTACAAATTCATACAACAATGAGATACCTCTACAGAGCTATTAGAATAACCAAAATCTGTAACATTCACAACACCAAATGTTGGTGAGGATGTGGAACAACAGGAACTCTTATCCATTACTAGTGGCAATACAAAATGGTACAGCCTCTTTGGAAGACGGTGGTTTCTTACAAAACCAAACATGATCTTACCCTATAGTAGAGCACTCACACTCCTTGATATTTATCCAAAGGAATTGAAAACTTACGTCCACACAAAAACCGGCAAGCAAATGTTTACCTAGTTGCTGAAACTGGGAAGCAACAAAGATGTCCTTTAGCAAGTAAATACACAGAGATAAATAAACTGGTACATCCACACAGCAGACATTATTCATTGCTCAAGACATGAACTACCAAGCCATGAAAAACACATGGAGGAAACTTAAAGGCATATTACTAAGTGAAAGATGCCAATCTGAACATGCTACATACTATATAATTCCAGCTATAGGACATTCTGGGAAAGACAAAGCTATGATGGGTACAGTAACAAGATCAGCAGTTGCCAAAGAGGCCAGAGCAAGGAGCACAGAGAATTTCTGGGGCAATGACACTATTCTTTATGCTACTATAATGGTAGATAAATGTCATTACACATTTGTCAAAACCTATAGAATGTACAACACCAAGAGTGAACTCTAATATAAACTTCGGACTTTCGGTGATAACATGTTAGTGCAAGGGCATCAACTGTAACAAATATACCGCTGTAGCTCAGGATGATAGTGGGGGAGTTTGCGTGGACGTGGAGTCAAGGCATACATGGGAACTCTCTGTGCTTCCTGCTCAATTTGCTGTGAACCTAAAACTGCTCTAAAAAATAAATTTTATCAAAAATTATCTGAATCAGGAACTGAAATGTTCTACACAAGTAGAACTAGGCACTCTCATAATTATGTTCAGGTTTACTTGTGAAAACGACCATATCAACTAAGCCAAAATTGCAGGCCTTGGAAACTCTTAATAAATATACCAACCAGTAGGAAGACCGATGAAAAACAAAGGGAAAGAAGAGGTCAGTTATATTAGGCATATAAAAATGGGACACTTCTGCACATACCCTAGAAAATCATTTTTATAAGGGCATATTTTGTGGTAGACACACCCTAAGGTTACCTATAATAAGCCACACCCTTATGCAGTCTCCTTCCCTTAAGTGCAACCTGTGACTTGTTGGTAACCAGAAAAATACAGAAAAGGCAAATGTTGCAGATGTAATTAGAGTCCCAAATCTGTTGATTTTGAGTTGAATCAAAAGATTATCTTGGATAGATCTCATTTACAAGTTAAAGTTCTTAAAGAAAGGATGGGGATTTTCCCTGAGGTGGGAGATTTTCTCCCAACTGGTATTGAAGAAGCAAGCTGCTGTAAGTTCTTTATCAACAAGGAAATGGGTTTTGCCAACAAACCAAGGTCACTTGAAAACTAATCTTTTTCCCAGTTCAGCTCCTAATGAGAATTCCTCTTTGCAGATTCCTTAACTGCAGCCTTTGGATGGCTTAAGCAGAGAACCCAGGTGAGCTACACCCAGATTCTTCACCAATGGAAAGGGAGATAAAAACGTCTGATGTTATAACTCAGTAAATTTGTGCTAACTTGCTAGGCAGAAACAGAAAAATAATACAATTACCCAAGACTACAGGAGTGATTTAAGAATAATAAGAAACTCTAGAAAAGAAATAGTATTTACAAATCAAATCAATAGTCAAAACTTTCCCAATGAAAACATAGCTGTTCCACAAATTATCAAATTTTAATTTTAGGAAAATATCAGGGACAGAGATAAGCCTATGTATTATACAAATAATTTGGACAAAGAATAAAAATTGAAAGTTGTTAAACTCATTACCTTGCATAATTTGCCTTAGGAATGCAAGAATGGGTTGGTATTTAAAAATTATCATTGTAAATCAACACATTAACTGATTGAAGATAAAAAGAAAAACTCAGAGTGGATCCAGAAAAGACATCTGATAAAAATGTACCAATTATGATAAATCTTAGCAACTTGATAAACCTCTCTGCCAAGAATCAAAGCAACATCATACTGAAGGGGGGGAAATGTAGTCATTTCCTTTACTGTAAGCAAAATGCCAGCTTGCTCACTATTACAGCTTACAATCAGCAAAGTACTAAAAGTCCTCGCCAAAGAAATATAACTAAGAAGTTGAGAAACAAAAAGCAAAATATGAGAAGAAAAGAGGATTTTCTTAAAAATTACATAATGATGCCAAAAATTCAAGAAAGTCAATATTCACTCCTCTACAGCTAAGTCTACTTAGCAGAGTAACTGTATTAAATATAAAAATAATAGCATTCAAATAAATCAACAATAACAAAGAACTTATATATACAAAAACCAAGGGTTATATGATTCTACAAAAAAAGTTTCTACAAAAACTTATCAAAAATTAAAGGGAAAGTTTGCTAAATTTCATTGCGTAACAAAATTTGACTCTATTAAAATTTTTAAATCTCTGTGATGTCAAAAGCATAATGAGTAATGTTAAAAAATAAAGAACTGGGGAAAGATAGGCACATAGAAGACAACAAGTAGCTAATTTAAATACAAAATTAAAAAACAAGCATATATCAAAAAGAAAAAGACAAACAAGAACAACAAACAACAGAAAAGGAGAATTAGCATAAGAGGAAAAACCAGAGGCTAAGGAATATATGAATTAACTACAACTGTGATGACAGTTTATTCTATAAGTTAGTAAATATTAGGTACTCTCAAAATCTCCCATGTTGGCCAGCATGTGGGAAAATGGAAAAGAAGTAATAATAAACTGCTGGTGGGATCATAGATTTTCTAAATATTCAAGAGATAATTTCCTAAAAAATTGGTATGATTTAAAGTGCTCATTGCCTACAGCCCTTAAGAGTGCCATAGGGAAGTGAAGATTCAATGCAGCATTGTTTGAAAAGCAAATTTGGAAAGAATTCTCACTAGGAATGGAGGAGCATAGAGTAGAGAATACACATAAATGATAATTCCATAATCTGTGTATATACTATTCTACTTTTATACTTTTCTGGATAACTTGTGTGTTTCCTAATGTACTTACCAGTGAATAACAACAATGAAAGTATGGTATAAAGATAAGCAGCCTTATACATAAGTGATAATCTGCAAAATGTAGTAATCAATTAATCAATCAATCTGCAAATGGAAGACTGAATGGCTTTATAAAACTTCAAGTCCCAAAATCCTCAGGTAAAGAAAAGAAACATGATTTTCCTTTCAAAAAACAAGTTAACAAGTTTGAGAAAATAGGAAGTATATGTTATTACAGTATAGGAAGTAATATGTGAGAATAGCATGAGAGCACAAATAAAGAAAATATAAGTTAGATTTGCTTAGGAAGTGTGAAGGAGGAAAAGTTTACTCTGAATTTTATTTTTTATAAGTTTTTTTATAATAATTTTTTATTATGTTATGTTAGTCACCACACAGTATATCCTTAGTTTTTGATGTAATGTTCCATGATTCATTATTTGTGTATAACACCCAGTGCACCATGCAATATGTGCCCTCCTTAATACCCATCACTCTGAATTTTAAAAGACATTAATAAAATCCTATCACTCAAGAACAATGACTGGAATGAGAACAAAGCTCTCAATGAAACCATAGGAAACTCTAATTTTAAGGTGTACAAAAATAGAAGTAGACACTTCAAAGAAGTAAAAGGACTCACCTACCATATGCCTGGCCATCTAATAGGCCCTTCAGACAACTTACCTAAAAAAATCATGTATGCAGATACTATCTCATATCAAGATAAAGAAATTAGGCTTAGATAAATTAAGACGGTCAAATAAGAAACTCCCAGTTGCCAGAAACATAAGCCTTTCTTCATTCTGAAATTCCTCTTTTAAGCACTAAAACTAATAAACATTGTAAGAGCGTGGCTTCACGGAAGGCAATAAAGATTTTCGAAAGGATTATAGATACAACAGAGAAGTGAAATGAAAATTACACAATTGGAGGGAATGATGGATGGCTTTTGGCAGCGTCACTGAAATGGGTTAAAGTCAGTATGTGTGTGTTGGTAAAATGATTGAGAAGTAAGGAACAAGGGATACTAACTGTGGTATTTTGAGTGACTGCACTGTGAGGAAAGAAAATGGGAGGATGCTTATTTAAAAAGAATTGTATGGATTTTTCATCTGAGAACATTTTATGGCTATTTAAAAAATGATACTATAGTCTACCAATATAATACGGAAGGTATAGCCAGTGCAATAAGACAAAATTTTTAATGTGAAATAAAGATTGAAGGGCAATTAATAAAACTATTCCATTCACAAATAATATGATTGTGTATGTACATTTATATGATTTTATATATATATATATATATAAAGTGAACAAATTATATACAAATCATAACAGTGGAACTTAGAAATGGCAATATACAAAAATCAAGTTCTATATAGGAGACAATTAGGAAATAAAATATAAAAGATAATATTTCCTGCAAAAAAAAAAGTGCATAGTTATAAATCTAACAGAAGACGAGCAACAGTCCTCCCCTAAGATCTACAAAATGTGAATAACATTAATTAAAGATCTCAATAAATGCGTTACTCCAGGTTCAAGGTTTGGGAAAATCAATACAGTAAACATATAAATTTTCTCCTAATTAATATATTGATTCAAAGCAATCCCAATAAAAATCCCAGCAGGTACTTTAGCAAAATTAGCTGTTTCTAAAATTTATATGAAAAATAAAGATTCGAGAAGAGCTTGTGCAATCTTGCAGAAGTATAAAAAAGGGGAAGAACCTTTACTCCCAGATGTAAAGATGAATTATAAATATATAATAAATATGATAGTATTAGTTCAGAAATAGACAAACAAGGGAATACAATAAAGTACCCAATAATCAGTCATTAAAAAGTTAACACGCAGTGAAGTGGGGAATAATTTGCTTTTGGGAGTGGGCCAGTTGGATAGCCACTTGCAAAAACATGAATCTTGAGGCTGCGGAACTGAGGCGGCTGTGGGCTGGTGGGGGCTGGTGCAGGTGCAGCCCGCCTCTCGTGCACCGGCTCCAGTCTCGCGTACCCGCTCCAGTCTAGAGCAGCCAGCTCCTTCCCCCATTACCTGGAACCTGAGCAAGGCAGCGGCCCACAAGCCACAACCAGGAGAGACAAGCAACAACAGCGACCCACAGACTGAAGCAGGACTGCCATCGAATTAAGAGACCCGGTGCCTTACACGTGTCCCAGCTCGCCACGTTCCCATACTCTTTGATGGCACTTATGCGGCCCGAGGCCTTGTGATGATTGACTCCTCATGAAAGGTGGCTATTACCGTAGGCAACTAATTCTTTCCAGAGAATATCTTTCTAAACCTCCTAGAATTTATATGACACCCGATGGAAGGTTCAAGTGCAATACGAGCTATGTCTTTCCATCACAGATTTCCACGCAGACACGTGGAACACCGCCTGGTCGGTCTCACCGTCCTCACCTCCTTAGCTTCGTGCCGGAGAAGGGCCCCACCCCGGCCAGTAGAGAGACTTCACAACTGGAAGCCCGAAGTTTAGCGTTGCACTCTAAATTTAGACAAGATGTTTTGCGACTTATTTCCTTAACTCGTGGAGGAAATTAAAGAAAACCAGAAAGCACGAGACCAACTCAGTAGCCGACCCCAAACTCTGGGCTTACCAAGACATGGCCCCAGAGGGAGCCGCACCACGGCCTGAGCGGAGTTCAGCTCTCCACAGGTTCGGGGGGGCTCCAGCCGGCCAACCCGCACCACGGACTCGCGCCGCGCCCTGCCTAACCAGTGCGTTACAGGTGGGTTCAAAGCCTTCCTGTGCCTACATGGTCAAGTACCAAGTACGTGCTGCCCCGTGCGGCGCCCCGCAAAAACAGAGGACGCTGGGCCGGAAGTGCGGCTGTATGGGTTGCGTGCGCAGCCCAAGTATAAACAAAACCTAAAGTGTGTATGTAGATTGAGTTCTCGGTCCCTACATTCTGTCAGGGCTGTGGGGCTCAGGGGCTGATGAGGAGCGTCATGCTTTGGATGTATAACGTATCTCCTATGTTGTCTTTTGCTCCTGTTTTAGTAAACCTGTTTTTTTTTTAAATCAGATTTGGTCACTTAAAAATATAAAACTCGATGTATATTAAAAAATTTTTAGTATTAAAAGAACACATTTTAACATTTCTGAGTACTACGTGAAAATAATTTGTTTAAAGTACGTGGCAAACAGAAAGCACCTAATAAATGTTTGTTGATTTTCGAACTGAATGACTTTGCCAAATAAAAATGACAAATGCAACCCCATGTAACTATTTTATAACAATCAAGTGTAAATTATTTCACAGATCTTTTAAGGAATAGTATTCATCCGTAAGACAGTTCATTAACCATTAGCAAAAGATTGCTTTTAAAATACTTTAAGTCACCTTCAACAAATGCGTTTATTCGGTGTTTTCAACCCTATGAATGAAACGTAGTGGAAAAGTATTCTGAATGAGAGATGTTAAGTAAATAAAATCACTTTAATAACCTGGATAACACATACCTAATTGCATCACTGCATTCACAAAAATTAATTCCAGACATATTGTACACTTAAATATGAAATATATAACAATACTATCTAAAGAAAATATGTCTTGGTATTTATGATCTTCGTGATAAGTGAGGTAAGCAAAAAAATTTTTTTTTTTTTAGATTTTATTTATTTATTTGACAGAATGAGAGAGCACAAGCAGGGGGAACAGCAGAGGGAGAGGGAGAAGCAGGCTCCCTGCTGGGCAGGGAACCCAGCGTAGGGCTCCATCCATGACCATGGGATCATGACCTGAGCCAAAGTCAGATGCTTGACCATCTGAGCCACTCAGGCACCCTGGTAAGCAAATCTATTTTAAACAGGACATTAAGACAAAAAGGATAATTTGACCAACATTAATTTAAACAAACTTTACTCATCAAAAGATACCATTAAGACAATGAATAGGCAAGTCACAGACTAATTTACGGTGCTTATTACTGACAAAGAACTCATAACCAGCATATATGCAGCATTCTTATAAATCAATAAGTAAGATACAGTGTATTCGTCCACTTGAGCTGTAGAAACAAAATACCATAAACTGAGAAATACATTATCTCACAGTTCTGGAAGCTAGACAGCTTAGATCAAAGTGTCAGCAGTATTGGTTTCTTCTGAGGGCTGTGAGGGAGAAATCTGTCCCCTGTTTCTTCTCTAGATTCTGCTGGTTTGTTAGCTGTCTTTAATGTTTGTTCCTTGGCTTCTGCTGTATCAAATTGATCTCTGTCTTCATCTTCACTTGGCAGTCTCCCCGTGTGTGCATTCATCTGTGTCCAAATGTTTACCTTTTTACAAGGCCCAGGCATAACAGGTTAAGGTACACCCTAAGCCAGCAGGACCTCAGCTTACCTAATTATATATGTAAGAACCTTATTTCCAAACAAGAATACATTCTCAGGTACTAGGGATTAGGACTTCACATGAATTTTTGTGGAACACAATTTAACCCATAGCAGATAAATATCACAACAGCTTGAAGCATGTAAAAAAACACTGGAAGAAACTCTTACAAAATTAATCCGTTTATACGTGAGTCTGCAGGAACTTGTGAGACACAATTACATTTCAGAACTACTAGAACAGATAAAATGAAAAAGACTGACAAGAGCATGTGTTGTCCAAGATGTGAAGTAACTAGAACTCTTACATACTAGTGATGGTCGTACAAGTCAGTAAAAATGGCTTGGAAAACCCTTTGGCTTCCTCTACTAGATTAAGTATTCCATAATTCCATTCTCAGTATTTGTAGCAGCACTGCTTGAAACAGATGAAAGCTGCAAACAACCACTTAATGTGTGTAAGTGTGTGTGTGTGTATATTTATATATGTATAATATATATGATATACGTATATATGTATCTATTTATAGATGGCAATATTTGTATATATTAAATATTGGGAAACTAACATATATTCATTTTGTTAAAAGTACATTAGTAAACTGAGAATATATATTCAATATAAATACTCATTGAAAATTTCCCTCTGACTCTTAAGTGATAAGAAATAATGCTTAGGTTTCAAATGCAACTTCTGGCCTCATTGATGAGGGTTTTTTGTTTGTTTATTTATTTATTTATTTATTCATTTATTTATTACCTTTTAACCACCTGTTGTATTTTTAACATAGTTTATTTGAAAGTTGTTCAAACCATTTAGAAAGCAAAAAAATATATAAATCATTGAGTTTAGCAAGTAAAATATCTAGAAATATCTTTTCTTGTATATTTACATAACCATCAGTACTAATACCATAAATTATGGTCTGACCATAGCAACTTTTAAAATATAATTGTATTATAAATATGCTACCTGAACAATGGAACCTCAACCTTAAGAAAATTTTGTCTTATTTATTAATCCATTTGAAAGTTCAAAATTCCAATCTACTTATTACATCCTAAATGCACTGCGTACAATTATTATTATTAAGGTGTTAACTTTAATCAGAATTTACCACTATTTGAGGTAATAAAAGTATACTCAGATCTGGTTGTACATTATTTATATTTAGCATCAGTTTGGTGTTAAAAATATCATATAACTATAAATAATAACAATAAACTCGAAAACAGGAATCATAAATACCTGGAAAAATGTACTCTTGCTTCCTTCATAGCCTATGACTGACATTGATTTTTTTTTTTTTTTTGTATTTTGATGATGAGTCTGGTTGTGATATCAGAAGCTTTCTTAACACAATACTCTACAAATAAATATTGAAAATTCAGAGCTAACATTTAGGTGAAAACATTATTCAACTCAAACTTAAGAAAAAATTGATGAACAAATATTATTTTGTTTTATTTTATTTCAGTAAAATATCATTAGTATATATATTTTTAGTCTGGTGTTTAAAATCTCTCTTAGTCTTCTACTGTTTACCTAAAGTGTTATAAGGAGTGCATTTTATAAAATATTTCATGGTGAAGAAAGGAAATTAGATACCTTGAGCCCCCATTCTATTGTTGTTCTTCTAGACTTTAGGCTTAAACTTGAATTAAAATATAAATATATATGGAATATATATATGTGTATATATACACACACATATATATTTGTGCTTTATGAATATCTGTAAATACAAATATGTATTGTAAAATGTATTATATATAAATAAATGTGTCTATGTGTAAGTGAGTGATATATTGATAGATAGATGATAGATAGATAGATAGATAGATAGATAGATAGATAGATAATAGATAGATAGATAGATAGATAATCTCCTTTCTTAAGGTAAAAAAAGTGCACCTTTCCAAAATAAGATACACAAAGTACCATAGCTAACTTATCCTTGTGGAGTTGACTTAATTTTTTCAGGTTCTTGACTACTTCTGAATCTTTGGGCAAAGATTGGTTGGGAAAAGAGAGAAACAAAAATTAACTTAAGACGCAATAAAATAAAACAAATTAACTTAAAACATAGCTGGTGTTTTTAACTCTTCTACTTCCCAGAGCCACACATCTGTGGCTTATCCTGACTTAATATAACTATAGTTTTGTTGTTATTTATTTATTCTTTTTGTCAGTGATTTGTTCCGTGTTCTTTTTATACTTTGTTGGAAACCTGAAAAAATTTGTTATTTCCTGGGGGAAGAGTGACCTAAAACTGTTTTTTTTTTTTTCTGAATTATCTGGGTCTAATTCTGTACCATCTTAATAGAAGTAATTTTCCATTGGCCACATCTATTGAGCAAAGGATATTAAGAACACCAGTGAATTCCTTGGGGTCCTATTTACTCCCATTTTGTAGCAGCATTCCAGTTCATACTTAGAATTATTCACCTTGGCCAGTAAGTACAATGACCCTTTTTTCTTCCTGTTGGTTTAGTGGTATGAGATGTCAAAAATATTGGTATGTATGTGAGGAGTGAGTCTCTAAACCACTGGAGATAAGAATCATTTCTAGGAGGAAATATTTGTCCATTGACCACCACAACTTCCATCAGGATTTGGAAGACAAAGTATCTTCAGCAGCTAATCTCTTGTAATACTGACAGGGTCCACATCCCTGTCTTCTGCCTGATTCTTGGATCCCTGTAGTCCAGATAAGGAGTAGATGTCATCACATCTAACTTATTAGACATGGGTCTTATAACTAAGTCTTTAGCATATCATCCCATTATTCTATTACACCTGTTTTTCTTTTTTCTTTTCTTTTTTTTTTTTCTATTAAGCCTGCTTTTTCTAATCATGGGTTCAGCTAATGAATCCTGTGCATGTGATCCCATTGTTATACTACTTTTTACCATAGGTAAATGGAGATATTCTATGGGATTATATGTTGATGGATAAGGCGTTCTGTCAGACCAACAACAGTGATAATGGCAGAAGCACTACAGATAGGAAGGAAAATCTAAGATTCAGAATATATCTAAACACTTAAGAACAAACTTTTGCCCCCTCTATGATTAAATAGTCCAATATAGGTAACTTGCTTGCAAGTAACTGTCTATTACCTCTGAGGAAAGATGCTCTATTGGGGTTGAATGTTGGTAGGTTAGGCACTTAGCAGGGACAGTAAATAGATCATTCCTACAGAGGGGAAAATCCATGTTCAAGTGCCCATGAATAGCTTCTATATTTGCCACCATGGATGAAGTATACATGGGCCACAGTCTAAAAATTGAGGTGGATGGGGAAAAGGGCACACAGCTATCTACAAATTACTCCTAACAGACCACTATTCTCCCTGAGTCCTTGGAATTCTTCCTCTTCAATATTCTAGGGATATTCTTCAATTTCTCTCTCATTGACTGAAGGTCACGTCTGAGTCCAGGATGTAATTAACTAACCTAACCAACACAATTCCCAGGTGCTTAAACCAATCCCTAATCCTGAGTTGGTGTATCTATATAAATACATTTGGCCTCACTAGTTTCATATTTTGTCCTCTTTGGTCAAACACCTTTCAGCCCACTCCCCTATATGTTCCCTCTCAACTCCTGCTGATATGAATTGGCATTCTTTTAGTGTGTGTAGTCTACTTTGTCCCAGACCACGTCTTGTACTTTTTCTGTTGGGGCTATGCTGGATTCCAATTTTTAAAGGCTGGACCCAGGATGAGAAGTTATGGTTGTGAATTTCCAGTACAATAAGCAACTCTTCATGAAGAAACTTTCCCAGTGAAGTCATTGGAAAGAATTTATGAAGGGAAAGACCAGTTCTTCAAGACAGAGAGGGTGAGCTGTTTCTAAGATAAGGAACACTGAGTTATTTTGGAGATCAGAATGATCACCCTTATCTGGGTCTGCCCAATGTGTCCATCAACTATCTTAGTATTCTATTCTCCCTACTGTGCACTTATCTTGAACTGTGTATGTAATGGGCTTGCTTTCAACTCTGCGCTCCTGAAATTAAGTCTCTTGATTGGGTCTATAACTGCAAGTACCAAGTTTTCTAATTTTTCATATGTATTCTTAAGTTTGGTATTGAAGACCTTTATACTTACTCCCTTTTACGTCTTGTAGGAAAGTTAAAAAGAAGCTAAATCATGTAGTGTTAATAATTGTCACAATACTTGATCTTTCACTCTTTGCATCCACCTGTACTCCATTCTATGCCAACTGCAGCGATGAGCTTAGGGTGAATGATGCCACTATTAGTATTCCATTTGTTCCTGGCATAGAGATTATCAAAGTGTGCTAGTCAAGTATCTGATAAGAAATAGGGGCACCTGGGTGGCACAGCGGTTAAGCGTCTGCCTTCGGCTCAGGGCATGATCCCGGCGATCTGGGATCGAGCCCCACATCAGGCTCTTCTGCTATGAGCCTGCTTCTTCCTCTCCCACTCCCCCTGCTTGTGTTCCCTCTCTTGCTGGCTGTCTCTATCTCTGTCGAATAAATAAATAAAATCTTAAAAAAAAAAAAAACAGGTAGTACTCTCCAGAAGGAGTAATTTACAATCTCTTAATACAGTTTACAAGAGTTTAGGTAGGATGGTGAAGTACCCTGGGTCTATCTAAAGAGGAAATCTGTTATCAAAACAGCTTTTTGTTAACAAAAATAACTAGTATCCATTATTCAGTATCAGCCAAAATCGTTTCAGCTAAGAGGCATTATTGTGTTGTAAGTGCTACATTCATTTGTATAAAATGGAAATTTTATGATGATACTTGTTAGATGTAACAATGTACTTGTAGTATGCAGTAAACTTTAAACAGAGTGTGTATTACTACAAATATATAGCAGTTAATGTTAGGTTCTTTCTTAATTGCACATATGCAGAATATGTGACTTCAACAAGATAGAGTTATTTTCCCTCATAATTGTCAAGACTTAGGAAGCCTAATGATGATAAAGTGTCTTAATTCATGACGTCCTTGGAGACTGAGGTTCCTTTGAGCTCAACACTTCATTCCTCATCAAAGATGTCCATAGCTCCAGGAAGAGGAAGAAAGCATAAAGTCTTCATTTGAACTTTCTTTCAGTGAGCATTCCTAGAAGTTTCCATCACTTTTCCTTTGTTAGAACTTAGACTTTGCAGACTTCATGCAAGAGAAACTGAATACTATATTTTTAAATCTTTGGTGATTATATTTATGGCTAAAAGGTTCTCTTACCATGTGGTAGGCAGACAATTTTATTGGAGTTCACCTAGTTGTCTCTGACCAACAACACTGACAAATTCTAGCTTAGGGTAACATAAGTATGAGTAAGGAAAGATCAAGGTAAATATTTTTGTGTTTATATTAGACTCAACCAAGCCATGGAAATATCAGTTAGGAACAGCAAGAATAAAGAAAATGTTTTCCATGCAAACAATTTATTACAAAATACTTGAAAGAGAAGCTTGAAGTCATTACATTGTAAAAATTACTGTGAAACATAAAGTAAAATGTTTGAATTGCTGTTACTCTACTTCTTTTCTTGAGACTATCATTATATTTTTCATAATAAGATATTTTTCTAATTCACTAACATTATACATTTTGTGCAAAACCCAACTTTGTCTATAAAAATTAATACAGCATATATATAACATTTAATTATTTAAAAATTATTTCTAAATAATTTAGTATAATAACATCATTTTGACTATTCAAGGGTGTAATTTATATATTGTGCAAAATAAGAATTAAAATAAAAGCAGTAATATCATCATGTTTTAAGAAAACATATGGTATATAATGGGCAAAGTCCTTATAATATGATTTAAAATATTAAAAATATCTTCAAAATTATTAAGAAAATGGTTAGACATCCCCTGTATTTTTCTAATGTTAGATAATGAAATTCAGAAATCTGATTTTTTTCTGCTTTTATTTCTTCTTTACTCACTGATATTTTCCAATTGAATTTTATTCCCCAGATTAAAAAATAAATGCAAAAAATACCACATAATAAAACGTAAAAATAGTTTTATAGAGCTGTCTCTCAAAGATCAAGTTAATTTCTTTTAAAGGAAATAAATACTTAAATGAATACCACAAAGGGCAGTATTTAAGGTATTAAGAAGTACTCTAATTCACGCATAATAAAACCATAACTATAGGTAAAGTTGTTAATATGGACTAAGAAAGAACAGTGGCCATCATTTTTCAGTGAATGGGATGAAAACTGTTTGATTGTAAACATCATTTCACTTGGGAAAATGAAGGAACTACCTATTTCATTTACTGAGTTAGGAATAAAACATGATTTTTGAGGGGTTAGTTTTCAAGTAAGTTATCACAATAAAATTTGAAAAAAAAAGATGAAGAAGTAAAGCAGAAATCAAAAAAATCAGAAAATAAAAGACATTTGCTCAAAGATTAAGCTAGAAATCATCCACAATATAAAAATAAGTTTTATCAAACAGTCAAACAAAACAAAACAGGGCCATATAATTTTTACTGAAATGTACATCAGATAGCATGAGATGTGTAAATCTCTAATAATATACATCTGAAGTTATTTAGAAAAGATGACTCTATCAGGCTATAAAGAATTTGAATTACTACATATTTTGTAATATATGTCTACTTGTAGAAAAATTTTCAAACCAAAGTATTAGAAGTTACTCTAAAAAGATGAAGGAATTATTTTAGGCAAGTTTGCTCAAGTGTGATTCAAAAAACTATTTAATTAAATAGAAATCTGTTTTATCTTCCAAATAAAATAAACTCACTCTTGTATAATTTTCTTTTTTATGTTTTGAATTGAGGATAGTACACAATGATCTCTGAGTTTTCATACTTGCAGATAGTCTTCATCTCCTGGTAATATCTTTTATGTTAATTTCTTCAAGAGTAATATTTTGAATAATGAAACAAACTTATTAACAATCACTTCATAAGTATAAGTGGTAATGATAGCCAATTGATAAAATTTGGCAAGTCCACATGAGGAAAATATTCTTCATAATTTGTGGTTAACAGGTTGCCAAGTGTATGTTTTGAACTGATTCCTACATTCATTCTGTCATCTGTTCTCTTATTTCTTAATTCTTTTTTTTTAAGTGTTTATTTATTCATTTGACAGAGAGAGACAGCCAGCGAGAGAGGCAACACAAGCAGTGGGAGTGGGAGTGGGAGAGGAAGAAGCAGGCTTCCAGCAGAGGAGTCTGACGTGGGGCTCGATCCCATAACGCCGGGATCACGCCCTGAGCTGAAGGCAGACGCTTAACGACTGAGCCACCCAGGCGCCCCTTATTTCTTAATTCTTAATCCATTTCATAACACATTCATTTGTTTTTAAAACTTCCTAAGCACTTATTCTGTATTTAGCCTTATCTGCACAGGTATTAAATATTTGCTTATGTAAAGCAATTCAGGAAAACAAAAAACAAAAAAAACTTGAGTACTGAAGGAGATGGTAATCAATTCCACCTACATCCATCAAAAAGAACTGGACTCAATATTAATTTTGGAAGCTGTTGGCTTGAGATATGATAACCATTGCAGAAAATGGAGGAAAATAACATATAAATGAATATGAATGAGCAATAATGCTAAGTGAATAGACTATTAAAACTGACCTATTTTTCACTAGCATTTTTATTTTTATGGAAATACTGTTTTGTGTTTGAATATATTTGATATGCGGAGACTATAGATCAAATAATTCCCCTAGAAATTACAAATACAAATAAAATAAACAATAAACATTTATATGAAAAGTATTAATATTTTGAAATATTACCCTAAAAGACAACTTTTTAAAGTTTAATTCTGTTTTCGGAAGTGATTTTAGATTGACTTACAAGTCATACACTCAGGAAAACTAAGAAAAGGTACATTACTAAATTTAACTGAACATTCAAAATTTTTAACATTGAACTTAAATGTGGTAATAATCTCTTACTTCATATTCATTACATTAACTGTGAAGAATTTGAAGACATAAAGTCTCTCTTTCCAATTCTTCTTTTACCCTGTTTTTATTAAGTTCTAGTAGCCACTTTTGAAAACTTTTTGGTAATTTGTACTCTTTCTCTATAGAAACTGAGCCATGATTTCCCAGAAGATATCCACGATAAAATGTCATTTTTTTAAACTATTTTTTTAAAGATTTTATTTATTTATCTGACAGACAGAGAGAGAGAGACAGATAGGGCAGAAGCAGGGGGAGTGGGAAAGGGAGAAGCAGGCTCCCCGCTGAGCAGGAAGCCCAATGCCATGCTGATGCCAGGACTCAATCCCAGGACCCTGGGATCATGACCTGAGCTGAAGGCATACAATGGTGCTCCTCAAATGTCAACTTTATTCAACTGTGAGTTTCTTTCTTCCTCTGAGGTTGAAACACTTTCCTGGTACAGGCAAACCTCATTTTACAGGCAAACCACAAATTTTATTGTGCTTCACTTTGCAGATATTGCATTTTTTTTACAAACTGAAGGTTTGTGGCAACCCTGCCTTGAGCAAGCCTATCGGTGTCATTTTCCAGCACCATTTACTCACTTCCTGTCTTTATGTCACGTTTTGGTAATCCTTGTAATATTTCAATCTTTTTCATTAGGATTATTTTTGCTACGGTGATCTGTAATCTATACCCTTTGGTGTTACTATTGCAATTGTTTTGGGCTGCCACAAACTGCACCCATATAAGATGGTGAACTTAAAGAATATATGTTTTGTATGTTTTGACTGCTCCACTCACTGGCTGTTCCTCCATTTCTCTCCCTTTCCTCAGGCCCCCCTATTTCCTGAGATGAAAGAGTATTGAAATTAGGCCAATTGATAACCCTATAATGGTCTATAAGCATTCAAGTGGAAGGAATGCTTAAATCAAAAGCTAGAAATGACTAGGTTGGTAAGGGCATGTGGAAAGCCAAGAGAGGCCAAAAGTTAGGCCTCTTGCACCAGTTAGCCAACTTGTGAATGCAAAGGACAAGTTCTTGAAGGAAACTAAAAGTGTTACTCCAGTGAATATAAAAATATTAAGAAAGTGAAACAGCCTTATTGCTGACATGGAGAAAGTTTAATACCACAGCATTCCCTTAACCCAAAACTGAATGCAGCAGAAGGCCCTAACTGTCTTAAAATCTAGGAAGGCCAAGAGAGGTGAGGAAGCTGCAGAAGAAAAATTTGAAGCTTGCAGAGACTGGGTCATGAGGTTTAAGGAAAGAAGCCATCTCCATAACATAAAAATGCAAGGTAAATCAGCAAGGGCTGATAGGAAGATGTAGCAAGTTATCCAGAAGATCTAGCTAAGATAATTAATGAAGGTGGCCACACTAAACATCAGATTTTCAATGCAGACAAAATAACTTTCTTCTCTTGCAAGAAGGTGCCATCTAAGACTTTCATAGGTAGAGAGGAGCAGTATTATGCCTGGATTCAGAGCTTCAAAAGATGGACTAATTCTCTTATTAGAGTATAATGCAGCAGAAGACTTTAAGTCGAAACCAATACTCAGTTACCATTCTGAAAGTCCTAGGGCCCCTAAAAATTATGCCAAATCTACTCTGCCTGTGTCCTAAATGGAACAGTAAAGCCTGAATGACAACACATCTGTTTACGACATGGTTTACTGAATATTATAAGTCCACTCTTGAGACTTACCACTCGGGTAAAAGGTTCCTTTTAAAATATTATGACTCATTACACCTGGTCACCTAAGAGCTCTGATGGAGATGTACAATGAGATTAATGTTGTTTTCATGCCAGGTAACATAACATCAATTCTGCAGACCGTAGATCAAGAAGTAATTTTGAATTTCAAGTCTTATGATTTACAAATACATTTCATAAGGTTATAATTGCTATAGATCATGATTCTTCTGATGGATCTGGGCAAAATAAACTAAAAACCTGGAAAGGATTCTCTATTCTAGATGCCATTAAGACCACCCATGATTAATGGGAATAGGTCAAAATAAAATAACAGAAGTTGGGAAGAAGCTAATTCCTTATGGATGACTTTGGGAGGGATCAAGATTTCAGTGGAGGAGTTAAGCATCTGCCTCTTGATTTCAGCTCATGTCATGATCTTGAGGTTGTGGGCTTGGGCTCTGCATGGGGCTCCACACTCAGCAGAGAGTCTGCTCGAGATTCTCTACCTCTCCCTCTGCCCTTTCCCCCACTCTCTCTCCAAAATAAATAAATAAATCTTTAAAAAAAAAAGATTCCAGTGGAGGAAGTAACTACAGATGTGGTAGAAATAGCAAGAGAACTAAAATTAGAAATGGCACTGAAAAAGCGACTGAGTTGCTGCAATTCACGATAAAACTTGAACAGATGAGGAGTTGCTTCCTATGGGTGAGCAAAGGAAGTGGTTTCTTGGAATAGAATCTACTCCTGGTGAAGATGCTGTGAAGATTGTTTAAATGACACCGAATGATTTAGAATATTGCATAAACTTAGTCAATCAAGAGGTGATAGGGTTTGAGAGGATTGACTACCAATTTTGAAAGAAGTGCTGTGGATAAAATATTATCAAACAACATCATATGCTTCCTTTGTGAAAGAAAGAGTCGATGGATGTGGCAAACTTTATAGTCTCATGATGAAAAATTGCCACTGCCACCCCAACCTTTAGCAACCCCACACTCATGAGTTAGCAGACATCAACATGGAGGCAAGACCCTCCACCAGCAAAAAGATGATGACTCACTGAAACCTCAGATGATAGCTAGCATTTTTTAACAATAAAGTATTTTTAATTAAGGTATATACATTATTTGGGGGGACATAATGTTACTGCACACTTAATAGACCATAGCATAATGTAAACATAATTTTTATATCCATTGGGAAAGCAAAAAATTCATTTGAGTCACTTTGTTGCCATATTCATTCTTGCTGTGGTATGGAACCTAACCAGCAATATCTGTGAGGTATGCCTGTAGGCATTCTTGATTCAATTCAGTGTCTACAGAAGTCCTCTGCATTTTTCCTATCCCACTTCTAGTACAAAGCATTATGTTCCCCTATATTGCCCTTTCAATATTTATTATCATCATCATCTGTATCAGTAAGAAATACAAACATCTTAATACCCCTCAGTCTTAGAATGGTACATGGGCACAATATATTTTAAATACATTATTAATTTTATAGCAAACATATTCAATTGAATGAAACAAAGTACTTCATATTTTCTGCCCTGTGATGTCTCAATATCTTTATTTTTTCCCTTGAAGAATTAATGTGATGAGCCTTAGGCCTTTTGATTTTATTATGCTCAAAAGATGTTTTAGCTCATTTCATATTCTAGTCACAATTTTATACAGGGATTTGTAGGGAGATAATTTTGGGAAAAGTGTTATTTTTGCTGTAATGAGTTGAATTGTGTCCTTCAAAAATTCAAATGTTGAAATTCTAAACCCCTGTATTTCAGAATGTGACCTCATTTGGGAATAAGGTTGTTATAAATATGGTTAGTTAAGATGAGGTCACATAAGAACAGGATGGGACTCCAATATGCCTGGTGTCCCTATAAAGGGGGAGATTAGGCATCACCCAATGCCATGTGAAGACAAAGGCAGAGATCAATTTGATGTAGCAGAAGCCAAAGAACACCAAAGAGCGTCAGTGTACCAACAGACACTAAGGGAAAGGCATGGAACAGATTCTCCCTCACAGCCTTCACCAAGAACCAAACATGCCAATAAATTGATCTTGGATTTCTAGACTCCAAAATGGTGAGGCAACAAATTTCTGTTGTTTATGTCACTCATTTTATGATACTTTGTAACACAATTACTATGCTATAAAATCACTTGAAAATTCTATGTAGTCATTTATAAAATGTCATTTCAAAAGATTAGAATTAATCAACTAACATCATCCTTACTCTGACAGTGTGTCTGTTTATTGACATGTATCATAGATAATTCTATATAAATGTAACATGTGGCAGAAGTGTTAAACTAAAATATTTTATTTATTTTTCCCTTCCAGCCAACCAATGTGCCAGGACTTCACTTGACTAAAGTCCTCTTTTTTCCCCCAAATTAAGCAGCTAATATCTTAAAATATATTTAAACTGTATTCATGTATTTCTTCTCAATAGAGAGATGGTCAATATGTATCAATGATTAGAATTAAAATGCTTCTCATGGAATAATTTTTTCCCCAAATGACCATGTTTGTGAAATTAGAAGATTTCTCCAAAATACATTCCTTAAAGCTCCAGATTTTTCAAGGATTCTGGCAGAATTAGTACACAAAATATGGACCCTAAACATTTGGTTGCTACGAAAGAAGGTTTTCATTTATCTGTCCTGTTTTGAATTATCTCTGGTTTATTCACTGATGTAAGGAATCTGTCTGATTATTGATATTTGTCAGAATTCATATTAAAATACTATTTATTTTTTTATTTTAAGGATTTTATTTATTTAACTGAGAGAGTAAGAGAGAGAGCATGAGCAGGCGAAAAGGGCAGAGGGAGAGGGAGAAGCAGACTCCCCACTGGGCAGGAAGCCCAATGTAGAACTAAATCTCAGGACTCTGGGATCACGACCAGAGGTGAAGGAAGATGCTTAACCCAATGAGCCACCCAGGCACCCTCTTTTATATTCTTTGGCTGTGAGTCCCTTGAAAACCATTTGAAGAATTTATTTCCATGAGTCTAAATATTTTCTAACATTAGATGCAATAGGTGACTTCTAGAAAATTATTTCTCTTTACATAAAGAAATAGCTTCTTTCTTTTACCCAAGCTCCACATATTGCATCCTTAAATATTATTCTTGCTAGCCCTTCTATGGCAATAGCTGTACCATTCTTTTTTTTTGCCTATCGGTCTATTCCTGTGTTGCTTAGCCCTGGCTGAAAATGCAAATATGTATTTGAAGTGAAAGACAAATGATAACAGAATTTATATGCTTCCCAAATGCTGTAATGCTGTATTCTTTTGTAAGATTTTATAGTTTAGTATGCTCATTTATTTATATGCAATTCCAGTACCATTTAACTATTTAGTATAGAATTTTGGCTTCTACATTCAAGATAGCATTCTAATCCCAAATAATAGACACTTTTCCTCCCATCAATTTCCTAGTGAAATGACCAAACTGATGTAATAAATCAAATGTTATCATCTGTGACACTACTTGAATTCAGGGTTTCCACCCACATACTGAAAATTTCACAAACTTGACAGGTAGTGGGTGGTGATGACAGCAAAATGAGAGATGGGGACTTGTAGACCCTACTGGAAAGACACTGGCTCCTAAACTTTGGCAGAAATCTTCCAGGGAATTATTATTATTTTTTAAGTGTCATCCTATCAGAACTCCAGACATGGGGATAAAACTGAACTCAGACAGAAATATGTGAAAGATGGGAAAGAAAGAGGAAACAAAGGATCCTCTAAGGATCTAGATTCTGAGGGGAAGCAGAATAATATGAAGCAAGGTACTCCTCACAAGTGTCAGGATAAAAGAATGAGTGTAGCGATAAGGAAGTGAATTCTAGGAAGCCAGGCAACTGAAAACAAGTAAGGTACTGCACTGGTTTCTGACATCCTGAAGAGATACGAATGAAAAAATTATGCCTGAGTAAATAATTGAAAGAAGACAAAAAATAGTTTTTAGAGCCTAAATCAGCCCCCCAAATTAACAGTGTTCGCTCTCTAAGGATTAACAAATGTAATCATGGCCAAGTTTTAAAGAAGGGAACCAACTTGTCTTCAGAACAACTTGGGTTTGGGGGGTTTTTTTGGAGAGGGGAGAGGTGCTAATAGTTGTAACAAATAGACCCAGAATATTTAATAGTTCAGTACACATACACACAAATGTATTTATTTATCATGTTACAGTACAGGGTGTATGTGCATGTTGTAAGGACATGCCTCCTACATTCTTCCATGTCCATTCAGGGACCCAGGCTGCCAGAGACCTTTGTACTTCCCGCATATGGATCCCGAGTTTTCCTTAGGAGTTGTACGCTTTCCAGGAAGCTAAGGGGAAAAGAACATGGAGGACTTGGCATAGGTGATTTTAGTGGGCCAGGATTTTCATAGGCACACATCACTTGTACTCTTATTCCATTGGGTTAGACACATCGACATACGTAGCAACAGAGGCTGGAAAATATATTCAATCTGTCCACCCAGAAAGAGCAGAAGATTCTGATGTTCAGCTAGCAGGAGATGACGCATAACACCTGGAAAGTAATTCTTTCAAGAAGCCTCAAAAAAAATTGTAAAACCTTCTCAACTTTTGAGAAAAAGTTGCACATGTCAAAAGCAAAACAAAACAAAAAATAGAAAAGAAGTAATTATGGGAAGTTAATAATGTTAATTATTAAGATGAAAACATGATTTCTAAATTTAAACACCATCACAACCCAATAAAGGCTGCCAATATGATACAGAAAGATTTAGAAACAAACTTGTGTATTAAAAAAATTATCTTGGTAAATTATACCAAAAATCGAAGGAAAACACGATAGGTGAAATGTTGAAAATAAAATTTTAGTATATGGAGAAATATTAAAAATAAAAGTGGCTACTGATAAGTTATACATTTCCAGTTGATAATAAGTTTGTATTATCTAATACAAACTAAATTAACTGGGTATCTAATATTAGATATATATATAGATATATGTATTAGACACATACACATATACATATGTAATATATAACACATAATATTGCATATTAGATACCATAAATATCAGATATAGTATCTAATATTGTATACCTAGTTTGTATTATCTAATTAATACAAAGAATTAAGGCAGTGTATATCTATTTGTGGTCTTGGACACACATATTACCATTCTAAAGGGATGAGGATTTCATTGCTGAAGTAACCAGTTTTTTATTTCTTATTCTTTGGAATAATAAGAAAAATTGCATTTGTTTTAATTACACCTGGATATAAATATCTTTTACCAGTTACTTAGCTGTCGTCATTGCTGTTAAGGACTTTGAGCTTAAGTTTCATCATCTATAATTATGGTTAATAATAACCAACCTTGTGATATTTAAATGAAGCAGTAGACTTGAAAATATCTGGCAAATATCTTTCCATCAATAAATATTTGTTGAGCCTAACACATTTCTGAATGAAAAACATATCAATTTCCATATCAATCATTCAATTTCAACCTACAAAGAAAAATTAAAATTGATTAGAATTAAATTCTAAGTCAGTTTACATTATAAAATTTTTTTAAAGTCTTACTTATTCATTTGAGAGAGAGAGAAAAATGAGCATAAACATGGGAAGGGGCAGGGAGAATCTCAAGCAGACTCCCCATTGAGTGTGGAGCCCAATCCGGGGCTTGATTGATCCTATGACCCTGAGATCACTACCTGAGCTGAAATCAAACCAGGTTCTCAACTGACTTAGCCACACAGAAGTCCCATGAAATGTTTAATACCATTGTTTAACTAGTTTTAGTATGTAAAATTATGTGAAAATTGTCAGCAGGCACTTTTTGAAATTATTTTAGGAGTTATACTTATGAAAATATGTTTTTGAGATCTGGCTTCTTAGTTTTTTAGTAATAAATGATAAATACATTTTTGGTGTTTTGTTTTGATATTAGTTTAACATTTGACTGTTCCAATGACTATACTTGCCTTGATCATTTTGTGATTAATTTTTCCCTCATATTATTACTGCATTATTTATTTATATGAAAGTTCAAAAATGTTTTTGTTTTTTACTTTTTATAGCTGTAACTCTATCATAACACTTGAAAACATTTTATTAATTCATCAAATTGATTCCTAATCTACTCCAAAAAAACCTGTAGTAACTCTGCTAAATTATGTAATATTAGAGAAATGCGATGAGATGTTTAACTTAAGATTTTATAATTACAAGGTACAGTGTAACTGGTAACTGGGTAACTGGATGATTAGGTAGGGAGAATAATTATTGAAGCATTTGAATTGGGTTTGTGGTAATTTTTTATGTAACAATAGAGAACTAAAAAAACTTTTGATATGGGAGTGGAGTGACACTGAATGAAACACCTAAAATGCATGAGTGGCTTTGGAATTGGAAGGGAGCAGCTTTGGAACTGAAGGCTAGAAGAAGCATGAGAAGCATGGTAAAAATAAACTGGATGGCTTTGAACAAACTGTCAGTAAAAATATAGACGTTGAAAACGTTGCTGGTAAGAGCTCGAAAACAAGTGAGGAACATTATAGAGAAATCCTAATTGCCTTAAAAAAAGCATAAATTGACATGAACAGACTGTTAGTAGAAATCTGGACTTAAAGAACTGTACCAGGGAGGTTTCTGAAGTAATGGAACACGTTATTCCACACTGGAGGAAGAAGAGAAAGAAGAATCTTTTCTGTATGGTGGGGAAAACCTAGTGATCTGTGTCTTACAGTTATTTGGACAGCAGAACTTGTGACAAATTTGAATAGAATAGCCAGAGATTGTTTATTTATTTATTTAGAGTAGGGGCAGAGGGAGAGGGAGAAGGAGAGGAAGAGAGACTTTCAAGCAGACTCTGCGCTCAGAGGGGAACCCAGAGCCCTACACGGGGCTCAATCTCACCACCCTGAGGTCATGACCTGAGCCAAAATCAAGAGTCTGACGCTCAATGGACTGAGCCACCCAGGTGCCCCAGCCAAGGAGATTTTTAAACAAAATGTTGAATACATCAATTGGTTTCTTCTTGCCACTTGTAGCGAAATATAAAAGGAGAGAGATAAATTAAAGCAAAAGGTATTAAACAAAAAGAAACCAGGTTGATGAATTTGGAAATTTTAGCCTTACTAGATGACAACAATGCTAAAAGTCCAAATGCCAGTTGAAAGTGTGGCATAGAGTAAAGGAAGCATATGACGGTATAATCCATGGGTCAAACATATCAAACAAAGGTCAGAATATTACTTCATTATAGGTTAAGAGTGTCCCCTTAATCTCAATCAAATCAGAGGGACTCTAAAGTTTAGAAGTATTGTTACACAACTATCTTGATAAAGCCCCAAAATAAAGAAAATATGATCTCAGAAATATCTGTGAGAATGTCTTTTACCTAATGCAGTAAAACTCAGTCCAATTTACATACAACCAAGTTTCTAGATAAATTTGTATTATTAGAAACACTGCCATTTTGTACTAAATGGGACAAGTGAGAGTATCGAATGGAGGAAGCCTGTTGAACTCATGAAGATGTAGTTGGGAATGTGCCTTATTATACATTACTGACACCCTATAGGTAGGACATAATTTGCCCTTTATTCAGTGTTCGATCTGCTCAGTTTTATGTAATTAGAACTATTCTTCACTATGAGCCACATTGATATTCTCATGTAAGCTAAAATTATGATGCAAAATTGCTTCTGCTGTAAAATTTTGGTGTGATGTGGGTGCATTTTCTTGCACATATTGGGACTGAGTGAGTTTGAGAGTGCATGGTCTTTTTCACTCAAAACAGGAAGGGTGTGGCCATCCCTCTCATGTGGCTACCAAACAGTCCCTCAGTTATGTCACAAAGCTATATACTCCAAGGCCTGATGAGGAGAGCTGGGGAGAATGATGAACAAACTGTATGAAGAGGCACTGCTCCTGTGGTTAAAGAATTGATAGCTGTATCATTGTTGTATCCTTGCCAAGATTAATGGATGTTGGTCATCATCATTGGGCTGCCTGTGGACAGCCAACTGCAAGCAATTCATGGGAAGATTACAGAGGGTTGAGCCCCCAATCTAAGAATACATTGTCAAATGGACAATGTCATTAGATGGGAGGGGAAGTTTACATAAAGAGGACACTTGGTAGGATTTAAATGAGCTCCCCTGAATCTTTTTTTGGGGCTAGGAAATAACACAGTGCTTTCAATGAAAATAGATAAGATGGCTCAATTAATATGTTATTGAAGCCTGAATAAATATGACTGTTATATGGAAAGGTCAGCTCTAATTGGAAGACCAGCAAAAATTAGGTCTTCAGTTAAATTCATTCAAGCAAGATACCATGTAATATAATGGTTAAGAGATATGAGGATTAAATGAGTTTATAACTGCAAAGTATTTCTATAATGATTACTACATTCCAGGCACTGTTTTGTTTATGTTATATACATATTTTAACTCACACTTAAAAAATGGTTCAAGAATATATTTCTCAAATATATATAAAAGCAATGAAAACATATCCATTCTCCAGTTAATGTACAATTGAATAATATTTATCAAAGATATTTTATAGTTAATTTATTATATTTTTAGATAAAACCCTATGAAATTGTGGCTGTCATTCACATCAATGTGGTACCATTCACTTATGATCAGTTAATATCTGGCCACAAGCAAAAAGCAAATTCAAAATTGCTATTAAGACTTCTAGGTAAAGTGGAATTCATAAAAATGTTACATAGACTCTGATTTTAATGTTCAATTAATTTTCCAATTCAGGTATTGATTTCCCACTCATTTTTTCATGATTGCACTTCCAAAGGAAAAAAATATGACATCCCAGTGATTTGTATGATTTCAAATTGAATAGACAATTTATGTTAACTGTAATGGAAGCTTTATTAGAACTCATGTGGATTATATTAGCTTATACCATTTTTTTTTTCAGTAAAGTGGATTGTTCAAGAAATACCACGGTGGTCAATATCAGTGCAGGTATTCTATGTACAACTATATGTACACACACATACATACACACTGTGTATGTGAAGACATAAGACGTTCTGAGAAAGGAAAACCCTTTCTTATGCTGCAAGGGTCCTGAAGCACTGGTCCCCAGATCTATGAGGGCAGATGTGTCTGAGGGGAAAAGACTTGAATCAACTGAGAGAAGAAGAGTAGCATACTGCTTAAGAGCATTGTCTCAGGTATTAATGATCTGTGGGTTGAAAGGAAAATAAATCTACTTGTGATTATAATATCAAGAGGCAATAAATGGCTTTTGGAATACCGCTGTATGAGTTTCAGCCTCAATATAGACCCTAATAGTTCATGTAAGTGTCTTGAAGAATGGTTACCATTCTGTTCTTGGTCCAGTTCTACATTTCTAATTTCAGAAAAGTGTTTGAAAGAAGTAGGTTCACTTGATGGTGAGAAAAGTACACATATGTTTATGTGGCTGAAGAAACTGTGATCTTACCAACTTCTCTCTAGTCATACTGCACCTTGAGTACACTGAGCCTGATATGATACTCCCAGTTCAGATGTGAAATATCAGAAACAGGTCCAATTTCGTCAAGTGTGCAAGTAAGTCAACTTTAAATTTTAAATTTTAGTTTAGAGAGGAGCAGTTGAATGTCCACTGTGTTTGATGTAACGTTCACTTATTCAGGAATTATCATCTTTAATGGTGAACCTACTCTCTGGAATGGATCACTGATCTAGACAAGTGATTCCTTTACATGCTAGGAGATATTTTTAATCCCATTGTTTTGTTTTTTGACCCTGCTGACTTCCTTTGGTAACTTTAGTATTTGGGATTAAATTATATAACTATGGTGGTGGGTACACTGTTTCTCACCTATATGGTGAGAAACTCACTTACTTGGGTGAATAAGGAGAGTAGAGGAAACTTTCTTCCTTCAAATCTCCATAATGATCTTAAAGGGAATCATTATTTTGAGACTGTAGAGCAATAGGGAAGAACTAGAGAGAATATTTATATGATTATCTCTGATCATGTGCAAGATGATGGTGACTCAGACCAAAGTCATGGTCATAAAGATGGTGAGAAGAGGGGCACCTGGGTGGCTCAGGAGGTTAAGCATCTGCCTTTGCCTCAGGTCATGATCCCAGGGTCCTGGGATTGAGTACCACATTGGGCTCTCTGCCTGGCGGGAGCCTGTTTCTCCCTCTCCTTGCCACTCCCCCTGTTTGTTCTTTCTCTCTCACTGTCAAATAAACAAAATCTTACCAAAAAAATCATGAGAATAGGTTGGATTCTGAATGTATTTTTCCAAATGTGTATACATTGAATTCAGAGTATATGCAAGTGTAGAAAAAACTAATTGAAATGCCAATTATTATTTTTAGTAATATAACTTATTCAGATGTTTAGTGACTGCTGAATATCTTAATGACCCCAGGGTGTGTGAATATGCACATATATCTTATATAGATATTTATGATCAGACTTTACCCACATTTTACAGGTTTATCAGTTAAAAATAAAATAACATTTCCCCCCAAATTTATCATGAAAATTTGTCCTTATTCCCACAAAACGCAATATAAAGAGAACACCTCAGACATATCTTCATACATTAGAAATTTAAAGCAAACTTAAATCGTGGTCCGACAGAATAAGTGCAATGGATTTTAACACTTACACAAATGTTTCCTTTGCTTGCTAATAAAAGAGTTTAAAAACCCTCATTCTCCCAGCTTATAAAATGTAAAATAAATTAAAAATTAAGTAGATAGATGATAAATAGGAAGATAGATAGATGATAGATAGATGATAGACAGATAGATAGATAGATGATAGATAGATAGATAGATAGATAGATAGATAGATAATAGATAGACAGTAAAGATAAAATATCAATAGTCCCAGTTCACAGAGGTTGATAGCAGAAGTCTCCAAAGTGACTTTCTAACATTGAAAGAATTTGGCCCTCTAAATATCCTCTCAATATATAGGTTTATAGATTCTTGGCCATAGACAGCAGTGCCCTGAGATGCTGGCATAGTGCACTTTTCAATCTGGACTTTGCATGCCATATCCCAGGGCAATAATAAATGCTAAGGTTGTGTGCAGGTGAAAGATCTGGGAATGTTTTAATAACTTGGCATTTAAACTTGAAAAAAAAAATCCTGAGCAGTTAAATGATTTTCTCAGGGTTCTGTACTAAAAGATAACAAAGAATTTCATGTAATGCATGCCTAAATGAAATTGGAAATATTGAATTAAAATGTAATTCAGAGTTTACAAATAGAAGCTCCCGAAATGTTTCTCCCTTATTTAAAATTAAAACAAAAAAAGTTTTATGTGAAATGCCTCTGTTCCCGTTAGTGATTTTTTAGACCAATATGGACATTAGAAAGAAAAAAAAGGAAAAAGAAAAGAATTGAAAGGGAAATGTAGAAGTTATTGGCTTTAAATACTATTAAGTTTTCTCTAGTGGAAACAAGATGGGTAACAGATGGCAAGAAAGACAGTGACTAGACCCCATGCAGGAAATGAAAATGGAAAATTCAGAAAAGAAAGCAAGCTCAGTGCAAAGAAAAATGAAGGGTGGGGAAGAGTTATTTTTTTATTTCAACAATGCAGCAACATTTTCATCTCATTCCAGTCCCAGGAGAAATAATTGCTCTTCTTTTGAATTTAATAGTATGACAGAAATGATAAGTTGAAAATACAGAGAAAAATCACAGCATTGGTCAAGACAATTCTCCTTGTAAACTCCCAGGAGTACACCATGTTTATCAAATATTACACCTTGCCGGGACAAGGTGCAGATAACAACCACAGTCCGTTAGGTTCCCAGGTGCAGTGTGCATGCTAATTACAATGACGTGTTATACTCCACAGACCAGGTTTATACAGTACATGCAAAAATGGAAACGCACCACTGTATATTAAATTACCTACTAGGCTGGGTCAAATTAATTTTCAACTTCTTTGTAGACATTTTAGCTATGATAATACATTGTTTTCTTTATATGTCCATAATGTGACTATAGATCAAAGATATCTTTTATTCATTTTGGGGCAAATATTTGTTTTTCATTTTCTTATTTTTATATTCAAAGATTCTCATACTGGCAGTTGTAATTCCAACAACAACAACAACAAAAAAAAAAAAACACGTAGTTTGCTTACTAGTCATTTCAGAAAACTTGTGCATTTCTTTCTCTTTTTCTCCCCTTTAGAAAAGAACTTTAGAAGTTCTTTTAGGGACACCTGGGTTGCTCAGTCAGTTAAGCATCCGACTCTATCTCAGCTCAGGTCTTGATCTCAGGGTCATGAGGTCAAGCCCCATGTTGGGCTCCACTCTGGGTGTGCAGCTTACATCTAAAAATAATAATAAAAAGAAAAAGTTCTTTTAAAAATATTTTATTTATTTTTGATAAATAAATATATATTTAAAGTGCACAACATATTATTTTGAACTTGAGATTTACTGTCCTAGCAAATTTCAACTACATGATACACTATTATTAACTACAGTTACCATGCTATACATTAGGTTTCCAGAATGTTTTTATCTGAATACTGAAAGTTTGTACATTTAATAGCTCCTCCTACTTTCCTATTCTCCCAACTCCCACCCACCCCACCAGACTCTGGTAACCACCATTCTACTTTCCATTACACACACACGCACCTATATTAGATACTTTTTTTCTGTGTCTGGCTTATTTCACTTGGCATAATGTCCCCTAGGTTCATCCATGTTGTCACAAATGGCAAGATGTCCTCTTTGTTTTTACAACTGAATAAAATTCCATTATATATAACCAATATTCCAATATATACACATATATATAATATGCATATTCATATTCATATATATGTATATATATATATGTAAAACCATGTTTTCTTTATTCATTCATCTGTCTCCCATCTTCTACTTTCTTCATCTGTCTTGATCTTCTAGAGGACTTGATGCTAACAATTTTGTAATTACAGTTGTGTCTCATTTACCGTAAGTTAAAGAATTCATCCCAGGAGTCAATCCTACATTCTGCCCAATTTTTCCATTTGCTTCTTTATACCCTATACATGATGGCCTTCTAATGTAGAATGTCGGAAATCCTCCCTTGCCAAAATCCAATTACATGACAAACAATTATCTGTACTTAAATCTCTAAACCAATTTGTAGGGTACAAATAGGAACATAATTGTGACAGGGCATTATGAACAAAACTGACTAATACTAGCAACTATAAAAAAATCCAAGTTTTAATTTCACTTTTAAATGCATTTAAGGGGTGCCTGGGTGGCACAGCGGTTAAGTGTCTGCCTTCGGCTCAGGGCGTGATCCCGGCGTTCTCGGATCGAGCCCCACATCAGGCTCCTCCACTGTGAGCCTGCTTCTTCCTCTCCCACTTCCTCTGCTTGTGTTCCCTCTCTCGCTGCCTGTCTCTATCTCTGTCGAATAAATAAATAAAATCTTTTAAAAAATAAATAAATAAATAAATAAATGCATTTAAATATCTGTTAATATAAAATTTGCCTTCAGAACACAACAAATTATTTAAATTTTCTTTGTACTCAAGTACCGTGCAATGCCTATGAAGTCATGCAATGTCAGATCTTGAGCTAAAAACAGACAAAACACAAATTAAAAAATTGCCTTCTACCTACTAATAAGAATCTGTGGCTGCTAAAATATTATGTTTTTCAATCTGTTTGTATTCATCTCTGTCTCTGTCTCTCTGTCTCTCTCTCTCACACACACACACACACACACGCACACGCATGCATGTATACACAAGCAAAACTCATAACTCCGGGTTCCAGTAATTTTCTTATGACTGGTATCTGATACTGAGACTACATGTACTTAATAGAGTCTTCAAATATTTCAGGTATTTAATCTAAGCATTGAATGACTCTTGGTATTTCCTCTGCTAAATAGACTACAGTCATTTAGTGCAGTAGGTAGGTAGGTGCTTAGGGAGATATAAAAAGTAATCAAACTGCAGTCCAATACAAATCGATTTAGTCAGGCAACTTAAATGCATACAAACAATGAGGAACTAGAATAAGTAGTTTTGGGGGACATTCAAAGGAAATAGAGATTACTTATATTTTCCGGGATCTGATACTTTGTGATAAAGGAATTTGAGCCTGGATTTGAAGAACAGATAGAATTTGAAATTTTCCCTTAATCCTTAATGACTAAGGTAGAATAACATGTTGCAAATGTTTTCTGTGGTTTCTCCAAGAAAGAGATACGTATAAACTGCACCTGGAATAGCATGTATGAATCAATCTATTACATTGTTTCCTATTGAATTTTAACTATTTGCTCATACTTTTACCTTTAATTTATATTCACTCCATAAGAGCAAATATTACATTGTTTTCATGTTTTTGTTTTCTTGTTTTCCTAGCATTCGGTTACTTTATTCTTATTTCTGATCAGGTTGTTCCATATTCATGGATTTTCCTTAGCTTCCTATTACATATCTAGTAAAGTATAAGCTTTTAGCCTGGTATTACACATGCCCCACATCTGGATACATACTACATTTTTAAAATGATCTTCAACACCTCCCATTCATGTGTTTCAGGGGTGCTGAAACTGATGCATGAACTAATTATTTCTATTCATCTTTTAAATATTTATATTCCAAAACACTAAAAATTTTAATATATTATTTAAAAACATATCCCCAAATCATAGTGTACTATGTAAATATGACCGACTGAATGCATTTGCTCCATTATTAATAGCTCAATTCTGCTACCATTTCCAAAATACACTTTGATTGATTGAGGGGCCATTTGGCATTCATTGAGAATTCACCATTACAGAGATAAAGTTGCAAACTTCGGTAAACAGTAGTGTGAGGCATATTATTGATCCCTCCTTTATTCTTGATTTTGATTTTATTAAATAATTTTCACTATTAGATGATTCAAGTATTTCCTTTTCTATCCCACATTTTCTTTGAAATGAATTTTGTTAAGTGTACTCTGAATCACTGAATTTGTTCTGTGAGAGAGAGACTCAGTAAGAGATATTCAGTGCCCTGCGGTGCTTAGTTGATCTCATCACAAGAGTTGTGAATATTTTAATAATTAAATTCCTGCAAATTTTAGCCTTCTTAGACTCTTCAATATGTTTTAAAAAAACAACTAGCCTTTGTGAATTTTATATAGCCTGAAATAGAATCACTGGACACAACCACATTTGAAAATGGCACTATTTTATTTTCAGTTACAGACACATACATAAAGTGTGTTTATTCACATATGTATGTTTATTCAGCCATATTCAGTCATACAATATACATATTTAGTATTCACATAATCATATGCACTTATAGACATACATATATACATATATGAAATATATAAATATATATGTATGTATAACCAAGATATATGCCCAAAGGCCAGGCAAATCTGACAATTCTTTCACTGATGGACAATCGTCTTTATTTGGTTTCAACCAGTTTTGGTTGAATTTCTGGCCTTTATAACTAGAATATGGTGAATATAATCAAGTCTTATCTTCAATAACTGAAGACGTGTGTGTGTGTGTGTGTGTGTGTGTGTGTGTGTGTGTTTAACTTTACTTTCCAGGATACTCATTTTGACAATTGTGTTTTACTGTCCACATCTGCAAGATGAAAGGATAGTATTTGGGGCTAAATTTATGCTTGTCTCAGAGGTATTCTGGAGTCTTTATTTCTTCTTTTCTCAACACAATCCATGGTGTCACCTTGTTTTCCTCTTATTTTTGTCTCTCTTAATAGAGTAGATTACTGAAAGGCAAAAATAAAATGTTATGTATATAGTAGAATTCTGATTAAGTTCCAGTTATAAGTTATCCACTAAACTACAGCCCTAGGGAGAAAATGTGAAGCAATGGTATCTCCAAAGCTATTGCTGATACACATTGTTAAATGAATATTGTTGAATGAATACTGCTCAAAATGACATCTAATCATTTTGACAAGGCTGTCATAGGGAGAACAATACAAGATTATAAAACAAAGGATTTTTCCTGAAGGAAAAATATCCAGGAAGATTTTAAAATGCATATGAAGAAGAAATTGCAATTTCTCATTCAAATGGACATTAACTCCTGTTCAAACTTTTTTTTTTTTTGCATTTAAGTTAAACCTTTAGTAAACTTTATCATTATTGCTTTTTTAAAAAATGAATTACCAACAAAATTGCAAGGGGAAAAATGATAACGCTAAGCTTTTATACAGGAAAACTCTCTGACATATTTTATTTTGGCAATCTACAAAAGAAAAATAAAGTATGCTATTTTACAAAATGTGAAAAGGAAAAAAGCTGTATGCATTAACATGATGGCATTTTCACAAATTGCTAACATTTTTTAGCAATCCTCACCAAGATACTAGAAGTGGCTAAAATAATTCCAGCAACCAAGTGCTGAAATAAAGTTAAACATTTCTGAAGATTGTTATTGTTCTTCCACTAAGTATTCTGAGTCAATCCCTTTGTATCCATTTATTTACTATTATTAATAGAGTTTGATGACATTTGAAACAAAGCAGAAACATGTAACAGCAAGGCATTAAAAATATATGCACCTTTTCATTTTGAAAGAAGTTATGTTGGATCGGTATGATGGTATTTAAAATAATAGTTTTATTTATACATTTTACAAAACAACTCTATTATGTAGGCAAAATCTGAATACACATTTGTTTTGTTATATCCTACAACAAGCTTTTATGGGGATTTTTTTTTTGGGGGGTGTTTTTTTTTTTTTTACCCACAAAGGGCTTTTATTTGAGTTTTCTGAACCAGTAGAATCAAACACTGCTAATTTTTATGCTTAAAACTAATGAGAATAATTTATTGGTGTCTTACTATAATCTCTAAATAAGTTCATACTATCCCCCATAAGAGTCGCACTTATATATTCATTTTTTAAAATTGGTGATATGTTGTGTAAAATATACAAGAATTACTAGAATCATTGGTGCTTCTCCTAGATGTTTTCTTGGCAACCCTGAAATGTCAAGAAGCCATTATCAAAGTTAAAATCACAAGACAAAAGTTTAAGTCCTTCTCATATATTTATTTAAGCTCTATTTTAACATTAATGAAAACTTTACATATTATAAGTTGAATAACTCTAATATTTACTACATTATATCCATCAATTAATATTGTATAGGAGGTCAACTGAGTGACTCAGTCGGTTAAATATCTGCCTTTGGCTCAGGTCATGATCCCAGGGTCCTGGGATCAAGTCCTGATACAGCTCCCTGCTCAGCAGGGAGTCTGCTTCTCCCTCTGCCCCTCCCCCCACTCATGCACACTTTCTCTCTCTCTCTCACACACAGAAACAAATAAAGTAAAACAATCTTTAATAATAATATTGTACGGGAGAAATACCAGGATATCTTTTTTATTTTTCTTTTAAAAAAATCCTAATTAAATTACTTTGAATATATCATTTGGTATTATTCTGAGGATTTCAAGTGATTATAATTGTAAGCTCAAAACTACAAAAATCTTGAATGATTCTGAAGCTAACAGTAAAAAGAATTAAAGGAAAGTTTAATTATATATTTGAAAGGTTATAAAATTGTATTAACTTTAATGAAGAGCATGTTACTACATGTTTTTGTGGTCCTTTAATAATACAAAGTTTAGGGGTGCCTGGGTGGCTCCATCGGTTAGGGGTCCAACTCTTGTATTTGGCTGGAGTCATGATCTCGAGGTCATGGGATCAAGCCCTGAGTCAGGCTGTGCTCAGAGTGGAGCATGCTTGTCCTACTCCCTCTGCTCCTCTGCCCACCCCCCCCCCCTCTCTCTCTCTCAAAGGAATGAAGTCTTTAAAAAAAAATAATACAAAGATTAAGAAAGATCTAAGCTGGAATTACAGAAACACAGTGTTCCATATCCATATGTAAGAAAACGTAAGAAATAAGTACTGTGCTAGTTGTCATTTGCCTCTCCAAGTCCACTTTCCATTCTTCTCCATCCTGTGTGCCCTGGCAGGTTTACCTGCCCCAGAGGTGTCTTGTGCTCCCTGGAATTGAGATGTGTTTGGCCAATGTGGAGCAGAAGCAGAAGATCAGAGATTAGAAGAAAGTAAGGGTGGCATATTTATTTCTTCATTCTTTATGATTGAAAACACTGCCTTCTTGTAGACCTCAAAGAATAGCAAGTAGAATTTATTAATGCTTTTAGTGACAAATGATAGTGAAACATCTCAGCTAAATAAAGTGACTCAAAGGAAACACAAGATTAAAAGAGCAGTCCTTCCTTCTTTTTTCTAGATAGCTTCAAAATAGTTACCAGTGACTTGAAAGAAGGATTGAGTGCAGAAAGCCAGGTTTGAGAATAATATTTAGGAAAGAATTTTGGATTTCTTGGCACATGAAATTGACTGAGAGTAGAAAGAACCTTACTGAAATAGTGAGAGAAATCTACGGCCAAGAAATTACCAGCGTGGACTCAAAAAGCCTTAACTGAATGTGACAGAAAACAGATTTATTTCTTCCTTACATATTCAGGAAAGGAGCTGCAAATGCTTACTAACCCTGACTGGATTTTCTGCAACACCTATTTTAGACATGGCCCTGAGACGTAAGTAAAGAACCTCCCATAATACAGAGTCAAAAATCCTTGGACAAAGGATTCCCCCCACTGCCACAGCAGATGTATAGATTAATAAAGAACATTCCCCTCTCTCAGGGAAGGCCTTTGCAATGACGTCTGCATAAGATTCAAACATCCTATGGACCAACATTTCTAGGGCAGTTGAGTTCTACCTCTTCTCATTTTGTTGCTGAGAACTTTAAAAACCTTATTAATGCTATTTTATTTGACTCTATTATTGTGTGTTGGGAGTTAATAAGATTTCTCCCCCCCCCCATCTTTTTCTCTTATCTCTGTTAGTCTAAGAGTAGCCATATCTGAGCATGATAAAAAGATTACACATCAAACAGAAATGTGAATTTCAAGCTGATTTCATGGATTAAATGGGACTTTGGTTAAACCCTCTGAAAAGGAAGTGATTGTGCTTAAGGTGAGAGGAAATACAGGAGTTGTATAATTAGTGAGTAGAGGGATAGACTGAGACAGAGATATTCCTCTTAATCATCAAGTCTTTTTATTTTCTTTATGGATATAGAAGGCTATCTTACTGAACATCCTTCCTTTTAGGCAATACCATGAATCTAATTCTTGTTACTATAATGTGGAGAGAAGTGTTTACCATATCCACACTCCATTAGTATCAAGTATTTATTCTGCAAAAGACTTGTTGAAGATCATTTGTATTATACTAATCATTTTTTAAAAACTCTTGTCATATAGTCTTCTTCAAATGTGTTGTCAAAAAAAAGTGCCTTTGCTTCTGAAAACTTATGTTTGTATTAATAAATTTATCACGCATAGTAGCTAAATTCAATATTTAATATTAGCAATGAATCATCTCAGGTGCCTGCTTGTACTTGGCTATGGCTTATTGTTATTTCCCTTCTCATTCAATATCTTAATCATATTGTACATTAATGCATCATATCCCATTTTATTCTACTGTCTTGGTTGGGGTTTGTTAGGGGTTTGGATTAGCACTGTTAACAAATAATCTAGAACCACCAAAATCATTTTTGTAAAGACTGCATTTACTTATCAGGCAATATAAGAGAAAGCCAACTTACTCAAGAGCGAGTTTCATAAATCTGAGAGAACAGTATGATGGTAAAGCAAGGGAGTCTGAATTGCCCCTCTTGATTAGTTAAAAGAATTATAAAATAACTTTTCTGGGATTAGCCACTATCACATTCATTCTTCATTAGAATGGACTCTAAGCATAGCTACTAAGTGCTCAACAAGGTTTGGAATGAGTTTATAAAGTTGTGTTTCTTTATACGTTTTCATTATCATGGTCATGAAAAGCATAAAGACAGAACTTTTAGCTCACTGTCATGCAGTCCTTAATGTACATTTACAAAGCACATAAAACTTCCTCTTCTAAACCATTAATATAATCAGCAGTATGACCTTGATCATTATCCTTAGAATCAGCTAATTGTCTTTATTCCAGAGCTCTTGCTCATGGATTTCTCCACAAAATTCTCGTAAATCCTGGCAGTCTATTTTCCTTCATGGCTGCTTTCTTTTCCAGTTTTATTCAAATGTGAAAAAGGACAAAGCCTTAAGAATTTTACTTTAATAAAATGAAACAATCAAGCTTCAGACAGTTTCGGTAGTAATTGAAAATTTTATATAGGAAGCTAGGGTTATATTGGATCCTTCATAGAACAGAAATCTACTCTATTCTAATTGTTTCCTTTAATCTCTTTTTAACCACATCTTAATTGGAGAGATGGAGGCAGAAGTGGCAAAGATTTTCTATCCTTGTCTTAGCCCTGTCCTACTTCTTATAGTAACTGAACTTTCTGGATTGACTTCTGGATCTCACCAAGGGGCTATCAACTACTCTCACTTTTTATGTAGAATAAAATTTCTCTTTTGAGTTTGAGTTACTTTCACACCACATGTCTTAGCAAGTAAGACACAAATTACACTCAAAAGCTCATTAAACTTTGTGCATTTAGGCCCTACAAGTGTGAAAATTGTAACAATGATTAAACATAAGAGCAAAAAATTTTAAAAGATCTAAAATTCAGACACAAAAAAGAAATGTGGGGGAAAATTTGTCTGACTTCTGTCTAATACTTGTTTTCTTTATGTTTTCCTGTATGCAGGTTAAAAAAAATTCAATCCCCATTCTCCATGTAAAAAGCTTGGAAGTTACCACTTCATCCCACCAAGATGCAAAAAGATGAACAGACTAAAAAATCAACTTTTTTTGAATTCATGACAGAAATGAGGACAGAGGAGAAAACCTGCAGTCCAAAGGCTGGAGAGAATGACAGGTGAATACAGGGAGAGAGTGGAGAGACTCACAAGGAGAAACTACCTCAGGAACCAGGATAGGGAAACTTAAGCAATCACTGATGAATTGCAGGAAGTTCAGTGTGGAAAGTCTGAGATTTAAAAACTCTAATGCGACTCATTTATAGGTGGGCTCTCACACTTTAGTGAATTTTACTTCTATGAGCTCAACCAAGTTTTCATAGTAAATACTGGAGAAAAAGTTCTTCCTGCTACAGGAAAGGGGAGAAGAGAGGAACAGGTGGGTTTTGTTTGTTTGTTTTTTGTTTTTTGTTTGTTTGTTTTTTGTTTTTTGTTTTTTAAAGATTTTATTTATTTATTTGTCAGAGAGAGAGAGAGCAAGTGCACACACAAGTAGGAGAAATGGCAGACAGAGGACGAAGCAGGCTCCCCACCAAGCAAGGAGTCTGATGTGGGACTGGATCCCAGGACCCTGGGATCATGACCTGAGCCAAAGGCAGACCCTCAACCAACTGAGCCACCCAGGTATCCCTCAGATTCTTATTTCTAAAATTAGTTTTTATTAAAGGAACGAGTTCTCCTTAGAAAAATGGTTGATTTCGTGTCTGGGATGAGTTGGCTTTGAAATATCTTGTTGTGTCAAAAAGCAAAGCAGTTCTCAAAAGACTAACGAAATCATGTTGAAAGGCCATAGAAACCCATCTAAAACAGGCTCCCACTGGCCAATTTCTCAAACTGGGGGAATATTAACTGAGATCAAGTGACATACAGTATATCTGAAAGGTCATAGTCTATGATGATCAAAAAAGAAGTTAACATATTAGTAATGGTGAGTAGGCTCGAACTGTCCTATTGAATATTGTTATTCTGTCTCCTTTGTATTATTTATTCATTTATTTTATTAACCTAGAAATTAGTAAGTTAAACATGTTATTAAGTAAAGGAGTTTTCTGCCCTCAGATAAAGACATAGAAAATATCCAAATTCAACTAGATATAATTTTAGGTATCTTCAAGCATCTATAAATGCATGATTCAGTTGGTTATAAAGTTTTGAAAACTGCATTTCTTAGGGTCTTCTATCATACAAAGATGAAGAATTAGAAAGATAAATACGTTAGTTATTTTAGTGCTTTATCAACTTGAATAATAACTTTGGACCTCTATTTCCCCACAGAAAAGTCAGGTAAAGAATCTAGAAAAGTTGGCTTAACGATTACTCCTTTCTTGAAGTAATAAAAATTTTGGCATTAAAATTGCTACAAAACTGAGATCTTTCCAAATGTTATCATAATTTTACAGACTGTGATTCATAAGACCATTATGTGCAACTTACAGGAAATTGTTAGGAAGAGGCTCAAAAATATTCCACCACCTGGAAAACACCTTCTTGTCACTGTCAAAGATCACTTCTCTTTGAAGTTTCCTTTTCAGCTTAAGTGGCTGCCAGGTCCACACTGGACTTGATATCAACAGACATATTCTAGCTGGAAGATCAGAACTGTGGAAAGGAATTATGGAGAAAGGACTGCTAATTAGCCAGTGCCCTGTGGAAATTTCTGGGCCATCCTCCTGCAGATATGAGCATTCGATTGCAAATTGTTCTACAAACCAGCAGAGATCCTTAGATACACCACAACTACATCAAAATAAAATGAATCTGAATTTTCTACAAATCACAGATTCTATTTCTGATCAAAAGGCTAGAGGAAAACTTCTGTATTTTCATCACTCTGTGAGAGTTTTGGCCTAAAAGTTTCAAAAGAATTTAGAATGTATCTATTCCTGGATAAGTGAACACCACAACAGAATGAGGAGACACAAGACCCTTAGCTGAAGGTCATTTTGCATGAATTGGAAACTACTAGCCTAGCAGTGACTATAGAATTAATCAGGCTTTACCTGGCTTACATCTGTGCTTACCTGCTTACCTCCGTTTCATCACTTCCACTTCCCTCAGGTATCTCTAATAGTGATGGTAAAATAAATAAATAAATAAATAAATAAATAAATAAATAAATAAATAAATAAAAATTGCAGTATTTGGAAAGATATAATAAATCCAATGTCATGAACATGAAGGTATGAAAAGGTACATCTATACCTCTAGAAAAAGAGGCCTATGATAAATTCAGCCCTCTGTAATCTGATGAACTTTACATAATGCATTCCAAAATTTAAAAATTTAACTAGCAAAAAAAGTCCTTAACAATGTACTACTTCAGTATCATAGTCCAATTTGTTCTTCTAAATGAGTACCAAGACTCCTTTTCTTTTCAAATGTTTACATGAAGTTCCTTTCAAATGTGCATCTTACCTTGTTACTAACTCTTTTGGTTTTAAAATATGTAATGGACGCCCGTTATTACTTTTTTCAAGTTTGTTTTCATGTGAGAACAACTCCTGGATGGGGAGGATATGTTGAGTTGTACACGTGTATAAATAGAATCAACGAAATCGATGTGCTAAAAACTGAAGTTGGCTGGTTGCTGGATTCTGGCTAGTATTTGCTTCCGTCTTTTCTTCCTACATGCAGACATTTTACAAATCAGAAAAATCTCTATTTTAATTAAATAAACAAATAAAAAATATTATCTTCGTGGTCTAAAGATGGGGCAGAAATGCAAAAAGGTGAGATGGCTGAGGTTTCAGACCCACCTTGAGTGCAGGAGCAGGCAGAAGTGGCCCAAAATTTGAGTACTGTTGGGTAATGGGAAAATAAAGTTGTCTATATTGCTGGGAATCAGAGCTGGGTTCATGTCATGAAAGCAAGTGTTGGGATGGAACTTCAACTCCTCAGTGAATGAAAAGAAGCTGAAAAATCCTTCTGAAGCTCACTGCCTGAAATTTCACTTTATATGAGCTTCAGATTTAGAAACAGCTGAGGATCTCCAAAAAGGTGGGTGGCAAAGACTCTGAGAGAGGCCACCTTTGAGCTAGTGACTGAATTTGCAATACTTGTAGCTTAATGGTGGGACAGAAATTACAAGTCACCAATATAAGGTTAGGTACTAGATTAGGATAATTTTTGTTTGGGAGATTTAGTTTCTGATTTGTGCCTAAACTAAAAATATCCCTTAATTCACAAACATGGAATATTGTTACACTTCCCATGTAATACGATTAAATGTATCAGATGTTTGACTACCAAATATGGGATCACTTTGCTTGCCTGTGATTATGTTTCATAGTAAACTATCATATATCTCAATGTACAGTGCTTTATGATTTTGAATTAATTACTAATATTTTAGAATTTAGAATTCACAGAAATCTTTTCTTTTTAGTATTTGAAGTCTTGCTGTGTACTTTTTATGCTCAACTCTTCCTTAACATCAGGCTGCAAATGCCAAGAACTGCCACTCCTAAGAGTGAATATTGGGCAGAGATGAATATATTTTTTAGTATTATATGCAAAATAATCCTTAGTATCTACTATGGGGAAATATCCATAACACTCTTTGAAAAAGTTATTTAGGAGAAGCAAAATGGAACGACATTTTGTGTGACTTTGATAAAATAAAGCAGGTTTATCTTATACGTCAGTGAAATATGTTAATCATCTATGTAGTTTCCAGTTACTAAGTAAAATAGTGGAGATTATTATTTTGATGCTGCCACAAAAATTTACTTAAGATAGAAAGTATTGGCTTTTCTTTTATCAAAGATGCCATTTTTCTGTGATACTTTTCCTTCAAAACTTTGTCATTGCACGTTGATATTTCGCCAATAAATATCTTGTTTAAAGTGAATGGAATTATTTAAAGGGGAAACTAATTGAAATACAGCTAGTCTAATTTTAAAATAAAATTGTTAAATTTCAATTTTTGAAAACACAGAGGATGTTAAATTAGACTTAGGAAATAATTAAATTATTCTCACCTGAAAAAAAGTTAAAAACCAAACAAATCACTAATGGATTCCTCTTGTAATACATAGAATAAATGTGTAATACCATTAAAATACAAAGTCTCTCTTTATTGTTTAAAACAAGTAACCCAAAGGAAAACTTGGCAAAATACATATTGAGTTTCACAAATGAAAAAAATATAGTTGATCAAGATTGCAATAATGCAATGGTTTTCTAAATTAATGAGAATTAGAATAATACTAAGATATGCTTAAAAAAAAGATTGATTGTTTGATTTGGAGAGGAAGAGCATGAGTGTGAGCAGGGAGAGGGGCATAGGGAGAGGAAGGGAAGCAGATGCCCCCCTAAGCAAGGAGCCCAACGCTGAACTACATCTCAGGACCCTGAGATCACAACCTGAGCTGAAATCAAGTCCAACACTGAATGGACTGAGCCACCCAGATGCCCCATTAAGATATGCTTTTTAACTGCATTTGCCAAAGAGTAAATAAACATTATAATATGAAAAAAAAGTCAATAAAAGCCAGAACCAGCCAGAATCAAAAGAATGGACACTTTCATGTGCTGTTGTTTGAATTTTAAAGTAGTATAAACTTTTGGAGATTAATTTGGCAGCTTTCACATCTAAAATATATAATTCCTTTGTTCCAACAATTTTACTTTTAAGAATTCTGTCCCAGAGAAATACTGTCATTGCTTTTATTTATTACATCATGCAATTTAAACAAAGCATTTAAGTTCTTATGGCTTGGCTGTGAGTACTTTGCCATTTCCACATTGAAATGTGTATTGTTTGTTGTATATTATACTGTACGGATATAAAACACCAGGAGAAGAACAAGTTTATTTACAAAGTCATTCCAGGACCTTACTAAACTACTACAAATGTGCTCTGTAAGGACCCATGGAAGAGATAAAATTTAAATAAAGTCTGTATGACATTTTAGTGTGTATTAGAGTGACGATTTTATCTTTGTAGATAACAAAATTTTCAATATATGAAATACTGGCCTTACATAGTATTTTAGAAGAATGTGTGAGGAAACTGAAAAATGACAGAAGGATGGACTTTGAGCACATGAAGAGGTTTTTTGCTTTCTTGAAGAGCCGTGAACCCCAGGGTTTGAATGTGACATAGTATCTATCCCTAGGAAGTGTAACAGTTTTTCAGGCTTCAGTGTTTCTTTCTTTCCAATTAAAGCTTTCTAGAAATCTGGAAAGAAAATGGAAGGCTTAAATGGCTTATCGTGGGTAAAAAGATTAATGATTTTAAAATCCTAATGCATTCTATATATTAAGGAATAGGGTTTTGAGAATTTTGAATGTGACTATCTCTTAGTGCTCATTACATTTGTGCCAGACTTAGATTTTAACACAGACTGAAATTCTGAATTCTTTGAAAGGGTTTCACGGTGCAAGTTTCATCTTCGTGACTTCTGTTACTAGCTCCTCATTAACAATTTTAAGCATCATTTTACCAAGTTTTCTATACAAGAATGTGCAAAATGTCCTGCTTTTTTTTTTTTTTTTTTTTAACGGTTAGGATTGATTTTCCCTTCAATGAGGTGGTAACTACGGTTTGTTATATTATAACACTCTTTTTGTCTTAATGTTAAGCAGAACATATTTAATTTTGTTGAAAATCTGTTGCATTCATTTGGTCAAGTTCAAACATAGAATGCCTCCCCCACCCCTTTTCTTAACACCCAATCTAATATTGAAGCTTTAACAGTTTCTTCTCGCTTTCTTTATGCTGTTTACCACTACAGCTATTCATGACATTTCAAGCAAAGGCAAGCAAGAGACACACTATTTAGGCTCAGCCACCAACTGTTCTCATTCGGAAAATATTTAATGGCGAAAGTCTTTCTGTTGAGAGCCCCTACTGGTTTCTAACCTTGATCTTATTTATTACGACACCAATATACTCTTGTCAGAAGAAAAATGACTTATATTTTATATACTTAGAAAGGTCTGTTTCAGATGTTTTTGGCTTCATGCTGGGCTCTTTATCATAGATTTCTTTTATAATCCTCATAGCTTTTCTTTCTTGAGATTATTACACAAAAATGTAAGGGTTATTTATAGTATAATCTGAAAGCTAATATGTATGATTTCCACTTTGTATTCTCATGTTTGCAATTTTGCGCATGTTTATGCTAATAGTTATTTAACAACTTCGCTGGTTTTGCTCCTAATCAAAACCATAAGGACTAGCTTTCTCATATACTTAAAATTTCACACGCATTCACCATATTTTCTTACTAAATATTATTCATTGTACATATACCTTTGTACTTATAGGAATATTGCAGTTTCATAAAACTTCTGCATATGTCATGAAACATATCCCCAAAGACTGTACATTCTTGAGATCAGCAATTACTCAAAACTTACTGTGAGAAAGTTATGATTTTGCTTTATTGCACTGTGCTTCTAATATTTTGCAAGGATATTTTCATTTCACTAAGGAAAACAATTCCAGATTACTATGTTTGCTACCAAATCAGTTTTTCCTTAGCTATCATTTAATCTTTTCACACCTAACCAGATTATAGCAACAGAGTGCTTTAAGATTTTGACCTTCCTTTTTCTTTGTTCTCTTAAAAAGAACAGCATGAAATGCATCACGTTGGAGGTGATGTCTGCATAAGAGCATATAAAATAACTTTTGTTATTATTATTATTATTATCCTGGGAGCTGCCGGGAAGAAAAAGGTGTTACCACACATTGGTTACTTTTAAAGATTTTATTTATTTATTTGACAGAAAGAGAGACAGCCAATGAGAGAGGAAACACAAGCAGGGGAGTGGGAGAGGAAGAAGCAGGCTCCCAGCAGAGGAACCTGATGCAGGGCTCGATCCCAGAAAGCGGGGATCACACCCTGAGCCAAAGGCAGACACTTAACAACTGAGCCACCCAGGCGCCCCTAAACATTCCGTTTTACAAGAATTGTTTACACTTTTGGCCATCAAAGTTTTAAATCTCCATTTACATGAGTTTGACATAAAGTGTAATATCCCTCATTTTCCTCATATCACCGTCACATAGGTAGTTATAGCATTCTAATAAAATCTCCAAACCACTAAAGCATATTTAAGAATGTTAGACTTGGGGCACCTGGGTGGCTCAGTCATTAAGCGTCTACCTTCGGCTCAGGGTGTGATCCTGGAGTCCTGGGATCGAGCCCCACATCAGGCTCCTCTGCTGGGAGCCTGCTTCTTCCTCTCCCACTCCCCCTGCTTGTGTTCCCTCTCTCGCTAGCTGTCTCTCTGTCAAATAAATAAATAAAATCTTTTAAAAAAGTTAGACTAACTGAAAATTTCATAATTGCATCATTTGGGTGATAAATATATAAGAAAGCTATTGTAAAATACGTCATCTCACAAAAAGTGGTTTGTTTAAAATATTAAACATTTTTATCAAATTACCTATTATGTCAAAAATAAATCAGTTTTAATTTCAATCTTATTTATTTATAAATTACATTAACAATCATAATGATTTTATTTAATTAGTTTAAACATTAAAATTTTTAAAAATGTTTTGGAAACAGAATGGAGAATTCTGTGTTTTGGGTAAGGCACAATATTTCACCTTCTTCATCTATAAAATGGGACTACGATGCCCTTAATTGGGATTGTGTGAAGGTTAATTAAATCAGTATATGTAGAGCACATAGCTGGTGTGCAGATGCTCTCTCTTCCCTCATTTAAGCACATGAACAGTGTTTACTTTGGAAAGACCCTTTATTTAGTTCATGAATCTCTGACCTATGGATATCTTCAGCAAACACTTATTGTCCTTATGTGCAAAACGATATGCAGAAACAAAATAAAAATGCAAATATGGCTATCACATGTGTTTATGGAGTTCACGATCTTTGGGAGAACAGACTTCTAAAAAAACAAAATACAATCCCACCTGTATTGTTAACAACCAGATGTGAAATTAAATGGAAGCAGAATGCAGCTTCTCAGAAGGGTTGGCATGGAATCTGTATCTTTAATGACAAGTAGAATTTTTTAGGTCAAGAATCTTTTTCTTTTTTTAAGTGTTCCAAACAAAGGAAAAGCATGTGCAAAATATAGTTTTAAAGGATTATAGGAGTATTAATATATACTCCTCACAACAAATCTGTGAAGTAGGAATTACAGTTGTACTTGTTTTATAGTTGCCAAAATTGAGGCACGGAGTTTAAGTAACTTTTTTAGGGTTTCACAGATAGGAACATGAATTATTTAATTATTTCAATGTTTACATAATGTTTACCCAAGGAGATCATCTTTTTGGAAATCTAACACATGCTAAGTGCATTTTTAATCATTTGTATTCAATAAAAATTCTGAAAAAAGATTAAATATCCATGAGGGTAAACACCAGACATTTCCTTGAACAAATATCTAAATGAAACTTGCATGGAAATCAGTGCTTGATACTTATACTTTAGCTATGATCCGCACTGCTATCATATTCTAAGATCAAAGTTTAGATTTAATTAAAATTTAAATTTATACTTTTAATTTTTTATTCTATTTAATTCCTGATAATTTATTATATAGAAAATTATCCATGTTTACATTTTTTTATTTTTCAAATGAATGTACAGTGCTCTAATACTTTACTGTAACAAAACTTATTAATTTAAACCTATATATTGTGTATATTATTTCTAAGTTGATAATGTTGACAAATCAGATAAGCAAAACTGCATATATTCATTGTAATTTGTTTCATTTAGAATTTTAAAAAATGGAGTGACTATACTAGATTGTCAAGTTTCCTTGACAGAAAGTCCAAGTTTCCTGGATGCATTTGACAATTTACACTTCCTCCAGAAGAAAATGCCACTTTTATAATATTTCTGTAATACCTGTATTATCATTTAAAATAAGTTTTGGCAATTTGTTGGACAGAATAGCAGTCTAAAAACAAATAAGAATAATATTTAATATTTATTATGAAAATTGCCTTATGTAATAACATGTATTTCTTTTGTAAAATTTTTCTTTGGTAAATTTTTGTAAATTTTTTCTTTTGTAGATTTTTACTATTATTCCATTTTTATATTGGTCTTAATTTTTACTGGTTTACTATTTTTAATTTATGTACAAATACATTATATTACCCCTTTGTCAGATATGCTGCCAATATTCTTTCAGCTTATCATTTGTTCTCTACTGTATTTATAGTTTATTTTAATACACAGATTTTAATATTTGAAAATGTAGTCAGAGAGATTAAACTTTATGATTTGATTTTTGGCTTTTCTTTTATATTTTAAAAATACCATTCACAATCCAAAATTATATGAGTATTCATCTTTATCCAATAGCAATGATGGATGTAAGCTTGTCTCTTATCCTTACACCACTTTGAACAATCTGTTTTCCATTGAATTACCTCATCTTCCTTCTAACTGCATATAGCTCAGAATATAGACCCTACTCAGCAATACCTCTTCTTCTTCTCTTAAATTCAATAACCATCCTGCATTCTTCTATTGACTAATCTAAAGTCTATCTCATCCAAGTTGATCATCTTCTTTCTGAAAGTCTTTTAATGTTGGTGTTACTCATTACAAAATCATATTAAGACCATTTAACCTTTAAAATATATATCTTAACCTTATAACTAAACTGTATTAGAAGTCGTGACTTTCTATTAGATATTGTATAGCTTCATAGTTAAGCACAAAGACTTTGTTTCTAGATTACATGGTTTTTCAACCTGGCTCTATAACATAGTGGCTGTGAAACCTCTAGTAACCTGTGAAACCTTTTCCTGTTTCAGGTTACTCCTTGGCAACTGAGAATAATAATCAAGACTAAATGAGCTAATAAGTTTTAAGAACAGCCCTTGACATAAAGTAAGCAAAGGATTAGCCATTATTAGATTAGGTAGTAATTGCATACTCGTAGTGCAATATTTAACTTACAGCAATGCTTAATACAATTTTTTTCAGTGACTAAAACTTATGTTGAAGCTTCAATGTTTTTCCTTCCAAAATCCATGTACAAAAAGTATTGATAAATACATACAACTTTCCCACTAAGATCAGGAACAAGGTAAGGATATTTCCACTCATTATGCTTTACAACTTCATACTGGAAGCCTAGCTAATGCAATGAGACAAGAAAAGGAAATAAAAGAACTTAAGATTAGGAACAAAAAAATAAAACTGTCTTGGTTGGCAAATGACATAATTGTCTATGTAGAAAACCTGAAAGAATCAACTAAATTCTCCTTAAATTAATAAGCAATTGTAACAAGATTGCAGGATACAAGGTTAATATACAAAAGTCAACTACTTTCCTATATACCAGCAATGCATATGTGGAATTTGATATTAGTAACACAATACCATTTACGTTAAACTTCCTTCTCCAAAGAAAAATATTTACATATAAACCTAACAAAATCTGTTCATGTTGGAGGAGATAATCAAGAAGATGTGACAACCAGTTGACCCTCAATCTGGACCCTGGCAATTACAGGCTCTTTACCCCTTTCCTTGATTTTGAAATGTGCATCCTGCTTGCCTTCCCCACTTCCAGAAGCTACTCCAAGGACACAACTTTGAGATAGAAATGTGGTGTTGAGGCTAACTGGACTGTATATGTGACTGAGCCTAGTTAAGCCTCTATCTAAACTTTAATGATTCTGTTGGGTAGGTGGGGAGACCTACTCATTTTGCAGCCATCCAAGACAAGCCTTACAAGTAACTTCTTTGTTTATTAAGCCTGCCATCTAACAATATGGAGTGCTCTTTCTCTTTCTTTGGTGTCTTCCTACCCTGAATGTATGGGCACCAATTTCAGATTATACCCAGGAAACTGCCAGGGAGTTTGCAAACCAATGGAACAAGATCAATATGAAATATCTATCATCTATCTATCTATCTATCTATCTAATCTAACAAAAGAAATTTTTTAAAAATTAAATAAATGAAGATTTATTATGTAATAATCTATGTTCATGGATAGGAAAACTCAATATTGTCAAGGTGTCAATCCTTCTCAAATTGATCTATAGATTCAACACTATCCCAATCAAATTCCTGGCAATTTATTTTATGGATATCATGAAACGAACTCTAAAATTTATATGGAGAAGCAAAACACCAAAAATAGGCAACAAAATTTTGAAGGAGATGAACAAAATTAGAAGACTCACACTACCTGACTTCAAGACTTATTATAAATCTATAGTAATCAAAACAGTGTGGTACTGGGAAAATAATAGACAAAGAGATCAATAAAACAGAATAAGATCCCAGAAATAGAACCACAAACCACAGACTACAAGAAAATATACACAAGAGATATATGTGTTAAGGGACTGTAATTCACAATATACAAATAACCCTTTTTTAAAAATTTTTATTTAAATTCCATTTAGTTAAAATACAGTGTAACATTCGTTTCAGGTACAAAGAATTCTTGAAACTCTATCATAAGAAAAAGACAAACCTGGTCTAAAAAACAGGCAAAAGACTTGAATGGACACCTCACTATAGAAGGTAAACATACACGTATGGCAAGTAAGCATATGAATAGATTCTTCACATTGTGTTACTGAGAAATGCAAATTGAAATAACAATGAGGTACCAATACATACCTATTAGAATGGCCAAATCTGGAACAGTGACATCAAAGGCTGGTGAGAGTGTGGAGCAACAAGAACATTCATTCATTTTTTGTGGGGATGCAAAATGGTACAGTCACTTTGGAAGGCAGTTTGTCAGTCTTTCAAAATTAAACATAGTCTTCTCATTATATGATTGAGTAACTGCACTCCTAGATACTTACACAGAGGAGTTAAAGTTTGTATTTACACAAAAATCTACACACAGATGTGTGTAGCAGCTTAGTTCACAAATGCCAAAACTTGGAAGCAACCAAGATATCTTTCAGCAGGTGAATGGACAAATAGTGGTATATTCAGACACTAAAATAGTGTTTATTGCTGGGAAGTGTTAATAAATCATGAAAAGACACAGTGGAAACTTAAATGCATATTACTAAGTGAAAGAAGCAAATCTGAAAAGGCTGCATAGTGTGTGACTGCAACTATATGGCATTCTGAAAAGGCGAAACTATGGAGACTATAAAAAGATCAGCGGTTGCTAGGGATTAGTGAGGAGGGAAGTATGAATAGATGAAGCAGAGGATTTAGGGCAGTGAAACTGTCCTGTATCACAGTATAATGATGGATATATGTCAACACACAATTGTCAAAACCCATCAAATGTACAATGCCAAGAGTGGAACCCAACTATTAACTTTGAGTAATAAAGATGTGTTAATGTAGATTTGTGAATTGTAACAAATGTACCACTCTGGTGAAGAATATCAATAGTAGAGTGGACTGTGTAATGTATGTACTTCAAACTGGTTTAGTAACAGAATCCTTATTTTCATATAACATTAATTATAGTTTTTACTTTTTAAACCAGTAATGAATATATATAAGGACAAAGTGTGGACCAAGTAACAAATGGTTGATTTAATACTTGTTGATGTAATACTTGTTGATTTGTGTTTAGAAGATAAGAGGGAAGATTTAAATATCAAGATTATCAGAACAAGCCATAACATTAAATAACTGCAAGTGGAAAAACCTGGGATGTATTTAAGAATTTATGTCTACTTTGTAAATGACCCTTTTCCCCCCTATTTTATTTATTTATTTATTTATTTATTTATTTATTTATTTATTTATTTATTATGTTATGTCAGTCACCATACAGTACACCATTAGTTTCTAATGTAGTGTTCCATGATTCATTGTTTGCATATAACACCCAGTGCTCCATGCAGTACGTGCCCTCCTCAATACCCTTCACTGGGCTAGCCCATGCCCCCCACCCCCCACTCCTCTAAAACCCTCAGTTTATTTCCCAGAGTCCATAGTTTCTCATGGTTCATGTAAATTACCTTTTTAACAACAAACTACTGAAAGTACACAGTTTGCAACTATCTAGTAATTTTTGAAAAAGTTATGCATATACTGTGTGTCTACCGCTGTTGTAGCCAAGATGTTTACATCAGATAACAGTACAGACATTCTCACACCTAATAAAGCTTCCTTTGTTGCAGAAGGACATAAAAATAGTGATAAACATAATGCTTGACTAAATTTTATGGTATACTAGAAGGTGATAGGTATGATGTCTATGAAGTTTTCACATTTTTATTACCCAGCATTTTACTCCTGGAGATGGAAGAATGTAAAACCGTATATCAATGAGCAATGCCTACATTCCTTTCCTCATTTGGAAGTTCTTATTCTAGTAAACTATTTCTAATTATAAGAACAACAAAATAATTCATCTGCCAATGTAACTCAATTATTTTTGTTACTTTTAAAAGGCAGTTTTTTTTATTTTTCAGTCTCAAGAACATCATTTTAAAATATCATAAAAGATAATATGGCTATAAAATATGAGAATTTTGCCTTTACCCTAGAGGGCCTTTCCTATATTCAACAACAAATAAACTTTACCAAAAAAACTACTACTATTTTATTAAAATATAGATAATAATACTGGGGAATATTTTAATGCATTGTGGTTATTCTTTACTTATTTCCTTGTCCCAGACTATATTGAGCAACTTTCTATATATCAGCAGCATGGATGTGTTTAAATGGGGTTTGTGGAAGGTAAGACAGAATAGAGTGAAAAGAACCAATACATCCTGATTGTATTTTAGTTGTCTTTTTGGTGCTGTGAAGCTTCAAGATACTTCAGTTTATCTTCATTGCCATTACCTAGAGACAATGAGACCCTTTCATAAAAAGTTGAAATACCCAACACTGGATCACTGCATTGGAAGTGTTCAATAATGACAATCTGAGGCTATACAAATAATGCCACTCAATAATTATTGAACTAAAATCAGTGTTGTAATATAAACAGTAGGATTGTATTTTCAGTTAAAATATATGAAATAAAAATAGCAATCATAAAAACTCCCCACATTCACTTATAGTAATGATTTGAAAATATGTATTTTCAATTTTATTACACAGAATATATTTAATTATGAACATGAATAAGGAATTAGTCAACAGAATTGAACATTTCATTATTGGCACAGAGTTGTATCACACAGTAAAGAAAGATTTTCTTCATTAGGGCTTAGTCTTCAGAAGGTTCTTGTTTAGGATTCCTTTAAAAATGCAATACAGTATCCAGGGATTTTTGCCTACTAATGTAGAAATACCTGCAACCATATTTCCTTATGTTATTTGGGCACTTTGTGTTTTATCCAAATTCAATGTTTTTTTTCTTCTTCTTAATATTTGATTTTTTCTTTTGTGGTGGACAGAATCTAAGGTCATTCCATATGTTTCTTACCTCTTGATTCTCAAACCTTTGTGTAAGCTCTTCTTCTAGAGTGTGGTCTTCATTTGTTACTTGCTTCTATCCGATAGAATATGGCAAAGGTGACTCCTGTGATGGCATTATATTATATAAGACCATTCTGCCAGCTCTCACTCTCCTACCGGAATTCAAGAAGCCAATCGCCATGTTTTAAATGGCTTATGGAGAGGGTCATATGGCAGGAAACTGCAAAAGACAGCAATTTCCTGAGATCATTCTCCATCTGAAAGCAAGCATGAATCCAAGGCCCACAGTCATAGGGAAACAATTTGCCCACAGCCTGTATGTGCTTGGAATTGGATTATTCCCCAGCTGAGCCTCCAGATGATGACACAGCCTGGCTGACGGCAGCCCCTGAGACCCTGGACAGAGAACCTAGTTAATACCATGCCTGGACTCCCAAAGCACAGAAATTGAGATAAATCTTTGTTCTTTCAAGCCACCCACTAAATATGCACTAGTAGTCATAAGACATAGAAAACTAATACACTTTCCTACCACTATATTCTTATCAGATCCCATTGTCTATGTTACTTTTCCTTCCCATAAATACAAATCAAAAATTCAAATTAAACACTTTATTTAGTGTTTAGTCTATATTGTCTTTGTTGATTTCTACTAATGTTAAAAAAAAACTCTACTCTCTTGAAATCTCCATAATATTTAACTAATTATGAGTACACATAAAATTTCAGAGATGGTGCTTTATCACAGTCCCTATCATTAAAGACCTCAAGAAGTGCTATAAATACAGTAATAATTAGCCACTTTTTAATAATTAAATTTATGATACAACTTTCTTATATATGTTTACAATTAAATATTGATATTTTAATATTCATTTTAGTCTTTAAAGCAGTGTTTCTTAATTGCACATGGTTTGGGTTTATTTTTATATAATTCACATCCCTAAAAGAAACACATGCATAAAATAATAAGCATACAATTTTTAGAGGGATCAGATAAGCCATTTCCATGGATCTAATGTTAAGAAGTGTACCCATCTTACAAAAGGAGCGTAAGTAAAATCATACTAGCCCTTCCGGCTAGTATGATCATCCCATGTGCATTAAAGTGAAAAAGAAGACTACAATTTCAATCAGAGTTAGTTCATTTTTATACTCCAACAATTAAACATATAAAAGGCAAAGTGCTTTTGCCATATGATAAATTGTAAAAAGACATCCTGTTTCACATGATTTTGTAAATGCACAGAAAAAACTTCAAATCTATAATGATGAAATGTTGAAAGTTCAAGCCAGGGTATTTAAGTCTTAAAATTTTAAAAAGAAATATTCTTCCTTAAATAAAATGTTCACAGAATTGTTCAGAAGTCATTTAGTGCTCTTAGCATTAAAGATAAAATTTAAAAGCATCAAGTTTTTATAAATATGGCTTATTTTGGAAGTAAGTCTTTTAAACTTTTATTTAATTTGCTAAAAATATATCTAGTGTCATTTTATTTTTTTTTATCCCCTTAACACTTTTATTTGGAGATATAGATTTGCTCAAATACAATTTTGCAATATATATGAGCACTTTTCATGAATGTATCCTTATGACTGGGAAAAACTTACTCCATTAATGTGTATAAATGTGTATATGTGTATATAGAAAGACATACATTATTAAAAATGTATTTGCAAAAATGTGGCCATAATATGCATGCTAATCTGTACATCTTGTTTTCATTTGAATATATGTGTGTGTGTATAAAAGACAAATATATATGCAGGAATATGTATACACACAATATATATATACACACATATGCTCCCTATATATACACATGTATGTGTATATACATATATGAAAAATTTCCATATTTATATATAGTCTATCTCATTGTTTTAAACAACATAATACTATTGTGTATTATGAACATACATTGTTATCAACTAATCAAAAATTTTGACGTTTTTAGAATTCTGCTGAATATGCAAAAATCTTCCTATTTATGGCCAAAGAGCATGTATATATTATTACAAATTAGTAAGTGTGGATTTGCTAGGTCAAAGCGCATGAGACTGTAATTTGCAAAAATACATCAAATTTTCCTTTTACAAAGTGGGAACTAATTTACTCTTTTATTATAGTCCAAAGAATTGATGATCCAGAAAAGACCTAACCTCTGCTTCCTCAAGAACTCAGAGCTAGCAATGTCAGCAGACGCTGGACATCGAATGCTGCCACCAAATCCACTTTCAATTTCATCTCTGCAAATGACATTTAGCTCTTGACACACAATTCATCTGCAGAATGCAGGTTCCTCTATCACTCTTCTTCTATTTAAAGTCTAGAATGAGTATATCTCACTAACAAAATCATTGTCAAGATGTAAGTGAAGCTAATAAAGTGAATATCTATCATGATTAACTCATTTATTAATTATATCATAGTGTTGTAAATGGTTAAAATATAGAAAGGATTTTTTAAAAGATAAAATTTCCACCTTATACCTATTCATTGATCTATCAATCTATATCTATCAAGACAATTCGAGAATTACTCCTGTATGTAAGATATAAAGACATAGGCATGCACACAAAGTGTTACTTATTATATACATTTGTGTATATATAGCCACATGTTGCATCATTGCATATATATCGACACACTACATACATATATTTTATAATAATGTATTTTACATAAATATAATATTTTCATGAAGTTGTCACAACAGGTAAGAAATTTGTGCCATTTCTAGATATAGGAGAAGTTGGAAAATCAAGCAAGGTAGACAAGTTTACTTTGGGATTATACAGAACATATCTAAGTAAAAATACCATATGAGTTTTGATTAATTTAACAAATACAAAATTCATGAAAAAGAAAAGGTCTAAAAATTGATTTTTGACACAAAATGATTATGTTGTGGTTACCATTATGGGAAGAAATAGAATGAGTACTGTGCGTTATGAATTGACCAAGGCTAGAACCTTGGAAACTGCAGTATTTGAAAAGCTGCAGACGAGAATGATGTACTAAAAATATTCAGCATGGTAAGTGAATGGAGAAGAGCAAGAGACCTGAAAAGAAAATAGACACTTTAAAGAAAGTAAAAACAAAACAAAACAAAACAAAACAAAACAAAACAAAACATTGAATAGACAACAACAACAAAAAAAGGTTAATAGTGTTAAAAATTTTCAGAAGAGTGCAAATATATAAGGACAGGAAATTTTTCATTTTTATTTTGCCACTGGTGCGATATGGAATATATTTACAAAAGCAGTTTAATGGAACAGAAAGACAAAAACAATGCATTGAATAGTTACTGTATCTGAGTAAGTAGAGGAAACAACTATATTTCTAGAAATATGTATGTGAGGGTAAGCAGGGTGCTAGACCAGTAGCCAGACTAAAGAAAGGGTAGCTTATGTATTTGTTGGAATGTATGTATTTTGAAAAGTGATATTCCTGCATAATTTGTATGTCTAAACTAAAGTGTTCATACAGTGAAGTTCAAGGCACAAGACAAATATATATTAACATTTGGAGAAATGTCCTGTTAGAAACGAGAAGAGAAAGTGCTTCAGGTATATAAAAGGAGAAAAGAAATTTCTGATTATTTTGGGGGAAAGCTTTATAGAAATAAAATAATCAAATATATTTATATTTTAAAAAGTACATACTGGGGCACCTGGGTGGCACAGCGGTTAAGCGTCTGCCTTAGGCTCAGGGCGTGATCCCGGCGTTATGGGATCGAGCCCCACGTTAGGCTCCTCCGCTATGAGCCTGCTTCTTCCTCTCCCACTCCCCCTGCTTGTGTTCCCTCTCTCACTGGCTGTCTCTATCTCTGTCTAATAAATAAATAAATAAATCTTTAAAAATAAAATAAAATAAAATAAAAAATAAAAAGTACATACTTTCTGAGTAGAGAATGGGGGTAGATAGAAAGGTATGCCTGCTTGCCTGAAGGAGATACATGTATCATACCAAAATTTAATCTAAGTCTGTTTCGTATTTTTATTTCTTTGGGCATAATTCCTTTGTATTTACCCATTTTCAGCTTTTCCTACTAAAGATCTCCGATTTATTTTATAAAAGAGGAATACAACGTCATTTCCTCTGAAGATCGCCCCCCCCCATATTCTTAACAAATCAAATGAATGGGATCTCACCCTCATTTGTTCTGATCTTCACTCTATTGTATGTATCTACCAACATATGCATATATTTTGGTACATGTAAATTGCCCGGGTTCTGAACTAATTGAGAAATAAAACAAAAATTTTTGTTTTTGTATTGAATCTCAGCCCAAGTTTTAGCCATAGTCTAAGGTACTACCTTTATTACTGATAGATGTTTTCTAATTTGCGTAAGTAACTCACTATTAAAGATTTTTTTTTCCCATTTAAGAAACACATCACTGGCCTTAGGCAGACTTCAACCTCTCTATTCTTCAATCCCCAACCCCTCAGATGTAGAATTTTCCTGAACAAATCAGGAGAATATATCTTACCTGCAAATGGCTTGGTCCCAAGAGTAAAAGTATGTCAAGAATGGGAGCTCCTATGCTCCCACATGGGCCTCACCTACTACATTCTTCATGTGGCCCTCAAATCATTCTGAGGCTTACATGACCTGGGGAGTAGGTACTCCCTTCATAGTAGATCAAGGTCAAAATCCATTGTGTGCTTAAACTTAAAGTTACCTCTTTATATGACAGCAGTCCAATGCAGGTCAAAGAATTCTCCAAGAACAACCAAGGTCAAATATCTTTACCCATCTCTATGAGTAGATCCCAGTAAATGAAGTTCTAATTAAGTGATTTCTGTACAATTGCTCCTCTTGCTGTCTAAGTTTTCATCTGTAAACTAAAGAGAAGTTTGTCAAACAAGAGTGAGGTAAGAAATGAGTTCTTGAGTTTGCTGAGAGCAATAAAATATTGGGGAAAGGGGTGCCTGGGTGGTTCAGTTACTTGAGGGGTTGAGTGGCTCACTCTTCTTTTTGGCTCAGGTCATGATCTCATGGGTTATGAAATTGGGCCCTTCCTTGGGCTCTGTGCTTATCAGGAGAGTCAGGTTGAAGATACCTCTCCCTTTGCCCCTCCCCCCCACTAGTGTGCACATACACATGCCCTCTCTTTCTCTCTCTCTCTCTATCTCTCTCTCAAATAAATAAATAAATCTTAAAAAAGTGTTGAGGGTGAAAAAAGTAAGCCATTAGCAATTACGTTTCCTGTTTAATTTTTAATATTCCCCTGCAATGTGTTAAATGTTGGCATCTCCCCCCAAAAAGGAAAGAGAGGTATCCCTTCATAAACCTTGCAGCATAAAGAAGTACAATGTTGAGCGATGCTCTAACAGACCTATTATTAAAAAAATATTAAAGTAGTGCTTTAGGCAGAAAGAATATGGTCCCAGAGGGAAATAGAGAAAGAAATGAAGAACAATGGGAATGGCAACTATACAATTAAATCTAAATTAATATTTATTTAAAACTAAAAAAATGTAATGTCTTATAAGGTTTATATATAGAGAGAGCAATTGAATTAATTAAACAATTACATAAAAGCTGAGAGGGGTAAAATGTTTTAAGGGACTAATAATATCTGAGAAGTGTAAAATTTCTCATTTAAATGGGGGTCTAATATGTCAAGGATTCATGTTGCTAGGGTAACACTCAAAGAGTAGTTAAAGAGTGTATGTTAGTACTAACAGTAATTCCAAAGGAGCTAACTGGGGAGAGAAGGAATATAAAATAGTTGAGACAAGCAAAAAAAAAAAAAAAAAAAGTTGAAAAAAAAAAAAAAAAAAAAAAAAAAGTAAGGCATAGACATCAAGCCAAGAGAAGAAAGATAACAATGTATGTCAATAAATTAAACATTCCAATTAAGACAAAACTTCTTTGTCTCAATGTATCCTCAATTGAACCAGATGACAGAACTAATACAGACTTTCCATTGTTCCTTACAGACATCTTCTTTTGCTTAATTTTCTGTTTACTCTTTTCTCTGCGGAGATTCTCTACCACATGATGATGATGAGATTGATGGAAATTATCAAAAGACACAATTACATGATGTATTTTTAATGCCAAGTGATAGAGATATTCAAAGATTTTCACTCAAAGCAGACTGAATCCAGATAATCAGAATTCAATTGTTCAATGATATCCAGATTCACCAGTTCTCATCAGGAAAAAAAAAAAAAACCGTCACAATAAAAACTGGGCCATGCGCGATATTCCAGCGAGGTCATTCCTCATTCACCTCTGACTTGAGACTCTGCCCCATGTTACCCACTCACCACACACAAATAAGTGGCACAAAATGACCCAACACATTCCTGAGAATCTACTCCGAGCCTGGGAGATCAAAGGTCAGTCATTAGGCCATCCCTTGACAGATTTCAACCCTGAGTGTGGTTTATTCCATCAAGCTTCTCTACCTTTTTCTCAATTGTGTGTTAAATTGTCGATAGACTCTGATTTTCTCTTTGTCCTACTTACAAAGTTCCTTTTTAAAAAGCCTATTAATTTTATCCTTAAAACTATTTTAGACCTACACTTCCATTTTGTGGAATTACCTTAGTTCTTCTAAACTTGGCCTACTTGCAGATCTCCTCTTCTCCATCCTCTCATTTGCTGCCAGAGAAATCTTGCTTACATCTGTTCTGTTTGTCTTATCTCATTATATCTATCTCATCTTATCTTGTTGAGTGGAAAATAAATTCAAAAATTACTTTTTCCTATGATTCTCTTTATAATCAGCTATCAAATTTTTGTATTTTTACTTATCACTATACTCCTCCATCTTAACTATTATCTGTGTAAATTGGAGTAATAGAGAATATGCTTCCTTTCTAGTTGGACATCTGTTGCTATAAGAGATGAACTTGCAAACATCAGTGGTTTAACACACACTGACCATTTCTCACTCATATAGCTCTCTATCATGGTATTCACTAAAATGGTGTTTACTAAACAGAGCATCATGCCATCAGGATCACTCCATTACTGGGTTCCGTATTCCCTATGGCTTTGGAGTCTTTTGCTTCCAGCAAGAACATGGAGAGTAGGAAGGTAGCTTTATGCAAAGGCCTGGAAATGCTCCCCAGGCTAAAGCTCAGTAATATGGAAACACTCAGCTGCCAAGCAGGCTGGAGCATAGTTGACTCTTGCTGGGTACCAAGGAAGAATAAGACACAATTTCTGTGAACACATGGCATTTTTACCACAATATCATGTTCTATTTTCTTTCCATAAAATAATCTTCCTAAACCTCTCTCTAATATTCAGTATGATTCAGCATCCAACCTCATCACTTTGGTCAAATTTATTTGATACCTCTAACAAATTTATTTGATACCTCTAACAAATTAATCAAAAATGTATCTCAATACACATATCTTTCCTAATAAATTGTGTTATTTTTTAGGTCAAGCATTGTGTTTTAGTTAGTATTCAATCCCACAAATCATTTAGTTTGTGTTTATATATAGCAGATATACAATAAAAATGCTTATCGAATTAATAATTATTCCCCCTAAAACTAGAATTCTTCCAAGCATATCAGAGAAATACCTGTTTCAACTAATTATTTTTATATGTTTGCTAATGCCTAAATAATTAGTAAAAATACAACAAAAATTCAATGTATCCTGAACAAAAATAATCTCTTAATTATAATATGTTTTTCCTCCCACAAATGAATTGGCTACTAAACATTTCATAAGGCACTTAAAAAAATTCCCATTCATTCTTGTTCCAGTTTCTTAATTAGTTCCTGCCACTTTTGTTTTCTTCAGTTAATTTAACTCTCAGCATATTGCAGCAATTATTGCTGCCTACTCAAGCACATTTGTAAAATTGCTACATATTATGAATATTCATACTGATACATTAAAGTAAAATTGACCATCATAGGACTTGCACCAGAACATTTACCATTAGACTGGTGTCTCATACATAAAATGTAATGATTGACTAACACACACACATACACACACACACACCCCACACAATTTATATATACACAAAGATAAATAAAATTTATTAATATAAACTTGTAAATATTAACATAGTCATTCAAAGGGAGTTTCGAGAAAATATACTTTAGTTAATGGCATGACATTAACTTTTAAATGAATGTTGTTAATTATTCCTTAGATGGCTCCATTTACTACTGAATAATAGAACGCAGAGCACAGTGAAATTGAGAACATTCTCAGATAAATGAGTAACAAAACTAGAAACTTGACTCAAAATGTGAGCAGGTATTTTGAAGATGCTATTGAAGATCTTAAATAAGATTATTAGGAGACAGTTTTTAAATCTATTTTACAAAAGATGTTATTGACAGAAGAATCATGACATCTAGTAAATGAAATCAAACCTATACTTATTTTTGAAAGGTTAATTTCTACCATAATGTATAGATGGTTAGAAGAATAAGGGAACTTGGTATGTGTAAGAGAATTAACTAGGACAATTAATAGGAAATGGTTCTAGTGTTAATAAACTAGAAAACACGTGGTGTGGAGTTTTAGGAAAGAAAGTTTGGGAACAAAATATAAACAGCCATATATCGTATGTTAAGGTATCTTGTTTGTTGACCGATAAGCATTTAAAAGTAGATATCATTATAAAACATTAAGCATAGAGATAAAATGATCACATTTGTGGCAAAGTACCATCTGTGGAAGATATGGAAGTCAGAAAAAATTGAAAAGCCTGCAAATATAACAATATTAATAAATGTTCAAAATAATAAATGTCTGATCGCTATCAGTGGGAAATTGTCAGTCAGAAAACGGCATTACAGCTTGAAAAGAATAATTGTGCATTGATAATAAGTTTGAAATTGGATAACAGGATCTGCACTGATATTTTTCTAAAGATTTATTTATTTAATTTAGAGAAACTTCCTTATTTTTAAAAAAATATTTATTTTTTTTTAATAATGATTTTTTATTATATTATGTTAGTCACCATACAGTACATCCCCGGTTTTCGATGTAAGGCTCGATGATTCATTAGTTGTGTATAACACCCAGTGCACCATGCAATATGTGCCCTCCTTACTACCCATCACCGGTCTATCCCATTCCCCCACCCCCCTCCCCTCTGTAGCCCTCAGTTTGTTTCTCATAGTTCCAGTGCTGTCCATGTTGTAGCAAATGTTGAGAACTCGTTCTTTCTGATAGCTGAGTAATATTCCATTGTATATATGGACCACAACTTCTTAATCCAGTCATCTGTTGAAGGGCATCTCGGCTCCTTCCACGATTTAGCTATTGTGGACATTGCTGCTATGAACATTGGGGTGCATATGGCCCTTCTCTTCACTACGTCTGTATCTTTGGGGTAAATACCCAGTAGTGCAATGGCTGGATCATAGGGTAGCTCAATTTTTAACTTTTTAAGGGACCTCCACACTGTTTTCCAGAGTAGCTGTACCAACTTGCATTCCCACCAACAATGTAGGAGGGATCCCCTTTCTCCACATCCTCTCCAACAATTGTTGTTTCTTGCCTTGTCTATTTTTGCCATTCTAACTGGCGTAAGGTGGTATCTCAGTGTGGTTTTGATTTGAATTTCCTTGATGGCTAATGATTTTGAACATTTTTTCATGTGTCTGTTAGCCATTTGTATGTCTTCATTGGAAAAGTGTCTGTTCATATCTTCTGCCCATTTTTTGATTTGTTTATTTGTTTCTCGTGTATTGAGTTTGAGAAGTTCTTTGTAGATCTTGGATACCAGTCCTTTATCTGTAGTGTCATTTGCAAATATCTTCTCCCATTCCGTGGGCTGCCTCTTAGTTTTTCTGACTGTTTCCTTGGATGTGCAGAAACTTTTAATCTTGATGAAGTCCCATAAATTCATTTTATCTTTTGTTTCTCTTGCCTTTGGGGATGTGTCATGAAAAAGGTTGCTTTGGCTGATGTCGTAGAGGTTGCTGCCTATGTTCTCCTCTAGAATTTTGATGGATTCCTGTCTCACATCGAGGTCTTTCATCCATTTGGAGTTTATTTTTGTGTATGGTGTGAGATAGTGGTCAAGTTTCATTCTTTTGCATGTAGCTGTCCAATTTTCCCAGCACCATTTATTGAAGAGACTGTCTTTTTCCCACCGGATGTTTTTTCCTGCTTTATCAAATATTAGTTGCCCAAAGAGCCGAGGGTCCATTTCTGGGCTCTCTATTCTGTTCCATTGGTCTATGTGTCTGTTTTTGTGCCAGTACCATGCTGTCTTTGTGATCACAGCTTTGTAGTACAGCTCGAAATCCGGCATTGTGATGCCCCCAGCTTTGTTTTTCCTTTTCAACAGTTCCTTGGAGATTCGGGGCCTTTTCTGGTTCCATACAAATTTAAGGACTATTTGTTCCAGTTCTTTGAAAAACGTTCTCGGTATTTTGATCGGGATAGCATTGAAAGTGTAGATTGCTCTGGGTAGCATGGACATTTTAACTATGTTAATTCTTCCAATCCATGAGCATGGAATATCTTTCCATCTTTTTATGTCTTCCTCAATGTCTTTCAAGAGTGATTTATAGTTTCTAGAATATAGGTCCTTTACGTCTCTGGTTAAGTTAATTCCAAGGTAACGTATGGTTTTTGGTGCTATTGTAAATGGGATGGATTCCCTGATTTCTCTTTCTTCGTTCTCGTTATTCGTGTACAGAAATGCAACTGATTTCTGAGCATTGATTTTGTATCCCGCCACGTTACTGAATTGCTCTATAACTTCTAATAGTTTGGGAGTGGCTTCTTTTGGGTTTTCCATATAGAGTATCATGTCATCTGCGAAGAGAGACATTTTGACTTCTTCTTTGCCGATTTGAATACCTTTGATCCCTTTTTGTTGTCTGATTGCTGTTGCAAGGACTTCTAGTACTATGTTGAATAATAGTGGCGAGAGTGGGCATCCTTGTCGTGTTCCTGATCTTAAGGGAAAGGCTTCCAGCTTAAAAAAATATTTAAATTCAATTAATTAACACATAGTGTATTATTAGATTCAGAAGTAGAGTTAGTGATTCATCAGTCTTATATAACACCCAGTGCTCATTACATCACATGCCCTCCTTAATGACCATCACCCAGTTATCCCACCCCCTCACTCCCCTCCTCTCCAGCAGCCTTCAGTTTGTTTCCTATGATTAAGAGTCTCTTGGGGTGCCTGGGTGGCTCACTTGGTTAAGTGTCTGCCTTTGGCTCAGGTTATGATCCTAGGGTCCTGGGATCAAGCCCCACATTGGGCTTTCTGCTCAGTGGGAAGCCTGCCTCTCCCTATGCCTGCTGCTCCCCCTGCTTGTGCTCTTTCTCTGTCAAATAAATAAATAAAATCTTAAAAAAAAATAAAAAGAGTCTCCTATGGTTTGTCTCCTCTGCTTTCATCTTGTTTTATTTTTTCCTCTCTTCTCTTATGCCCCTCTGTTTGGTTTCTTAAATTCCACAAATGAGTGAAATCATATGATAATTGTCTTTCTCTGATTGACTTATTTCGCTGAGCACAATACCCTCTAGTTCCATCCACATCATTGCAAATGGCAAGATTTCATATTTTTTGATGGCTGAATAGTATTCCATTATGTGTGTGTGTGTGTGTGCATGTGTGTGTGCGTGCACACCATATCTTCTTTATCCATTCATCTGTCAATGGACATGTAGGCTCTTAAATAGTTTGGTTATTGTGAACATTGCTGTTCTTTTAAGCAGATTCCATGCCCAACCCCGAGCCCAATGTGAGGCTCAGTCTCACAACCCTGAGATCATGACCTGAGCCAAAATGAAGAGTTGGACAGTTAACCAACTAAACTACCCCAGGTACCCCTTTAACTAGATGAAAAATTGGGAATTAAAAACAAGTTTGGGTAAACTCTTGTTATTCTTGCTGAAGTTACTGTAGATCATTAAGATTAAGTGCCTGAAAGGTTGTCAGAAATACAGGATTTTTGCCAATGGGATAAGTAAACTAAGACTAGAAGTATAGTTTTAAGAGAGTTCAACATAACATTTAATTTATAAAGTATTAGTATATTTGGAATTGAAGGGCTAAGTTTATACAAGAAAAACCTTAGGCTGGAATTCTTGGGATACTGACTTTTTATATAAAATTTAGAGGAAAATAAAAGGGTATAAATAAACTAGTGCGTCCACACAATGGGACATTATTCAATACTAGAAAGAAATGAGCTGTCAAGCCATAAAACAAAAACATACACAAACCTTAAATGCCTATTCCTAAGTGAGAGAAGCCAATCTGAAAAGGCTAAATACCGTATGATTCCACCTATATGACATTCTGGGAAAGGCAAAACTACAGAGACAGTAAAAAGATCAGTGGTCACAAGGTAGGTGGAAAAAGATGAATAGGTGAGCACAGAGGGTTTTTAAAACAGTGAAAATACTCAGTATGATATTATAATGAAGGATATATGTTATTATACACTTGTCCAAAGCCATAGAACATACAACACTAAAAGCAAACCCTAAGGGGCACCTGGGTGGCTCAGTTGTTAAGCGTCTGCCTTCAGCTCAGGTCATGATCCCAGAGTCCTGGGATAGAGCCCCACATCAGGCTCCCTGCTCAGCAGGAAGCCTGCTTCACCCTCTCCCACTCCCCCTGCTTGTGTTCCCTCTCTCGCTGTGTCTCTCTCTGTCAAAAAAATAAATAAAATCTTTAAAAAAAAAAAAGAGCAAACCCTAAGGTAAACTATGGACTTTGGTGATAATAACATATCACTGTAGGTTCATTCTTGGTTAAAAAAGAAAAAGAAAAAAGGAAAGGAAAGGAAAGAAAGAAAGAAAGAAAGAAAGAAAGAAAGAAAGAAAGAAAGAAAGAAAGAAAGAAAGAAAGAAAGAAAGAAGGAAAAAATTACCCTTCTGGTGAGTGATGTTTACAACAGAAGAGCCTCTCTGCGTGTGTGGGGTAGGGGAATATATGGGAAATCTCTGTAACTCCCTCTCAGTTTTATTGTAAACCTAAAACTGCTTTAAAAAATAAAGTCTTAATTTTAAAAGAGCTTACACTGAACTGCTGAGTGATCACCTCTGAATATGGAAATGGAAGTGAGGGTGTCCAGGAGAGACATTTCAAATGTAAAAAAAAAAATAAGTAAATAAGAGCAATGGTTCTATTTTCCTTTTTAAATTCACCTGTTACTTGTGTAACACAAATGACACAAATGCAAAAGGTTTTTAAAATTTTCCAAAGCATACAATGGCATTGAGTACAGTAGCTAAGCATACTGTTTTAGACAGACTGTGCGGGCACAAATTCCAGTTTCAACTGTCTTAGCTTTGTCTCTTCAGGCAAATTATTAGCTTCTATAAATTTTTGTTTCTTCAATTATAAAATGAAGATAATAATCACATTTATTTCATACAGATAACCTGAATATTAAATGAGTAAGATAAATATTCAAAATGCCCTTTATTTTTATTCATAATATATGAAATAACTCTTTGTATAAATAAATATTCAGGATGTTAACATTATTGTAATACATAAAGTATAATTCTGAAAGTTTAAGCCTATCATCATTTGAAAAACTCTTTTTGAAATTGTCCTTTATGACTCATATGTATCTGCTCTCCCTATTATTATATTGTATTAAATATGTATAACTGTAGCAATGGAGAGCTTAAACAGCTTCTTCCTATCACACACTTGGTGAGCAGAGGGCAGAATTTGAATCCAGTATTTCTGATCCCATAACCTATGCTTTGACCAATACACACTCAGGCACACATGTATACAGGTATACATTTACTTGTACTGCTCTGTCTCAAATTATCATATCTATCATCTATCTACCTACCTACCTACCTATCTACCATGTTTGCCCCTTGTATATCTCAACTACATGCCACTTACCTGGCTAAACAAATTACATTTTTTCTCTAAAGTCATAATATCCTATTATCTATTTGTAATACTCATTATAAGCTGTAAATTTCTTACCTTATCCTTATTTCTTTAACTCTTCCACTTAAGCATATCTTTATAAAAAAATGAAGGCAGACTATCTTGCCACTACCTATATAAATTTGGTACAGAGTGGACACTTGGTATATTTTGTTCCATGAATAAACACAAATACACAAAAGGGAGGTAGAACAATTCCTTTAGGGGACTGCATTATCATCTCCACTTATTCACCTTCCTATCTCAACTTCTTTTGTCAGGAGACAATGTACAACTGCCTATGAAAAGAGCCGGGTTTATTTCTCCATCTCATTACTTGGTATGCAGCTTATGACTTGCTTGTGCCATTAAAATGAGACTGGTCTGACGGTATGCCAGTTCTCAGCCTAGTTCTTAAGAGACCTTGTAATTTTTCAATTTCAAGTGAAAAGTGTCTCCATCACCTTGAATCTTTTTAAGGACATATATTTTGAAGTTAAGGTAGAATTCAGGATTTTGGCTTGAGCGACTATTGAGTTGATAAAGACCGTCAGAGAAGGTGTTTTCTGGGACGTGATATGGACCTCCAATGTAATGATGTTTCAGTCCAGGTTTTTATCCAGAAGGGATGCTATATTTTGTCAAATGCTTTTTCTGCATCTATTGAGAGGATAATATGGTTCCTATCCTTTCTTTTATTAATGTGGTGTATCACATTGATTGATTTGCAGATGTTGAACCACCCCTGCAGCCCAGGAGTGAACCCACTTCATTGTGGTGAATAATACATTTAATGTACTGTTGGATCCTTAGCTAGTATCTTGGTGAGATTTTTTGCATCCATGTTCATCAGGTAGGGATAGAAGGAACAAACCTCAATATCATAAAAGCCATATATGAAAGACCCACAGTGAATATCATCCTCAACAGGAAAAACAGAGCTTTACCCGTAAGGTCAGGAACATGACAGGGATGTCCACTCTCACTACTGTCATTCAACATAGTACTGGAAGTCCTAGCCTCAGCAATCAGATAACAATAAAAGGCATCCAAATTGTCAAAGAAGAAGTCAAATGTTCACTTTTTGCAGACTACATGATACTTTCTGTAGAAAACCCAAAATACTCCACCAAAAAATTGGTAAAATTGGTGCTGGGGTGACTCAGTCGGTTAAGCATCTACCTTCAGCTCAGGTCATAATCCCAGGATTCTGGGATTGAGTCCTGCATCGGGCTCCCTGCTCCATGGGGAGCCTGCTTCTCCCTCTACCTCTGCCTCCCTGTCTCTCTGTCTCTCATGAATAAATAAAGAAAATATTTTTTAAAAATCAGTAGAACGGATAAAAGAATTCAGCAAAGTCACAGGATATAAAATCAATGCACAGAAGTCTGTTGCATTTCTGTACACCAACAATGAAGCCACAGAAAGAGATATCAAAGAATTGGTCCCATTTTCAATAGCAACAAAAACTATAAGACACCTAGGAATAAACCTAACAAGAGAGATAAAAGATCTGTACTCTGAAAACTATAGAATACTTATGAAAGAAATTGAGGAAGACACAAAGAAATGGAAAAACATTCCACGCTCATGGATTGGAAGAACAAATATTGTTAAAATGTCTATGCTAACCAAAGCAATCTACAGTCAATACAATCCCTATCAAAATACAATCAGCATCTTTCACAGAGCTGTAACAAACAGTCCTAAAATTTGTGTAGAACCAGAAAAGACCCTGAATCACCAGGAGAATGTTGAAAAAGAAAACCAAAGCTAGAGGCACCACAATTCTGGACTTCAACCTCTATTACAAAGCTGTAATCACCAAGACAGCATGGTACTGGCACATAAACAGACACATAGATCAATGGAACAGAATAGAGAACCCAGAAATGGACCCTCAACTCTATGGCCAACTAATCTTTGAGAAAGCAGGAAAGAATATCCAATGGAAAAAAGAAAAACAGTCTCTTCAATAAATGGTGTTAGGAAAATTGGACAGCCAAGTGCAGAAGAATGACACTGGACCATTGTTTTCCACCATACACAAAGATAAACTCAAAATGGATGAAAGACCTCAGTGTGAGACAGGAATCCATCAAAATCCTAGAGAACACAGGCAGCAACCTCTTTGATGTCAGCCATAGCAACTTCTTGCTAGACCCGTCTCCAAAATCAAGGGAAACAAAAGCAAAAATGAACCATTGGGACTCTATCAGGATAAAAAGCTTTTGCACAGCAAAGAAAACAATCAACAAAACTAAAAGGCAACCTACAGAATGGGGGAAGATACTCACAAATGACATCAGATAAAGGGCGAGTATCCAAAATCCATGAAGAACTTAACAAACTCAATACCTAAAAAACAAAACAAAACAAAAATCCAGTCAAGAAATGGGCAGAAGACATGAACAGACATTGCTCCAAAGAAGAAATACAAATGGCCAACAGACACATGAAAAAATGTTCCACATCACTTGGCATCAGGAAAATAAGTCAAAACCACAATGAGATACCACCTCACACCTATCAGAATGGCTAAAATGAAGAACTCAGGAAACAACAGATATTGGCGACGATGTGGAGAAAAGAGAACCCCCTTGCACTGTTGGTGTGAACTGGTGCAGCCACTCTGGAAAACAGTATGGAGGTTCTTCAAAAAGTTAAAAATAGAACTACTTATGATTCAGAAACTGCAGTACTAGGTATTTATCGAAAGGATACAAACATAGCAGCTGGAAGGGGCACATGAACCCCAATGTTTATAGCACCAGCATCCACAATAGCCAAACTATGGAAAGAGCCAGGATGTCCTTTGACAGATTAATGGTTAAAGAAGATGTGGTATGCATATACAATGGAATATTACTCAACCATCAAAAAGAATGAAATCTTGCCATTTGCAATGTGGATGGAACTAGAAGTTATTATGCTAAGCAAAATAAGTGAAAGAAAGACAATACCATATAATTTCACTCACATATGGAATTTAAGAAACAAAACAGATGAACATAGGGACAGGAAGAAAGAATAAAATAAAATAAAAACAGAGGGAAACAAACCATAAGAGACTCTTAACTCTAGGAAACAAACTGAGGGTTGCTTGAGGGGTGGTAGGTGGGGGATGGGGTAATTGGGTGATGGGCATTAAGGAGGGTACTTGATGTAATGAGCACTAGGTGTTATATGCAACGGATGAATCACTAAATTCTATCCCTGAAACTAATAAATGCACTATATATTAACTAAGTTGAATTTAATAAAAAATTAAAAATAAATACTGTATAGGACTGTAAATGTAAAAAAGAAAAAAGATGTTGTAGTCTGCATGCCTATCATAAAACCAAATGGAAAGATGGAGGAGGTGGTAGGGTATTTACAAGTTTGAAGTATTTGAGAAAAAATCTACCGCAATGAATTTTCAACTTCATCACCTAACAGTTTTCCTATTCTTTACTAATCTTCAGAACATGGCTTAGCAAACCATAAGTCTAATAGTGTGTAATCCTTATAACTGTTGTAAAGTGACATTTCATATGACATTGCTGCTAAGAGATGGAACGAGGTTTTGGCTTAGGTTTTTTCATTTCAGTTTTGTGTTTTCTCTAAATCCCCAGGAATTTGTGTGATATGGATTGCTTATGGTTGTTATTGCTTTTGTTGTTCTTTCTTTCCCCCCCATGAGTGCCCATTAGTCTTTGGAAAACACTGAGCTCCTTGGGAGACTTCTACAGTCATCAGGGTGCATTAGGTGACCCAAACTGATGCTCTGCAAACTGCCTCACTGGCTTCTTTATCTAGTTTCTTACATTTATTTTTCACAATGATTTTACATGAAAATAGCAACTCTTTCCTGAACCTTAACTGATGAACTTGGGTGAACTGACTCAGTCAGCAGTGTTCCTGCTCCTATTTCCTGAGGCTGGGCCATTTCAAAGTCCTCCTCTGCATTTTCTCATTTACAAACACTGTAATTAATGACCAGTCTCATCTGAAACAAGGATATAATACACTTAGAAGCCTAGACATCGGGTTTTCTCCACTCCATATGTTGAGGCCCTCAATATTGGACCTAGCAGAAAGTATATTTAAGTTCTGAAGAAGAATATTATAGAAAAAGAATAAACCACTCCCCTGCCAGGACTTTGGGAGTTTAGAAGTAGAAGAGGTACACTGTTGGTGGGAATAAAAAATGATACAGCCATGGGGCACCTGGGTGGCTCAGTCAGTTAAGCGTCTGCCTTCAGCTCAGGTCACGATCCCAGGGTCCTGAAATCGAACCCCACATCAGGCTCCCTGCTCAGAGGGAAGCCTGCTTCTCACTCTCCCTCTGCCACTCCCCCTGCTTATGCTCACTTGCTCTATCTCTCTCTGTCAAATAAATAAATAAAGTCTTCTTAAAAAAAAATGGTACAGCCACGATGCAAGATGGTATGGAGGTTCCTAAAAAAATAAACTGGTAGTATCATATGATCCAGCAATCCCAGTGATGGGTATTTATCTAAAAGAACTGAAATCAGAATCTCAACGAGATATCTGCAGTCCTATGTTCATTGTAGCTTTGTTCATAATAGCCAAGAAGTGGAAATAATCTAAATGTTCATTGATGCATGAATGAATAAAAGAACGTTGTGCATACATACAATAAAATTTTATAAAGTCTTAAGGAAATCATGTCACATGCAACAACATGAATGAACCTTAAGAATATTATGCTAAGCAAAATAAGTCAATCACAGAAGGACAAACACTGCATAATTCTACTTATATGAAGTATCTCTAAGAGTCAAACTCAGAGAATCAGAGAGTAGAATGGATGCTGTCAGAGGCTAGAGGGATAGAGAAAGGGGGGTTTGTTAATTTAATGCTGTGTAACATTTCAGTTGTGCAAGATGAATAAATCCTAGAAATCTTCTATACACCATTGTGCCTATTGTTAACAATATTATATTGTGTACTTAAAAATTGTTGAGGTGTATTTCATCTTCAGCGTTCTGAAAACAATAATAAAAAAAGGAGAGTGTATATGGAAATTGACAAGCCTCTTTGCAATTTTAGCTACTTCCACTCCTTTGTTTCTCTTGGACTTGGTTTTATGCTGCTACCTCAGTTTGTAGAGAAAAGATGGTACCCTTGTTACCTTGATCTTGGGAATCACCTGGTGTGACCCCAACGGAATAATGGGCAGGTAGTATGTACAATGAAATTTACTTTATTTAAGAGGGAAGTAACAAAAATCCTTATGGGAACAAACCAAAAAAAAAATGCTTCACATTATGCTTGTACACATGGTAGTATGTTTAAAAGCATTTTAATTAATTATTATATAACTGTAGATACAGAAATAACTATAGCCCTGTACTTGCCTCTTCGCATTGAGGGAATTTATTTATCTTTAGTTTCATTATAAAGGTGTTGGTGAACTTGGATAGAAGCGGATATGTTAGTGGAAGATCTTTTATTTTAGTTGACACTTCCTTTGGACTCAAAAAGCAGGCCTTCAGGCAATAAACTTATACTTTGACCTTTGATGAAAACTCAGTCAAAGCCCAAATATAGTAAAAAAGGAAAAATCATAATGGAAGAAGTATAGCTTTAAGCACAGTTGTAGAATCCCTGGAGACTCTATAGTATCTGTAAACACCTGAGAGGGCTGTAGATGACTTTGTGTCCCTGTTTACTGACACTTGAAAATTGTCATCAATTCAACACCTAATAATAGAAGGATGATTGTGTTGGTTCCTACCATAAAAGATTTTTTAAACTAAACCACTCTTTCTTTCTTCTACCTTTGATGTAATGTTATAGAGAGGGCACTCTTCCCTTACCCTGTCAATCGCAATCTTTGTTGAACTATTTTCAGCATATATTGAACTGTGAAAATATCATTTAAGGGAAAATACATTGATAAATTGTTGTTATGCTATCTTTTATTTCTAACACTTTTTAAAAAGGATACCAATCGATGAGGTTTTAAGATTAAGGAATTTCCTCCATAGAGAATAAAATTCTTGCTTGTAGATAGTGCTGCTTTATTTATTCATAATGTACTCTACTTGTGCTTACACAACACTTGACTGAGGCTTTCTGTGATAAAAAATGTTTTACTCACAGAAGAAATAACTTCTGTAAAATAGATTATTCATAAAGTTTAGGCCCAGATTTTTTTTCACTGATTTTTACAATATAATTCACTTATGGGTATTTTCTTTTACAGAATAATCACATTTTTGCATTTTGATTTTGCAAGAAGAAAAAAGTGATATTAAATACTAGATATGTACTTACATATATACTTATATGTATTCATGTATATATGGATTGTCAGCTTATAGAACAAGGTATAAATTAAATATTAGAATTTTTAATATCTTTGATACAATATGAGTTAGAGATATTTAACTGATGCAAACTATGTACAGTTATTAAAGGAAATATATTTAAGTTAAAACTACTTGACATGGATATTTAGCAGGACAAGTATGTATTTGTATATAATTAATATTTATGTACCTATAAGGCATATCTCACTTATGCACTCACAGGTTTATTTTTTAGGCTTAACGTGATAGTGAGAGTTATTTAAGAATAGAGGCTCTCTCTATTTGCATTATTGTCACCCCTGGGAGCCCCATGTGCTGTACTCTCATTATTTTCAGCACATAGTCTATTATAGGGTATACTGCTGGCTCCAAGGAGGATTCTCATAGTATGAAAGCTATCTGTGTGTGCAGACCCCAGGGACAAGCACCTAATAGATATTTGCTACCATCACTCGCTCTCTATCTCAGTGCCATCTTCAGCCCATCTCTGCATAGTAGCAGTGAGTTTTATTTAAATTCTACCGATTTATTTCCTTCTTTTTCTCCAAGCAAGTTTTGTTTCACTGTTCATATTTGTTTTTAACATTAATTGAATAAACACTGGATATTTGTTTTCATAATCTTGTCCTAATTGTAGGTCTTTACATGAATAAATATAATTTTATGACATGTATCAGAAATTTCTAGAATTTCCAGAAAGTAAGTAGTGTCCAGATCTTTACTCATTTCAGTAATTTATAGGAGATGTTATAGCAAGAGGTTGTTATGTAAATATCATTCTCAGATTCCCATTTTAAACTAGAGGACTCCATGAATTTCTTTTTTTGGTTAACACAACCAATTTAAGAGCTTAAGTAATAAGTATAATAAAATTCATTCAATATTAGACTACAAAATTGTTCACTATTATTTAGGTTTAAATAATATTTTTGAAGACCTTTTTTACACATTAAATCAATCCATTTTATTACAATTCAGTCTTAAATTATGAATATTGAAGGATCCTGAATTGCATTAAGGATTATCTAATGATTGAATACACCATTGATTTTCATTATAATTTCAGAGAATGATATCTATAAAGTAAAATGCTAAAAATATCTTTTATAACATTTAATTGATATTTCTACAGCTTACAATATAAGATACATAACATTTTTTCTAAATAATCAGAAATATTTATTCATAGGCTCAACTTTGGAGCATTTTGGATAAATTTTTTATAACAAAACAATGAAATGTTCCCAGATCATCCCACTAGAATTCAACTGTCCATATGTTAAGAGAAGAACAAGTATATGCTATGTTATGAAAGGAATGGGGGTAGGAATGCTATATTAGAACCCTAGGCAAGCTAGATTGGGGCAAGTTGGGAAGATAACTAAGTTAAATTTTAAAAGATTTAAATTTTGAGTTAAATGCTCTAGAATGCTAGGGTGATTTTTTTTTTTTTTTGAGTAATGAAGTTGCAAGATAGATCTCTGCATTAGAAATGTAAATGTGGAGGCAATTTGCATAGAAAGTTGTAATACACAGTCTGGCAACAGAGAATGGAATGATGCACTAATAATGAAGGCAGGTCCCAAAACAGTGGAATTAAAAATTCAAGGACCTAGTGTTTAAAAATGATGCAATACCGCTTCTCTGTTGTTATCATAGAGCTTGCCCTTGACTGAAAGTAAAAGGAAAGCTTTCACAACAGCCATGTGAAATTACTATGCAAATAATATAAAAGTATGCAAACAATCAAATAAAAGCTAACATATATTGAGCACTATGTAGCCGCCTAAATACTTTACATCTGTTATTTCATCTAATTTTCCCAAAAATCTTTGAATGCTATATAATACCTTGCCTTTGTTTTAGAGGTTAAATAAAATGCATAGAAAATTATGAAAGTCAAGTTCCTTATGGAAGGTACTCCCACATATGAATTGCAATGTCCATACCTGGTTCCACCTGCTTTCAAAGCTCGTCCTCTATAACTCTCAGCTAAACTGCCTTCCTGTAATTCCCCAAAATTTTGACTTGCCCAGTAATAACGTAACATAATTTCAATCTATATCACTTCAGTATTGGGCACTTCAAAAAACAGTGAGAATTGACTCTGCCTGACTTATAAATTCAATACTTTCATGTTTTTACTTCAATTTTTTTTTTTTTTTTGCTAAATTAGCCTTTTCTGTCTTTTGTTACCAATTATACAGGACCTGTTGAAAGATCAATGAATTCATTGGTTTTATCAACACTAAACACAGTATAATTTTGACGAGAATAAACTAAAACAAAACTCTGAATTGAGTGTAAAGTAATTAAGTAAAGAAAATCACATTCTTGCTGCAAATCAAACCATAACAGAACATCCAAACCTGATACAGGAAGGACAAGAAGTTATCATATTGGATCAGAGACAGAGTTTGAAATAGCACATACATCATATCTAGATTATATAAGTAACAGGAAGTAAAGCTAGAAAAGTCCTTTTCTGGTGGTAATAATGTAATCTAAAGGCAGGTTTAAAACCTGGCATTCATTCTCTGAAGAATTCAGAATCACTTTACATCATTGAAAAAATCACCTCATTTATGAGACTAAATCTCATTAATACTAAAACTGCTTATGTTCCTAAAGCCTCCTTGATTAACTTTAACTTTTCATTTTTTATACATATCCATCTTTCTCTCTTGAGTCTCAAGGGTTATCATTATACAGAAATTTATTTTCTTCTGAGAAGGCACAGGGGTCTAGAATCATTTTTCAGGATGGGTTCCTGGCACAGAGACACGTGGGAGTCATAACATACATCTAGGTCCTTAGTACTTTTAATATAATGAAAATATTTTTATTATTCTTCAACATCTTTTTGAACATGGGATTGATTTTTCTAAGCAGAGATAAGTATCTTATAGACATATAAAACTGATATGACTTCCTTTAGCTTATCATAGTAGCTTCTGGAGAGGCTGCAGAGAAAGAGTGACATTCTATCTCACCTAAGATTAATTAGCATCTGCTTGGGCGTCTAACATCTCCATTTCCTATATCTTTGTTGTAATTTTTATTTTTTATTTTATTATTTTTCACCTATATAATTCCAGTTTCCTCATCTATATGTCTAAAATCAATATTTCAGAGCAATGTTATATATTAAATGAGATAAATAAAATATATAATGGAGTAGCTAGTTCATCTTAGTGTTTATTAAATTCCAGATACATTTTAATATTTATGGATCAGAAATACCCTAACAAGTGTGAAATGGTTTCATTTAGGTTTGAAGAAATTGTGTATGTGTTCAATAAATGTTAGCTATCATTCTTCTTTTGTATATGCTCTCAAAGAGATTTATGTGGTCAAAATAAAGAAGATTCCATAAAAAATATTATAGATAGTACAGAATAAGTGATAAAATACAAAAGAAAATAAAAATATATAAAGCAATAAAGTATTATTATAGAAATCAAAATTGAATAGAAGCAACAAAAAAAGATGAAAATTAACAAAATTAAGCTATGAGAAAACTGTATAAATCAAAATATACAAACGTAAGTAAAAGCTGATTTGAAAATAGGTAGAAGAAAAAGAGAAAAGAGAAAAAGAGTGGTGTCCCTTAATAAGACATAATTACAAACATAAGAAAACTGATATTGAAAAAAAAAATGAAAGAAAATGTTTCTGAAAGACCTAAATATTGATAGGGAACATTCAATTCTATTTAAACAAAGATACACATATCAATAACATAATTCTAAAGAAGTATTATTGTTCAGCTACATAAAGGAAGGAAATAAATAACCTTCACAGGTAGGTTACATATAAAGTACAATGCTAGCTTTACGTTTCTCCAAAATTACATTCAATATTAGACCAAACTGAGTATGGTCTATAGATCATAATTTTCTTTATTTTATTTTATGACATCAAAGGACCAAACCCAGAACTTCTAGGGAGAGTAGAGGTCAGTGAAACAAATTGTGCTTATCTACTTCTAAGCAAGAGTCAAACAGTTTCCAGTTAGAAACACTGATGGACTAATAGCCCAATTTTGAAGGTATGGAAGAAGCTGGCATATCACAGAAGTAACAACAGGGAAATTTAATCATATTTTAGACATAAGTATTCCAAAAAAGAATCTTGGAGGAAATGAAGTTATAAACCAAAAAGGTTTTGGTTTGCAAAGTCAATGGACCAAATTAAATCTACTTGATAAAAGCTAAGATTGACAAGATCAATGCAGTAAAATATCTCTGATTTAGGTTAAATTCTGAAGGCCTTAAAATGCTAGTGGATTTGTTTTTATATAATAATTTTCATCCCAGTTCGTACATTCATCTAATGAAAAATGTTCACAAGATTTAAAAAACTCAGCCAATATTGCTTCCATGAATGCTTCAAACAGACATATCCATAACAATGCAAACAAACCAAGTCCTAGAACCAATCAATTATGGTATCTATACAAATGGAAAATGATTCAAAATAAAGACATCAGAAATGACACCACTTCTAAAACATTTGTTACTGCTCTTACAGAATTTACTTAGTGGCAAAGGACTAGTAATTTAGATTTTTTTTTCCTGAGATCTTATAACACTAGGAGATAGAAAAGGTGGCAGACTAGAGCTTATAGGTAAAATCTAGCTTGCCATCTTATTTTTATTTCCCTGAGCTACTCACTCAGTTCACGGTAGTAAAATTTAGATTGTGATAACTGGAGGCCATACAGGTTTGTGGACAAGCAAAGAGCTTCATTTTGTCTATGCCAGGTTAAGGGTGCATAGTCAAACCCAGAATTCGAGTGGATAGGCTGCTGTTGTTAAACAACTAGTGTCTCTGTAATTAACACATTTTCTTTTTCAGAATGTGGTGCCTCCATATAATCATTTTAGATCAAGTACTTTGCTTTCATGTAAGTACTTTGCTTTCATGGAGATTTCATTTCAATTAACAGCATTTCCAGGGCGCCTGAGTGGCTCAGTTTGTTAAGCAACCAGCTCTTGGTTTTAGCTCAGATCATAATCTTAGGGTCCTGAGATCAAGCCCTGCATGGGGCTCCAAGCTCAGCAGTCTGTTCGAGATTCTCTTTCCCTCTCCCTCCCTGTCTGCTCCCACCTCATCCCCGCTGGCGCTCTCTCTCTAAAACAAATAAATAAATCAAACCTTTAAATTAACAGCATTTCCTGATTTCACAAAGTTAAGATTGTCTATGGACCCAGCAATTTGACTCAGCATATTTAACAGCAACAGATAACTATTTCTCCTTGATTTTACCATTTATTTTAGTGTGACTTGAAACTAATAGGAAATTTTTTAAATAAAAAATCAGAAAATATCGACCCAGATTGTTACTAAACAGATCACTTTATGAGATTATACACTGATGATACAGGCATTAATCAAAACACCTTTAAAGTTTTATTTCAGGGGTGCCTGGGTAGCTCAGTCGGTTAAGCAAAGGACTCTTGATTTCAGCTCAGGTCTCAATTCCAGGATTATGAGTTCAAGCATGTGTTGGGGCCCTAACATAAAAATAAATTATTTCAGGGATGTCTGGGTGGCTCAGTCGTTAAGCATCTGCCTTTCACTCAGGTCATGATCCCGGGGTGCTGGGATCGAGTTCTCCATCGGGCTCCTTGCTCAGTCGGGAGCCTGCTTCTCCCTCTGCTTATGTGCTCTCTCTCTCTCTGACAAATAAATAAATAAAATCTTTTAAAAATAAATAAATAAATAATTTCAAAATTATTTTTCCAACTGTTTATTTTTCTACAGTAGAATTTTTAAATTAATTAATCGCATTGTTTCTCAAACATTTTGGTCAAGACAATTTTAAATTATTAATTAGTGAAGACCTAAATATGGATTATATTTATCAATATTTACCGTATTAAAAATTAAGCTGATTTTATAAAATATTTATATATTAGTTTAACAAATAGTAATACAACCTTTATATGTTAATATAAGTAACATGTATATATAAATTACAGTATTTTCCAATACAAATATGAGTGACAGAGTGTCATTATTTTACATTTCACTTTGGCTTAACGGAAAACAAGTAGATTATTAAATCTATTCTACTTTAATTTTTTGCAATGTCACAAGGCATGTAGGTCCTCTAGAAAACCTTACACTTTTCTCTTGAGAGAACAAGAGTGAATAATGTCTTAGAATCATTATGCAAACAGTTTTGAACTTGGAAAACCCCTAAGTCCCTAGACTACTTTTGAGACCTCTGATTTATAATATATCATTCTCCTTCTACTATTTTCTTCTTCATCCATTTTTCTTTCCTCACTTTTAAGAAACTTATTGTCAGCTTTCTAGTCTCACACATGCTTGAAGTGATGCAAACACCTTTGAGTTAACACCCTAAACCTTTCCGTGCACCTTGCTAGAACTGACTTGAAAATGCGGATTCATCATCCGTGCCTGTGGAGGCCAACGACAGTTTTTTGGATAACCCAGAGAACCTTATGGAGAACACTTTAGGAAGGATGCTGACTTCTGCTTTGTGTGTGTGTGTATTCTCTAAGTTCTAATTAATGACATATTGCCAAGTCAGAAATGCCCATACCAGTTATTATAATAATTTAATGTTCTAAATTGTACTCAAGAGGAAGGCAAGATACAACTGCATGCGTAGATGTTCCATGAACAAACAACAGAATGTTGTAGTGATTATTCCTGAACACTCTCTCTCATTCTGTCTCTCTTACCACTAGTTTCTATCTCTCGTAAAAGAGTTATGAGCACCAGATTTCAACAGGCAAGTAAGAAATGTACTATATGGAAAATTGTTTCAGAGCTGCACAGCCTTGAGGCCATACGGAAGGAATCAGGATACACAAATTTAGTCAGTTCTACAAAAATGCTTTTATGAAACCACAAATTTGTTCCCACATGATTGATATATTAGTGAAAACTCTAGACATAATGGGAATTCTGTGTTTGCTTATGTATGCTATAATTTGTGAGAAATACTGGGTGAGCACAGAAAACTGCACCCAGCTGAACCAAACTGTGTAGGAAAAGAAAAATGCGCACAACTCAAACACCCACCAGCTGCTTCAGTTCACCATATGTGTTATCCTATAAGGTTTGCTTGCTATGCTTTTACATTTATGAATATATATATATTTTTTCTCAATATCCCAAACATGCCTAAGTGTCCTGATTGAAAACACCGAGAAGTGGGGAAGTGGTAAGCAACTGGAAATGCAGTTTGTTTTATAACAGCAAAAATGCAAAACAAAAATTCACCTTACCTAAAATACTTTGCTGTACAATTTCCATAAATCTGTATAGAATTGGGTGTGTATGTGCACGTGTGTGTCTGCATGCTGGTGTTAAGTATGCTTGTTCTTATATAAGTGCTCTCAAATGTTTCTTTAACACACGTAATAGATGACATTCTTATGCAAGACACACTTTTATGTTTGCTTTCCGCCATTTTAGTGGCTATTGAAGAGAAAAAGTGGGCTGCCAGGGCTGTCAGCATTTCCAGTAAAGTAGCAGTGGCTCCACTCCTTTGCTGCCCACGGATACACAGCTGACTGCTATCATGTGAAATTATGGTTAAAACCAGTGCTCTTATACATAAGATGAGATAAAAGCAAATGTGTTGTGATTTTCATTAGAAAAAGTGAAAAATTTGTACTTTCTGATAGTTTTTACTAATATTTCTAGCTGGTTTCTTGAAAAATAAGGCAAGGAAATCAGTGAGCTGTCACTAAAGAGAGATGAGGAGAGTGACCATTCTTTACTTATTCTATTCGCTGTTGCAGCCGCCCTTTGCCCTCTTGGTTTGAACGTATCTGAGGAATATTGGATTGCCTGACATATAATAAGTATCTCATTGATTTATGCTAATGTTTATCATTACTTATTCTGCAAATGAAAATGCCCTCTGAGCACTCTCAACAAAGAAAGAGGGGGAACAAATGAAGGCGAATTAACAAATTGGGGAAACAAGAGTTAATCAGTACGAAGTATCCTTAACACGTTTCGTTCTTTTAGCATGATTCCGCCCTTACCAAAAAGAACACAGGGTAATACTCCCTCTATAAAGGAAAGACCAGCGTTCATGAATTCAATGCTGTCGAATTTAGCTTTTCATTTCGCCCTTAGGTACTTCATCTCACTTGTTTCTTTCTTCTGATCGTGATTCTTTCTCTCTTCTTCTCCCTGCCCATTGCTGGGTGCACAATAATGAAAAATACATATTTGTCAAATGAAGTACCAGACATTCCAATTGCCCATTCCCTGTCCCTAGCACGCAAGCCCAATTATTATTATTTAAAAAATTAAAACTCCTGACGTTCACATTTTGTTTTCAGGCAGGGCACACCACAGAATTTTCTGCAAGTAATGAAAGCTACGTTTAGCAAACATGGGTACCCTGGCTTTAGCTTTTCTCCATCACCAAGATCCTTTTGTTGAAACCAATTAGTTCTGATAACACCAAACAGTGAAAATGCATGAAAAATTCCAACCCCATGCTTATCTGAACCTGCTTTATGCCCTTTGCAACATAAATATTAAACTACCCTAGAAGTCATCTTAGTAGTTGTAAGTCATACATAAGTTAAACAGCTACAGGTTAAAATTAATAAATGTCTAGAAGCATAGTAAGTGAAATAATGAATAATATCAACCTGAATTTTGAGTAGGTTTCAAAAAAGAATTCAGGAAATGTGGATACTGTTGCTAAAGTAAAACTTCCATTTTGGGCTAAATCTTGCAGTTAACCTGTGTCTCAGGGCAGGCTTTACTTTAATCATGTTTTTCTCTCCATTTAATTTATTTAATCACTAAATTAAACTGAATTTGGGCTTTTAATTCTTTGTCAATTTAGCTTGAGCTCTTATAGAAAAGAGTGTTTAATGATGGCACATGAACAAATTAAAATGGTTTACAAATCCCAGGCAAAATAATATGGCACTTTAGTAACTTTTCACATTTGTTTCCAGTTTATCATGGGATCTAGTGAAGGGCAGGTTGGTAAGCAAACCTTTAGATAACTAAGGATTATTCTATATAAGAACTGGCAACTCCAACACTTATGCTACATCACCAGTGTGAGTGAAAATTCTGTGTCATATTTATTAACAAAATAATAATTTAAAAAAGACATAAAGGCTCAAGTATCACTTTGGGGCAAAAGCATAACAGTTCTGTTGTCTAATGCAGAGACTACATTTTCTTAATCTTACCTTTTTCAGCAAGGCAGAACATTCTATAACACAATGATGACCATGCTGCCTAAATTACATAATCTCAATGTCACTATGTAAGAATAATCAGCATAATTATTTTGGAACCAAAATCAGAAATCAAATAGATACTTTGCAAAGATATGTGAATATCCCCAGGCAATTCATTTTCCTCCTCCTATTAAGAAAAGACATACTTAAAGTTTGACTCAGCAAGTCAACACTGGCAAAGCCTGGTCCCTATATTTCATTCTAATTGTTTTACCTTTACAGTAGATACATCTCTTTCTCCCATTGCCCCTTTGGCAGGTCACTTGTCTCATCAGTCACTTAGACATAACTGTGCTTGTTAAGCAATCATCAGAGTAAAATCGATACTAAGCATTATGCTCCCTGTACTGTAAGAGGGGGAGTGTATAGAGCTAATCAACACAAAACTTGGTGATGTTTTGACCTTAACTCTAAAGGTTTCTCAGGGCAAGGCAAGTTGCTTAAGAGTTGTGTGGTACTAGATTTCCACTCTGTCTTTATTTATGCCTCTCAATGCTCCACTATTTGTCATCCACTCATATTTATTGTGCATTCCCAGGTGCCTGACATTGCAATAAGTGGTTTGAGATTTAGAGTTTTTATTTGCTCCTTGCCCTTAAAAGGCAGTTTAATGGGACCAACAAACACAGGCAAATAGCTTATATTGGTAGGTTCATATGCTTAGAATAACAACTAAGTAAAAAAGAACAAAAGCAAAGAAAACATTTACAAACCAGGGATGAGGACTGGCTGAGACTTTTAGGTAAGTCTGAACCAGCTGTGGACATGATATAGGCAGGCTTTGACATATTTGAAACTGTAGAGTAGACCTGAACACATAAGATATATTTTTGGTAGAACAGACAATTCATTCATGTTTAATCTAGCAGGAAAACAACAACAAAAACTAACTAAATTGCCAACCTCATAAACTTTAAACATTTTTTCAGTTATGTATGATACAGTAAAATCAGATACCTCAGACTGAAGAACGACATCGAACACTGCTATTACCTTATCTCGTTTCAAACATCCATCTGGAAAATTGAAGTACAATTCATTCACTTATAGAATCATTCGATGTGAAGTAGAAAGTTAGAAGGAAGGAGAATACTGGCACTCAATTTTTCTCTAGACAGCTTGATGGGATTCAACTCTTTGGGTGATCTCCCCCACTATCTACTCTAGTTTGCTGTTCCTTGATCTCTGCCACTTCCCACTAATGAAACTCATTCCAGTATCATTCAAAATTATTGTTTTGAATTTTGTGACATAGAATACAATGTATATAAAATATATATATAAGTAAAGATGTACATAAATACATAAAAATATATGTATATATAAATATATATATAGCTTCTGAGAGAATTATATAAAAACTCAATTTGAATGATATTTAAAATCTGTAATCTCAAAGCAAACAGATTACAATTACACCACCAACTAGTTGTATGATCCTGGAAAAATTATCCAACCTTCCTAAACCTCTATTATATCATGTCTGCAATAGTAATTTTCAGAATATCTTTCTCCTATGGTTGTTTTGAGGATTGAAAGTATTAATTCCAATAAATGAAACCAGAAGAGTGTCTGGCACATGGTAAATAAACCATTGTCTTGGTCTGTTCGGGATATTAAACAAACAAAAAAAAGACCATAAACTGGGTAACTTAAAAACAATAGAAATATATTTCTCCCAGTTTTGGAGGCTGGGAAGTCCAAGATCAATGTGAGGGCAGATTTGGGATTTGGAGGAGGCTCTCTTCCTAGACTTCTATCTTTTCACTAACCTCATGTAGTGGAAAGGGTGAAGTCTCTTTGAAATAAAGGCACTGATCCCATTCATGAGGGCGCTATTCTCATGAACCAACCATGTCCAAAAGCCCTACCTCCTTACCCCGCCACACTGGTCATTATGCTTCAACATACAAATTTTTGAGAGAAACAAAAATACTTAGTTCACAGTAACTCTCAATAAATGTTAACAATGTGTGACATTATTTGGTCATTGCTTTTGTGTCATATTATTCTATAGTATACCATGTTATCATTCATTATATGATAAAACTACATGATATATCACTACATTTCAACAAGTATTTCCCATGATAATATCATGATACACAGTAGGTTTGGAAGAAGTAGTACTATTGCAATGGCAGGTTGTAGGGTTAGAGAAAAAAATCTTTGGTTGTCTAAAAACTGGAAAGTATCTTACTCTGTCATTTGACACAATGTGCCCTGACCACGCTTGTTCTATCTGCATGCCTGATGCTTTCCCTAGTGCCCAGGAAATTTACTCATAAACTGCTATGGACCCTTCAACTTCTACACTCCTACCAAGATCATCCAACTCCCACTACTTCTTAAGCCATTCTAGTCCATTATGGGAATTCTTCCTCTCCATTCCAGTAATCCTGAAGTCATGACTCTACATCATGTTTGCTTATTCCTCTCTCTTAGTTCAGGTTGCTGAAACAAAATAATCATAGACCGGATGGCTTATAAACAGAAAAATATTTTTCACAATGTAGGAGGCTGGAAGTCTGAAATTAGAATGCCAGTGTGGTCAGGTTTTGATGAGAGCCCTTTTCTGGGTTGCAGTCAGCTGACTACTTATCCTCATGTGGTGGAAAGAGGTAGCTAGTTCTCTGGCCTCTTCTTACAAGGCCACTGATCCCATTTGGGAGAGTTTCACCTCATAATCTAATTATTCCCTGAAGGTCCCACCTTCAAATACCATGCCATTAGGATTAGGATTTCAACATATGAATTTTGGGGGGAAAACATTCAGTTCATTGCTACCCCAAAACAATTCTCAATACAATGCTGCATTATAGTCATTACATGGTGATATTTACTCCTACTTATAGCTGTATGGATATATCTATTTTATTTTTTCCCTATTATAAACGATTCTCCAATGAACAGAATACACATCTCACCATATGGAGTAGCTGAAATTACCATCGAATGTATCCCTAGGAGTAGTTTAGGTGAAATGTAAATATTCTAATTTTCAATTTTACTAAGCATTGGCAAATTGCTTTCTAGAGTAGTTGTAATATTGCCATTCCTACCTTTAATGTAAATTATGTCAGGCTTTAACAATCTCAGAGTCGTTTCTCAGTAAACTCCAGTTAAAATCAAACAGAAATAATTTTGTGAATAAAGATGAGGTATGCTGGAGTGAATTACTGCAAAGTTTTAATATCAGGATTACAAATGTAGATTTTTCTGCTAGGTTTCTGACTTATATGATTTGAAATTTTTTTGATATAAATTATATGAGAACATATGGTTTTGTAACATTGGTGTACAATGAAAATGAAAAAGACAGATCCAAGAGTTCATAGATGATATATAGCAACAATTAATAGGAAATTAAAATAATCTGGACAAAGCTGGGTCTGTGCAAATGACCATATGTTGAATATGAAGGTTCAGGCAGACTTGGCGCTGGGGCTGGTGCAAGCCGTTTTGATGTTGAGCGCTAACATTTATCAATATCTACCACATGCCAGCGAGGTCAGTTGATTTTATATGGTGCTTTATTTCCATCTTATTATATCTCTTATCTCTTATATCTTATTTCTTCAGATAAGGAAACTGAAGCTCAGATATGTAGGAATACAAAGAAGAAGAGAAGAAATAAAAAAGTTTTTTTAGAACGGTGTCTATATGGTATCAGATAAATGCTGTTGCCATTGACAGGGATGAAGATTTGGAGGAAAGGTTCAAGTTTGGATATATTGAATTTAGTTGCTGAGAAGATATGTTTTGTTGGTTATCAGAACATCTATTCAATTTCACATTGAATGAGTTCCTCTAAAGGATTTAGATATGCCTATTCAGCTCTGAGCATTCTTATTGGAGCAGAAGTAAAATCATATTTACTTTAAGAAAGATTATACTCAGTTCACTCTTTCTTATCAAAATATTAACCACCATCTAACTAGAAAGCTGAGGGAGGAAAAAATGATGCAACAGCGTATGGACAAAAATCAAAAGAGTATTTAATATTTAAATGTATAATGCTCTCAAAAAATACTAATTAATACATTTTAGGTTCACTAATATTTCATAATTCATATTCCTGACTTTAATGCAAAAAGCTGACTTTCAGAAAACAGATTCTTGCTACATATTATGTCTATAATTGATACTACTCTCTCCACACTGTTAACTTTTTAAAGCCAAAATGTTATTTTCTGGGATCATTAATAATACAACATATCTGATTGCACTGTAAAGTTCAGTTAGCATGAAAAATTCACTAAAAACTGCAAACTGGGGTAATCTGCTCGAGCTTATTTTCCTTTCTATACCTGATATATATAATCTCAAAAGTTCACATATTTATTCAGCCATCCATTTTTATTGCTAGTAATTCTTGGCTCAGAAACTGTCACTTGAACAACATTTCTACTTTAAAAATATATATGCATATATACAAATTTTTTAGTTTTTGTTTGACTCAGATTTTTATGGATAATTACACAATTTCCACTGGGTGTTCTGAAACCGAACACCCTAACATTGGCTAATTCTTAGATGTGTGCTTCATTTTAGCCGTATCATTTAAACTGATGCTTTCTCACTGCACAACAATAAACTTAATATATTCCAAATTCTTCCATTTTTCATTCAACAGATTTGTTGGGCCTATACTTTACAGTAAACATCTTCCTGGGCACAGAAAATACACAAATGAATAAAACTCTTTACTTAATGGGCTAAATGTTTAATAGGATAGATATATAAACCATGAATTATGGTGCAATATCATACTTTTTGAATCAGAAATAAACACAGAGTGGAGGAGAGACTTCAGTTTGTCGATAGAGGAATAGAAGGAAAGGTGTGAAGCAAAATGCCGTCTGAGACAGTAATGACACAATCCTTGTATCACTCCTTCTCTCTCCAGGGTCCACTGTGCTTCCTCAGATGTACGGTCTCAGACCAGGTCCCAACACATGCTGACATGCAAAATACTTCCTCCTTGTCACCTGTACAGTGTGAAGCATGAGGAATGCGGCTTGAAAGAACTCAGATTAAAGCGGACTGTACCAGGCATTGCACAAGATGTTTCAGTTAGAGGTGGGGGAGCCTTTTGAAAATTGCTTGGAAATCAGGCTGTAGAATGTATTATTATCGGGAAACTAAGATAAGAGAGAATAAACATCAGTGTTAATGTCTTGTGAGCCATGAGACTTGGGACGGGCTCCTTTGAATGTGGCAGTGGGGCGAGGTGTGTTATCCATAGTGGAACTTCACACTCAGAGGCTGAATGAATCTAAGGTCTGCAGGATGTAGGAAAGGAAAAAGTGCCCCTTCAAACTGCAAGAAATTTAATTTACTCCGAAGTCATGAGACGATACTAAACACATATAAAGATTTTTGTTATATAATCTATATTTTAATTTGATTGTATAAGTAATAAACAAATAGAAAATTAGGACTGAAAAGAAGGGGAACTGAAATCTGTATGAAATTTTAAAAATAAACATATTTGCTGTTTCTTAGTAAATGAATGACTAAATAGCGAATGATTCCTTCATTCGTTTTTTTTTTTTTAATTGTTACTTTAAACTTGTTTAATAAATAAAGGATTATTTTCTTATTTTTCTGCGGGTATTTTTCTGGAAGTAAATGGAAGATGGTGAGAAGTCAAAGTGCTGTTTGTGTGAGGCTTTTCCTTAATATTATAAGACTATGTGGAAGAATGTAAAATACATTTGAAACTTGTCTTTTATTTCTACTATTTTATTTCTATTCAAGGAGAATTCATTTGTGGGTTTTAGATAGAGAATCATGGAAAAGAGATATTCTTGCAGAAAAAAGTGTATAAAACCTTTGCCTATCTGGTAGAAATGGATTTATTGTAAAATAAGATCTCCAGACTGAAAGTCAGGAATCCTGGGTTTGAATCTAGACTCAATTCCTAACTAGTTATATTGCTTACATTCAGTTCTCGTAATGAGAAAAGTAAGAAGTCTAGATCAAATCATTTTTGGTTTTGGTTTTGCTTTACTAAAGCCATAGTTTCACAGTTCACAATTTGAGGGTTATTTGCATTCTGACCGTGTTTCAGAAGAGACTAAAAGGGATTGAGAAACAAAAGAGTAAATCTCTAATAATTGAGTTCAGAAACCATAACAGGTTGCACAGTATAAATTTTGGGCAGTCGGCCTTCCTGGCACCCGTAAAATAACACCATATAGATGGTTTCTGGGTCCTGCCTCCTTATTAAGGTCATCCGAAATAATAAGATGAAGCACGGATTGTAAGTTAAACCAAACCAGTAGCTGGCAGTTGGAAGTCATTTTCAGGGATGTATTTAATACAAATCACTCTTCAGTTAAATCCCGTAATGGAATCATTATTGTCACAAACCTCCTTATTAGTAAATAGCCAAAAATGCTCTCATTATGACACCAAGGAGCATGAACACTAAGCTTTTATCACAGTCTTTTGCATTAAAAAAAATAACAACACAGAAATGTCTAGAGAATGATGTCTCAAACAACTGTGAAACAACCATCAGTATTAACTCATAATATTTCCATTACTTCCTTTCAAATATTAACAGAAAAATTTTTACAGATTAAATATAGGCTCCTTTTACTTGAATCTCCCTATTACATCCTTTTCTTACTAGAGACAATTCCTATCAGTAATGTTGTGTATAGCAATTCAGTCTTTATTTTTATTTTTAACTATGAATGTCTATAAATAGACTCAGGCACAAATGGAAATTTGGTACATGATATAGTAGGTCTTACAAATTAGAGGGAGAAAAATGGACTCTGCAATAGATTACATTGGATCAATAATCCTAGTGTTGGGATAATCACTGTCTGATAGCCATTAATTCAAACTGCATTATAATCATTTATTTGAAAAACAGAACTTTATTTTTTTTTAAGATTTTATTTTATTTATTTGACAGAGAGAGAGAGAGATAGCCAGCGAGAGAGGGAACACAAGCAGGAGGAGTGGGAGAGGAAGAAGCAGGCTCCCAGCAGAAGAGCCTGATGTGGGGCTCAATCCCAGGACCCCAGGATCACGCCCTGAGCTGAAGGCAGACGCTTAACGACTGAGCCACCCAGGCGCCCCGAAAAACAGAACTTTAAAACTATTCAAAATAAAAAAGTAAAGAAATAAAATATAACTTATTTCTGCATTTGTAGTTCAAAAGAATGTCTTAGACAGTTCATGGAAAGTAAAACTCTTAACAAATATTGATAAATGTGATCGTGTGAAAATTTAAAACAATACAGTTTTCGACATTAGTTTTATAAAAAATATTAACATACATTGAAAATAAATGATAAGAAGAAAGTTATGTAATGCTGTATCTTTGTATATTTAATAATATCTTTACATAGGTTAAAGCTTCTCCTTTTTCATTATGTAGTAGAAAGAACTATGGGACCAGTGAAATTTCTTAATTTCTCAATTCTAGCTTCTCATTAACAAAGATAGTCGAAAAACATCACTCACCAATTCTTATGAAAATAAGTGAGAGAACACGTGCATGGTGCTTGATATATCTTAGCTCTCTCTCATCCAGATGGGTGCAAATATTGTTAAGAGATATAACTTGTATCACTAGAAGTTTCTGAACTATAAATACATATTTGCTGCTCCGTTAGGCTTGTGTCTATTCTTGAATCTGGGCTCCTAGTTAAAAATCAATATGTAATTTTTTCAGGCTTTACCATAGGCAGTTACAAAAAGTCTTTCCATGGTGGGCCTCAGTGGGGGAAAGGTCTCCTCTCCATAGTGACTTGGAGACAGCTGAAATCTTGCAGTCTGAAGGAAGTTGTAGTCTAGGTCAACTCCTCTGGCCAGTCATGGTCATGCTCTTCATTTATCTGCATTCTTAGTCTGATCACCTCCGTTCCTGTCTCTCTTTGTCTAAGGCCTTGGGCGCAGGTCCTCTCTAGGTCTTTCTGCTAAGGCCTCCTGAAGTGGGGTGCAGGACAGATGAGGGGAAACTTCTGATGCCTTACTTTCCCTCATACTGACTACTTTTCTACTTCTAGTCGTCCCCCCCCTCCTTTTCCCTCTGTGAGTCCATAAAACTGCCAGAGCCTTTTGTTTGGAATTCCCTTTACAGTAAGGTGACCACGTGTGCCCTGCTTTACCTGACTTCATTGTAGCACTGTTCCTTGGGGGAATTGGAACAGGGATTTCGGGGATTTCTCGGGTTTAAACTCTCACTTAAACTATCACAGTAAGTGATTAAAGGCTTAACTCTTTCAGATCTTTTTTTAATGTTCCTTTTATTTTTATTTTTCCACCTCTCAAGTCAGGACTAATGAAGTGATAAGAAATCTTCTAATTGCTCTTTCTGTAATAAATTTGAGAATCTCATTGTCGGGATATGGGAAAATGCATCTCAAAAATATTAATTATATAATAGGACAGAAGACATTATTCAGGAGCAGAAAAATCTCTCCCTCCTCAGTAATGTATTTATTTATCTATCTACTTACCTACCCAGCATCATCTATCTACCTCTATCTATATCTATCCACATATACATATATAATTATATAATTCTTCTCCTTTATTAACTTGTATGTAATTTCTGAAATTTCTAAATTTTGTAAACAATTTAAATTATTAAATCTTAAATCTCATTATTGTTTATAACACTAATACACATAACACACACTATACATACATAAATTTGGAAAGAAAACCTTTGCAATTTGGAAGCAGAAATCTTTGGTGTGAATCCCATATTATCCATCCTTCCTTGGGAAGTTTGCATAGCCTTTCTGACTCATAGTTTATTTATCTGAAAAAATAGAAATATTAGATATCTCTAATTTCTAATCAAAATTAGAATAATGATATCACTTACCTTTTATTTCCTTGTCAGTTACTTCACACTGTCAACTCTAGATGTCCTGGTTGACTGGCCATCATTGTGGACCCAATCCTGTGTAAGGGTGAAACTCTAGAGACGGAAGGACAAGCGTTCAAAAAAGGCAAGCTACCGAATTGCTTTAAACCCTGGGCAAATTATGGAGGGTTACACTTAATGGTTTGTTTGTGACGCCATACCAATGAATAAAATAGGCAAGTTAACATGTAACCACACACATTGTTCTCAAAGTATGTTTTGAGGCAGGAGAATCACAGGATATTTAAAACTTTTGAGAGAATTACAGTGACGTTTGTCAGAAACTATGCATAAAACTATTATTAAGTTGTTTGGACCTAATGTATTTATCAGTTAGGATTTTTTTTTTTTTTTTTGCCAAAGACAACTGTGAAAAAGTTACATAAACACTGAGGGTGCTCTGAATCGAGAAAGTTCAATATGAAAAGGATCATAAGAAATACCATATCTTTGGGCTCCTGGGTGGCTCTGTCAATTAAGTGTCAGACTCTTGATTTCGGCTCAGGTCATGATCTCAGGGTCCTGAGATCAACCCCCGTGTCAGGCTCAATGCTCAGCACAGAGTCTGCTTGAGATTCTCTTTCCCTCTCCCCCTCTCCCCACTTGTGTGAGCTGTCTTTATCTCTCTCAAATAAATAAATGAAAAACCTTTTTTAAAAAATGCCATCACCATAGGGTATGATGATCTAGGTTTAATTTTCTTACAGAATTTAACCCCACTTGGTCCGATTCCTGCTGTGATGATGACTTTATTTAGTCTTGGGATATTTAAAAACATGAAAACCAGTCTAAAACTCTGCCTGTTTTCTCTTTGTTTTTTCTTTTATATCTTTAAAGTCTAATTTTCTCTCATCTAAATCGAGGTGTCCTATCCGATTTCTTTTGAATGCATTAACTTTTTGTGTCATTCTCTCCTCCTATATCATAACTCTATGCCCCCCTCCCAAATTCTCTTATCAGTAGTTCCTCTCAAAAGTTCTTTTACATATGTTTTTCCAAAGAGTTATAAAAATGAATCATTTTGTAATATTTCCATATGTTTCCCTATTGCATTTATTTTCCGCATATGAAAAAAATCGGGAAAATAAAATAATAACTTTATGGTGTTACTGCATTATGATCATAAAGAAAAATGATACTCCTTATAATGTCAAAATAAATTACAGAAAATACTAAATAGCCCCAATCACTTCTCTAAGTTGTCATCTTTTTAATCAGGCCCAATTACTGCATCCAAAAGAAAATTCTCTTTAACTTCTGTAGTTATTTTATCATGTATCATTTTTTTAAAAACACTTAATATATTCTCTAGCCATATACTTACTTTGTGATTTGCTTTCTCCTCAGTAGTTGGAATAGATGATTACTGTGCAGTTTTCTATATGTCACTATCTAGTGTTGCTTCAAAAAACAAAAACCTCTAGTAATTTGCAAATGGTAATTAGATGAAGGACTTACCCTTTTAGGATCTTGTTCTCTCTAACTCCCTAAACTAAGAGGGGCTGATGTTGGTTTTTGAGATCTCAGTGCCTTTCTTGAATGATACAAAATTTGCTATTTAGAGTTATGCTCCCAACTCTAAGAACACAAGTAACAGGTGCTCTCTTGCCACCCCCGCCTGCCAGTCACACACCCCTTGTTGGTTTACTCGTATCAGATAATCATCTTAATCTGTCTGCAGTTTGCCCTCAGTTCTCTGTATGGTAGGGTTAGTCCCAGGCAGTTTAGTATTGCACAGATATGCTCATAATAACTTTCTTGTTAAAACTACATAATCAGAAATACTTATTCAGGAAGTATGATATAGGGCCCAGGAATCCACACAAAGTTACTTTGGACACATTTTGAAGGACACTCAACTATCAACAATGTCAAGTTCTGCCACTAAAAATGCTCTCAGTGTTTTTTATGCTGGGTAAACAAGGTCTCAGTTGGCATTCACAGCAGTCCACCAATACAAAGCAAACCAATCGCCACAGAACTAGTAGAGCAAATATAACAAAGGACAAACATGATATGGCTTTTTTAGAGGAAGAGACAATTGGTCTCCTAATTTTTATCCTGCTCTTTCTTGAGTACACTGATTTTAATTTCTGTTCTAGTATTTTCAAGGAGATATCAAAACAACATTAATTCCAATTATGGAGAAAACTAACAGTTTCCTTTCATAATGTAATTCTCAATCAACTGAACTTGTTATCCAAAATGTACTAATGAAATCATAAATGTGGTAGAATTTTTCAAATGTAATGTGTTAAATATTAGTAATATTATTATAATTACTATTTCCATTTTGCCATCAATGTAACTTCGTTACTGTTTACTTCAGGAAACTCCTCATGAAAGGGACCTGAATTGCATTTAAATTTTTGTGTTTATTAACTAATGTTTTAAACATGTTGAAGAATTTAACCTATTTACATTACGCTAGACTTTACTCTCCATATTCAGATACAACAGTCTAAGATTGAGATGCCACTTTTGCCTCTGTGAGCTGATACTGACAGCATTACAATTTAAGTCAATAATACAGGTATATAGACATGAACAGTTATCACTAATACATCTAACACTCATAGTTAATAATAACACTAATAATACCACTAATAACCCACAGAAGGCTAAAGATAAAAGAGAGGTATATTTGCCCATCAAGGAGAAGATACTTAGATCCTCAAAGTTCTAACTGATTTAACAGAAAACTATCAACACCTGATATTTGGAATAATTATTTTTCTTGACATTTCAAAATTGATTAGCAACAATTGGAATGGATAATATTAACAACTTAAAGATATGCTAATGGAACTCCTGGAGAGGTTTCTGCATTTTTTAAGAGTGGATAATACAAATGGTTGTTTTATAATGCAATAGTTTTGTAGTATATTTCTCACCTGTTTACACAAGGAAATGAAGAGAATAGAGTAACTCTAATAATATCTTTTTAAACATTGACAAATATAATAAATTTTCCTTGAGATACACTCACAGAATTTTACAAAGTTTGCTTAAGAGAACAGAATTGACTAACAGTACAATATGAACAGTAATACATAGAACAAACAAACCTTCAGTTATCTACAAAACTGCTAACTCCTTTTTGATTTCTTACAGCCTTTTACATCTCAAAGTCATGTTTTGTTTTAGAAGATATGATCAAATATATTTTCACAGGAACAGGAACAAGTTTGCACCATAGATATTGTGAAGACATCTAGAAATGCTTAATCATTTAAGGCAAATCACAACTCTATCTGTGAGTATAAACTCAACATATGGCTTTGTCTTAAATTGTGAAAATTCTGTGCATTTCTGTATTTCCTTTATTTTTCAACTGGAATGTTAATGGAATCTAAGAAGCCAATGTTGGCTTACACAGCCATTGAAAATATCTGGAAGCTTCATAATTAAAGCCTGTCTATCTCTCTTCTAACTTTTCTCTATGGTCACTAGCAGTTGCTCAGAATGTTGATTGGGGCTGATCAGGAGTCTTGAGTATCCGTGTTCTGGCAGAAGCAGGTAGTGCCAGGCAGACTGTAAGGGAAGGGCATGAGACACTAAAGAAAGCTGTCTGAGGGGCGCCTGGGTGGCACAGCGGTTAAGCGTCTGCCTTCGGCTCAGGGCGTGATCCCGGCGTTCTGGGATCGAGCCCCACATCAGGCTCCTCCGCTATGAGCCTACTTCTTCCTCTCCCACTACCCCTGTTGTGTTCCCTCTGTCATTGGCTATCTCTATCTCTGTCGAATAAATAAATAAAATCTTTAAAAAAAAAAAAAAGAAAGCTGTCTGAAATCCAAATCCTGCAAAAGTACAGGTCTTAGGGGGCATACTAAGCATTTTCTTAAAATGGCAAGGAACTATTCCTTATCTGATAAAAAGAGCTGGGCATCTCCAATGAGAAAGGAGTATGTTTCCTAACTGAGATATCTATTCTTTTCTTCCTAGAACATTTTTAAGAAAACATGACCTGGGGGCGCCTGGGTGGCACAGCGGTTAAGCGTCTGCCTTCGGCTCAGGGCGTGATCCCGGCGTTATGGGATCGAGCCCCACATCAGGCTCCTCCGCTATGAGCCTGCTTCTTCCTCTCCCACTCCCCCTGCTTGTGTTCCCTCTCTCGCTGGCTGTCTCTGTCTCTGTCAAATAAATAAATAAAATCTTTAAAAAAAAAAAAAAAAGAAAAAAAAAGAAAACATGACCTGGATAACTGGACAGATAGTTCTCCAGATAGTCTCCAGAGACTATCAATTACTCTAGGAAGAAACATGGAAGAGAATTGTACTGGAAAAATAAGGAAAACTCACATTCAGTTTCAAGCTTATTTTTTATAGTAACAAATGTTACCACAAAGAGAAATAAAAGTAATATTCTCTTAACTTATCAAATTTGCATTCCAGCTATGATTTTTAATCCTTAGTCTGTCAATGGAGTATAGGATAAATTACATTAACTCTGATGTCACTAAGAGATCAGACTTTGGAAAACTGCTTTACTTCTGTGAGTTTCAATTTCTCACAAGCACAATATAGATAATTTACGTCAGAGGAATGTGAGATAAAAATGTGAAAATATATGTGTTTCTCATAGAATAAATTGTAAACATACAGCTGTTGAATTTCTTTATGCCTGAATGGACTCTGCAAGTCCCTCTTGGAATGATTTTCTGAATCTGGAAGCCTTACCATTAATCTGAGAGAGATGTTGATTCACTACCATTTGTAGTTAAAATAAAATTCACCAGAAGATAGAAGAGCCTTGCTATACATGCAACAGTCCAAACAACTACATTGCTAATAGTTTGTAATGTAGACTGCCATATGAGTAATTGGAAATACACCACATTTTAATTCATGAAGTGGTGATTCTTAATGCTTTTTGTGGCATATATTTCAATGTGAGAATCTGATGAAACTGTAGACATCCTATTTAAAAATGTGCCTTTCTATATTTATAGATAATTTGTTTTGAAGTTCCAATTTCAAGACACCTCTGAAACCCACCTACCAACAGTAACAACCTTCCTACAAAGGAATAGTGGATACATAGCCTCATGTCTAGTCTAGGTTCTATTATTAAAATGGAAATCAGGGTTGATCTTTTTTTCTAATGCTTTTAAATTGGTAACTTTGAAATGAGGTCCTGTTAATCATGTGCTGTGCTCATAGGAGTACTCTGAAAACGCTAATGATCATAAAATGTTCAAAGAACTTTATAAAGTATCATTCTAACCTTTTATATAACTAATTAGACTTTTACTTCTCTAGAGTCCACTATGATTCTGCTGTTAGAGTAATTAAATTATACTCTGGAAACAGACAAACAAACAATCCCCAAAGCTTACAGTATCTTGCTTGATTCAATACAATTTAATAGGAGAATATACACATTTGAAATAGAAGTACTCCATTTCATCGCTTAATTTTCTTTTAACTTCACTTAAATAAGTTTTTACCCACTAGAATAAACTAATTCAAGCACTTCCAACAACTTTACATTTCTCATAATCTCAGTGTATTGCTGTTGTTGCTTTCTTAACTGGGAAAATAAAAATTTACATCAAATCGGAAATTGTGTTTGAATCCACATTATAGCGCTATTAAGAAGAGAAGTACTCGGGGAACCTGAGGACATATTCTAAAGTGACTTTGCAATAAAGAAAACACTACTTGAACTACATTGTCTTATTTAAAGCCAAGTGATGGAGTTGCTAAAAGTTGTAGGATTCTACCCCCAAAGTTCAAACCTGTGCTCTTGTTACTTGGGCATTTTGAAATCTTCCCTGTGCCAAAGTTTATCAGTGGGAAAAACTGACAATAATAATGTTATTAAACTGATAGAATTGTTGTAAAATGTAAATGGATAAATGCATGTGTACATGTGTGCACATGTCATTTAAGAAATTTAGCCAGTCATCTTAAACAGTCACAAATTAAGTGTGTTATTCTGAAATTTTTGTACTTATCATAAACATGATTATTTCAAAGTTAAATATATTGATCAGCAATTAATTTACCTAAACAACCTGTCAAAAGTTAAAGTAAAATATATGCTTCCATCATCCTCCTAACACAAAGTCTCATACTCACAAAAGTTTAAGAAGCATGCCTGCATAATTAAACCAATCCTACATAACACATGTTGAAATAACTTTCTAGGACCAAGATGGAGACCCTCCTGCCCAGAGTGCCCTCTCAGCAAACTGAAACTTAGGTAACTTTTGTGTCCCTGTAAATACTCTGCTTGAGCAGAAATACAGTGTAACTAGTTAGACAATCCCTAAACACCAAGCTCACTCTGGACCTTTTCATCCCAAACAAGGTTGACTCTGTGGCCGCAGACAATCAGATGTTTTTTTATTTTTCTATTTTTCTCTTCCTTGTCCATAATTCTTTACTCTATAAAAGTATCCTGACTCATGCCTCATTTTGCAGTTCTCCAAAAGGAGAACTCCGCTTCATGACCTGTTAAATAAAGTTTGTTTGTACCACTGAAATTGTCTTCTGTAATAATTTTTTAACAGTTTCTGGTGATGAGGATGGGATAAAAAATCTAAGTGCTAACAGCCTGCGGGACGAGACACAGGCAAGGGGCTTACGGAACCCTCTGAGTTGGCTGTTATTCAAGTCATCACTAGGGGCCATGGGTAAGTCACTCCTGGTTTTGAACTCTACTCCCTTGCGTGTAACTCTCCAACCCAAACAAACTTTATTTAAAAATACATATAATATATAATACATGCAGTTCCTAGAAAGGTTTTGGGATGCAGAAAGTTTCCAAGAAAGCTATATTGGGACTCCCCAGTAGGTGGCAGCCATTAGGAGATCTTTAAGATTCCAAAGTGGCTTCATTCATACTGTCCATTGCAAAGGGCTGATGAAAAATGAAAGGCACAGGAGGTACCTAAAACAAAAGATCTGTGAAGACTGATGTGACCACTACTACTGTTTTCTATCTGCTAAGGTGACTGTGTCTAGCAAGGAGCGAGGGGTTTTACAGGTACTAAAATCATTTATATTTAATTACATGTTTATAAATATATTATTTAAGAAAGCCTAATAACCCCAAAGTTATTGATCAGGACTGGTATTTATACTAGATTTGATGTGTTCACTCTTCTAATCTCATTAGCAGGTTTTTTTTTTTTAAAAGATTTTATTTATTTATTTGACAGAGATAGAGACAGCCAGCGAGAGAGGGAACACAAGCAGGGGGAATGGGAGAGGAAGAAGCAGGCTCATAGTGGAGGAGCCTGATGTGGGGCTCGATCCCATAACACCAGGATCACGCCCTGAGCCAAAGGCAGACGCTTAACCGCTGTGCCACCCAGGCGCCCCTCATTAGCAGGTTTTTATATAAGGTTTTAAAACCTACACTGCTAACGCTTTTTCTTTAAAAATAAAATTCACAAGGATACAATAAAAATCCCCACTTTGCTAACATAAAACATGAGATCAATTTATATTGTTTTAAAACTTCTCTTTCAATTTGTTTTGTTTTCCTCTGACATATTTTGGAAACCTCCTCATGTTGGTACATATATAGAATTTACAGAAAGCTTTTAGTTTTCTGATACTCATCCCACATCTAATCTTCTAAGGGAATAATTTGTAGTGATTTCAAGCAGTTTATTTCCTACACCGTATCCAGTATCATCATACAAGAAGGCGTATTCGGTGAATTGAAGGGGTTTTGTTCCTAGATATTTTGTGTTCTAAAATAGAATATCAGTATTTTTCTAAGGCAGGCCATCTGAACATGGTTTTGCTTGTTCTTTAATCTAATACTTTGATTTTAGAATGTAACAAGTGAGTGTGACAGAAAAGTGTATTTCGAAATATTAACAATTATCTTTCTCCAGTATTTAGTTTTCTTTTCTGATTTTCATCAGGCTATTCTGAGCTTCCTATTTCAGAGAAATTATGTGACAGCTGACATTAGGGAGGAAGTGGAAACCAGGTGTAGGCTGGATTTTGCTCTTCAGAAGCCTAGATTCTTTCAGAAACACAAGAACAAAAAACTTCGACAAAAGATGGAAAGGTAAAAGCTCAAAAAGAGCAAGGCTTTCCTCGGTACTCTCCTTCTTCTCCTCAGTCCCTCCACACTCTTGGGAAGAAGGGATGAGTCAGAGAAGTAGTGGACTGGGAAGGGGAGACAGGGAGGACATGCAGACAGATACGTGGCCTCAGACAGACAGATGGTAGTTCCTTGAACCCCATCCTGACCTGAGTGATCACAAGTCCCACACCCTTTAAAGTGGAGGGACAAGTGAAAAGATATCAGATTAAAAGAACAATACAATGGAGGCCAAGGCTATGTTGGCCCTAAAAAGAGCCCTAAGGAAAATGGGAATAGTGATATTAGGCAAACTAAGGTTTCAATACTCCAAGGAAATGAGGACTTGAAATAGTGATACATTTTTTTAAAGACAAAATCATGCTTCTTATTCTCTAGGCCTTGGACTAAGATTTTTCCTATCATAAATGTTAATTAATCTGCTTCTCCTAAGTGAACTGGAATCCTAATGTTATTTGTGACATTTATTGAAGTTGACTAAGCCTAAGTACTGTGCCATTTTGACTACAGCTCAATATACTCACAGAAGTGATTCACAAGTTTATAAATAATCAGGAACAGCATCTTTGCAGGAGACACCACGGTACTAAGTGTCCTAGATTTAGCAGAAAAGTAAGGGTGAGGAAGATCTATGGATTTGAAGCACAACAAAAGAATGTTCATTTTCTTCTACTTTAGAAAATAAATTTAAATTAAGAAACTTATTTTAAGTGTCAATAAGTTCAGCAACCTGTTTCTTTAATTTTTCTAGGTTTGATTTTGAATATTGGTAATGACAGTATCTTGTGTCTTAGTTTTATAAAATAACTTCTTTGCGTATTTAACTGCACATAACAATTATTCTCATTATGACCAAAACCAGACACTAAATTTTCTGTAAGATTTTGTAAAATTTATATTTGCAGAATTTGACATAAATATGATGATGATGATGGTATTGATAACAATACCCTTCCAGATACCCGCCTAGTAGTAAATTACCAATGCGAACTTAAACTAGCAATTTGTTAAGTGTATATTCTTTTGTTTTGATTTACCTGTACGTTGAAGGGTACAGAATGAATGACTTTGTGACTTTTAAGAGCCAGTGAACTGGCCAGTGCCTGTTAAACCTAAATTCCCATCATGCACCTGGACTGCTCTGCCTCACCTCCTCCAGACAGCAAAGCTCATGCTGCACCTGTGTCCTAACAAAATCCTTTGTAGCTGAACCAAGAATGGCATGTCTTCTCTAGGTATCAATGATTCTTTGGCAAGTTAAGTATTAGCCTGCAAATAGCATAAAATCTCAGATGCTTCTTGCCACTGCATACATCAGCATTTTACCTAATAACAATGCCCTTGTTTTTCTCTGAGGAACAGTCTCTGCATCATTTCCTGTATACAATCCTCAGGTGACAAAATTTCACGCAGCTCAACAGAGAGCACGCACCTCAGCTACGGACATTGAGAGCATTGGAATTTACTGAACACAGAAATTTAGTTAATAAAAGGATTATGATACAGCTTGAACTATTGAAAGTGAGGTTTAGACCTCTGTTCAAATACTTTTGCCAGGATAATGTTTTGTTCTATTAGGCCTTTATTAGTAGTGGTTATTATGAGACATCTTAATTTGTTAGTTTCTACATCAGGGGATAACTGTGAAGATGAAATGAGTTAATTCATGGAAATTCTTTACGAGAGTGCCTGGCACGTGGGAAGCACTCAAAGATTGACTCATACAATTGTAACTGTACCTCTGAGATGCTAAGCCAAGAGTAGTTGGCTGTCATCATGATACCACATGGATCTTGATAATGAAACCGGAACAGAGAAGAATTGAAGGATCTGTCCTGAGGAAATTATTTGAATCTCAGATTTCATTTCTGCTGGAAGCTCATGGATTCTGAGTTATGTATACCAATAAATTCCACTCATATTTTTTCAAAGTACTTTTGGGTTAGATTTTCTGTCACTTGCATATAAAAAAAATTCAATACTAAGGAATAACATGAAAACAAACATCCTTACAATTCAGAATAAACTGAGTAATAGTAGGATGATTAAAAAACTAAGGACCCTTGTATTTTGGTCTGGAATAAATGAAACATACATCATTGCTCTGACTTGCACTTTTGAAGTTCTATCATGTATCATTCACCTTTGCCGCATAGCAACAACTGCAAACTTAAGTGGCTTAGAGTAACACTTACTTCTTGCTCCCATTACAGACTGATGATCAAGGATGGGCATTGGCACAGATTAGCTCAAACTGTCTCAGATTGTCTCTATTCCAAAACTCAAGCTGAAGGAGCAGCCCTTATGAGGAACGTGTACTTCTTTGCGGTAAAGGGCTAAGAGGTAAAGAGGGTGAGTTGAACCACCCAATTCCAGTGCTATCTTCTGCTCTTATGTGACTGACATATAACACAAAACACATACGGCATAGAGTTTAATGGCTCAAATCTCATGGGCCAAACAAGTCACAAGACTCAGGCATCATTAGTGGGACAAGGGAGTATAACTATTCACCAAAAGCACAGGCAAGCCATTTGGTGGTGGTGGTGTGATAACCCTCAGAGAGGTAGAGGGAGGGGCGCCTGGATGGCACAGCAGTTGAGTGTCTGCCTTCGGCTCAGGGCGTGATCCCGGCATTATGGGATCGAGCCCCACATCAGGCTCCTCCGCTATGAGCCTGCTTCTTCCTCTCCCGCTCCCCCAGCTTGTGTTCCCTCTCTCGCTGGCTGTCTCTATCTCTGTCGAATAAATAAATAAAATCTTTAATTAAAAAAAAAAGAGGTAGAGGGAATGAATGAACACAATAGTATCTGGAATATTAGAGTATTTGTTCGGAAAAAAAAAGGGTTTGGGGGTATAATGCTTTTTACTTTCAGTTTCAATATCAGACTTAAGCTATCCTATTTAGAAGCAGATGGAATTGGTAGGAAGTCCTTTCTATCTATTGCCTGCAATTTAAAATGGATGGAAGAATGATTTTCTAGACTAAGACTAGTTTGAATTGTAGTAGGGGAATGTAAAACTAGAGATAGATTGGAACTTAGAAGAAAATTTTTCTTTTCTGTGCTTTAAAGCTTCTCTTTTAAATGCACTTTTCATGGTGAAAAAGGAACACTTTTCTCTGTTTTTAAGAGGCAGCTATGAGGCAAGGGCAGATTGAATCTACAGCCAGAATCATTATTATATATTGTCCAGAGGTTGAAGCCAGGTGAAACCTAGCAGAATGATTAATCTGGTAGCTAATGGTTATTGAGCATTTAATATTTGTTAGGCAGTGTAGTGTTCTAAACACTTTATATGCATTAAATAATTTATTCAGTATTGCAACTTCGTAAGGTAGGCCCTACATATCCTCCATGTGTGGATAAGGAGGAGCTTGTTTAAGTAACTTGTACAAAATACAAGTACCCAGCTGCAAAATGATAAAGCTGGGATTCAAGCCTAGCAGCCTGGCTCCTAAGCTAAATTATTAACCAGTGAATATACTACTATCTTGCAAGACAGAGTATCAACAACTTGCTACTATGTTTCTGAAATCCTCAAACAGGTCCTAAATTCAAGATTGTATTTTCACTTTACAATAAATTTTGGAAAATCAAGAACAAATTTCCCTAGGGAAATTATTCTGCTCAGGATTAACTGTATCTTCCACATTTATATGCTCAATTCTTAATCTTCATATTATTTGACTTATCAGTAATTTTTGACACTGCTTATCTTTGAAATCTTTTCTTCATTTGGCTTGTAGGAAACACACTCTCTTGCTGCTCTTTTTTTATGGACTATCCCTTCTATCTTTTTTTGTGTTCCTGTTTTATCCCCACAATATTAGTCTTTGGATCAAATAGAGTCATATGACTTTAAATACTATCATTATACTATTAATTCTAAAATTTGTGTCTCTAGAGTGGACATCTCCCCTAAACTATAGACTTGTAAATGCAGATTCCTAGTCAACATTTCATTTCAATTTCCAAAAGATATCTAATACTGGTGTTTCTGAAGTATCTTCTAAAATTTGCTTGTGGACAGTCTTTCCCGTTTCAGTTCATGGGAATTCCAACTCACTCAAAATACTAACTCTAAATACTAACCAAACTCCAAATTGACAAAAAGATAGTATCAAAATATTAATATCAGACACAATGGATTATATGATAAAAAAGGTTTTATGAGATCTAGTCATTACTTGAGCATGAAAAGTAAAAAAATCATGAATATAACACCACGAATGTTTATACACTTCACTTAGCCTCTACACTGACATATTAAGCAGAAAATGAGAAAGAGAGAAAGAAAGAGAGAGGGAAATCAGGAGAGAAGGAAAGAGAGAGAAGCAGAGAGGAAAGGAGACGCGGGGAGAGGGAGAAAGGACAGAGAGGAAAGAGATACGATTTAAACAACATGAGCTTAATTTAGTAATCTTATATAAACATACTTCTTCCAGCAGATATATTTTTAAAAACCTGATCACTAACTATACTAAAGAAATAGATTTGTAAAATAAAAAAGAAATATACGAAATAATAATCTATGATACTTCTCTAAAAATATTAAAATAATAAGCAATACCAAAAAAAGCTTTAAAGAAATCTGTAGTTTTTCAAGAATTAGAAAATATGGTTCTAACACATGGCCAAAAAGACAATCACATTGCATATTATAAAATCTTCCAAACAGAACAGCAGATAAAATACTACATTCCCTCACTACACGGTTAATGCACTTGGATAATGTACTTGGGTGAAGCATAACTAAGCTGGAGTCAGACATCTTCTGAATTACAAAAAAAGACAATCTAGTTAAAAAAAATTAGGGAAGTAGGGAAACCAAATCATATAGCATGAATGGGACACAAAGAGAAGAGCAAGAAATGATAGCAACAATGAAAAAAAAGTTTTAAGCAGTTTTTTGAAAAAACTAATACCAAGAGCAAACCTCAGCTGAGAGTATTCAACATAAAATTGAAAACACACGTAATAATGTGACAAAAAAGGGAGACAAACTGTAAATAAGAAAGAGATTAAAGTAATATTAACTTTGTCCCAATACTCTAAAAAATACATTTTTTTTAAAGATTTTATTTATTTGACAAAAAGACAGCCAGTGAGAGAGGGAACACAAGCAGGGGGAGTGGGAGAGGAAGAAGCAGGCTCCCAGCGGAGGAGCCTGATGTGGGGCTCGATCCCAGAACGCTGGGATCACGCCCTGAGCCGAAGGCAGACGCTTAACGACTGTGCCACCCAGGCGCCCCCCAAAAATACATTTTTAATCTTGTGAAAAGTACTAATTACCAAATTGACTACATATTTTTTAAATATGCCTGAAAATGTTAAGGCATATGAAACATAAAATCACAATTTTCCACAGTAAAGACACCCCAAGATAAGCATTGAGTTTTAGGAACTCTTCAAGAGGCATATAAAATCTTACACATTCATTCTTATCAAATGGACAAGGGCAATGTATTGTAGCATTCACTTCAACAACACATAAGGACCCAGAAAACATAATTTAAGTCTATTTTATTAAAATGTAAATGCAAATATCTTAGCTAAATATACAAAAATGAATTTGATACTATTTTAATCTATAATAAAATAATTTTAGGTAACTTTAATTAGATTTAACATCTTTGTAATGAATACATAATAAATCCTACAAAAAAATCATAGTGGGAAAATTGTTAGGAGCATTTCCTTTGTAAGGATGTACAAAAAAAATAATAATAGCAACTATACGGTATTTTATTCAAAGTGTAATACAGTCCCTAGGCAAAGGAAAAGTAATAAAAAGCAAAATAATTAAAAGTAATGAAACAAAATCACTCTTGGCAAATGTTAAAATGCACAAAGATAACTTGGAACCTCTACAGAAAATATTTAAGGTAGGATATGAACATTATGAAACCAATCATGTAAAATTTTCAAACCAACCATGCCTCATTCATTTCGTGGATGCACTTTGTGCGGTGCTTCGGGCTGTTGACTTGACACCACCATCACGCTACTGAACCTTGGGAACTACATTTCCCAGAATGACCTGCCCCTTAATGCGTCAAGTTCAAGTGCACCGATGAGACGCGCTCACAGATTCAGAAGCTGGAAGGGAAGCGGAGACCAGCAGTTTTAGACTGCCAGAACGTCGATTTCTGGTGTCTACCACAGGATCAGCAAGCATCTCTGGCTGCCCTTCTTCTAGATCTTTCCCATGTCTGGTGACTCTCCACCTCCACGCTTACTCCAGTGCTTCAATTTAACTTTATGGGTTTTTTAGTTTTGTTTTGTTTTGTTTTGTTTTTTTTGGTTATTTTTTTTGTTTTGTTTTTCAAAGACTACTTTTAAGAGCAGTTTTAGGTTAAGAGCAAAATTGAGAGGGATGTACAGAGAATGACTTTTTCACCGATTCTCTGGCTACAGCTCTTCCCACGATGCTGCGCTGTTTTCTACATTAAACCCATTCGCATATCACCTGTTAGTGATTCTATTTTTTCTGACTGATACACGTACATACATAATGACATTATACGTAAATGGCCTGGAAAGATAAATACCAACATCAAGAAACTGGTTATTTCAAGTCAAAGGGGAAGAGAATGGAATTAGCAAGGGATACAATGACAAATTCCAACTGTATCACTTTTATTTTATTTATTAAGAAATGAAATCTGAGGAAAGTATAACCAATGAACTAACACTTGTTAAAGCTAGATTATATCAGGAAATCAGTGTGTGTTAAAAACATTAAAAGTTTTATGCATTATTCCAGATTTTTAAAATATTTCCTTAAATAAAAAGATATAAACTGGATTTTTACCTGAGATGCTTTCCAATATTTCTTTTAAAGTCATCAGATTTCTTGTTTAACATATTCAATTATGGCCAGAAAAGTATAATTATATTGATGAATATGACTGATATAAAACACTAAAATTATCATCATCTGGGCTGACATTAGGTGTCTAGACACTTTGCCGTTAAAATGATGTATTATTAGTTTCAGAGAATTTCATGAATGAACTTGATTTCCATTTCAAATTCAAATTTTTAGTCAACCGTAACATATTACAGCAATGTTTGCTACATCATCTCTTTGAAGTGCTATTTAAAAACTATCTTTGAAGAAACTCGAAATTTGAGTCTTAGTTGAGAGAGGGAAGGAGTGCATCCTCATCCTTCTCCCAAATGGATATCACTAGGTTCCCTCACCATGCTACTTTACAGTGCAAATGAAGAAGAGAAACCTGTTCAAATGCTAAGTGGGCCTAATTATGCTACAGCTGTCTAATAAACTCTTCACAAAAGAAGGAACATGAACATGAGTTTGATAAAGTTCATTTAGGGGCAGCTGGCTGGCTAAGTTGGCAGAACAGGCAACTCTTGATCTTAGTGTCCTGAATTCAAGCCCCATGTTGGGTATATACTTTACTTTAAAAAAAATAAAATCAAAAAGTTCATTTATAGTTTCCAAAAAAGGATAAAACATTTTTATGAGTCTTATAATTATTATGGTTTTATTGAGACAAAAAGTATTAACACAGAGTGAGGGCATAAAAAACAATTTGAAACCTATGTATACTAGGTTGGCTTGGTCTTAATCCTAATGCTACCCCTACCCACCTATTGCCATCTCTTCGGTTGCTAATTATCTTCTGTATTTTCAATAGGTTCCCCAAAGAAAGAAGCCCTATGTATTATTTTGTTACCTACAATTACAAATAAACTTTATCTCATTTTTAAATGCTTCCAGATGAAAGACTTGAAACACCATGAAAGCTGTTTAAGAGTTTCCAGTCATTAGCCATATATTAAGCCTATCCTGTGAACCACATATAAGATCTGCACACAATCATACTTCATGTGAACACAGTGGGGTAACTCAAAGCTATTCAAAAATTTACTTTCATAAGTACCTGGAAGAACTACAAATAGAACTCGCCTTCTCTGGGGCTTTGAGATTAGGAAACAAATCATCTTCCCCTCCCCAAAAATGCTTATATATATATATATATATATAGCCCCTTTAGCTCTTTACCTTCTTCTGCCACTCAAGGCATTGAGTCAGTGAAGTGGCATCAGACCACTAAAGTTTTCCTGAGTCATTCAAAATTTCAAACAGCTTTGATGTTACTCCATAACAGCTACTTTGTAGAAAGTCTCTCTTCATAGCCTGAATATTGGAAGTGATAGAGCCATTCAAAGGAAAATCTTATGGTTGAAGAATAGAGAAACTAAGAATTTTGCTTCTTTAAGACAACCATGAATAGGATTAAAAAGAATCTTGAAAGAGCTGGAAGTGATTATGCAGAAATAAGACTGTGAACTGAGAAAAAAGGAATTGAACTTCCAGTAAATAAGATCTGGTCTCTGAGTAGAAGTGAGCCGAGTGTTGGAATTTGCTCGCTGAGAGTGTCCTAAGTGTTCCTGTATTAGAGTGCTAAGCGCACTGTTTTAGGCATTGCATGGATTTGGTCATTTATAAAAGATTATTTTATGTCTATAGTGTCCCAATCACTGTGTCTGAGTAGAGGCCTGTTGAAAAGCTCCTGCATCTTCAGGGGTCTGGGTGGCTCAGTTAGTTGAGCAGCTGCCTTGGGCTCAGGTCATGATCCCAGGGTCCTGGGATCGAGCCTGGCGTCAGGTTCCCTGCTCAGAGAGCAGCATGCTTCTCTCTCTTCCTCTGCCGCTCCCCCCTACCTGTGCTCTTTTGCTCTCTGTCAAATAAATTAATTAATTAATTAATAAAATCTTTACAAAAAGACAAGCTCTTGAAACAGTATATATAAGCAGCAATAGTATTTAGTATTTTAGTATTTACTAAAATACTCTTTCAATGTAATATGATAGTGTAGAAATGAATTACTCTAAAGAGTTAGCAAAGTTCCATTTAATCTTAGAATTAAAATGAGAACTTCAGTGTACTGTTTCTTCAGTTTATGATTTAATTTGAATATCATATGGAGGAAGCTACTGAATACATTTGCTAGGTTAATTTCACTTGTAATCTTGCTAACTTTTAGATTGATGGAAATAAAGGATGTCTGGGCAATCAGGAACAGGGGTAACTAGTGACAGAAACTAAGATATTTAATGTGGTGTAGATTGTTAAGAATAAAATAAAGAAAGACAAATTTTCCACTTCATAGCCTGACAATAGGTTTTTTTTTTTTTCTTTCTTTCTTTTAACTGCAGTGCTAACTCTTCATTCTATGGAGATAAAAGATTCTCAGTGTCTGACTTAACAATTTGTGAGACTTTTTATTCTTGGACTTTTCCATTAATATATTATGTGAAATAATTTGTGACAATTAACTTCTGCAATAAATGTCTCCAGTAGAAATAATCATTCTTTTCTTCCCACTCATTCACTGAATGGGTGACTGCTGTAGGTCAAAAAGAATCATTATCTCCTATTTTGTAAGAGACCTACAATTTCTTTCACTTACAAGTCATCTACTGCTCCTATTACATTCTAACACGGAACATTACAACTCTTGTTAGTTCTGCACTAAGACCGCCGCTGCTACTACTGTTAATATTGTTGTTAGCTTACTTCCTGAGTGAAGAAATGGGATTATCACACAGGTGATTGTTTGCTTTGTGTTTGGTTTTATTTATTTTACTTATTTTTTTTTAGAAACTTCATTTTCCATCAACTTTATTTCCATTTTTTTGCTTTTGTGGAAGAGTTGCTTAAGACCACTCGGTGGTTGTTCTTATCCATTCAGTGGCCTGAGCAGGGGGAGCTGCGAACCAGTCCTCAGCGGCAAGCTGGGCGCTCCAGTCGTCAGTGGGGAACTGCTGAAGAGGCAGACAGGACACCTGCTTGCCTTCGGACCAGTCTGAACTCAGGAGCTGGAGCAGCCCATTCACCCTGAAATTCGTCCTTGGTCCTAGCCTTCCAGCAGCAGCATGCTCTTCCTTTTCAATCTCTTCAGGATCTCTGTAGAAGCAGAGATCAGTCATGACCTCCCACATGACTTCCACAGCCCGCACCCACCACCTCAGACCCACTGAGTGAGCGCCCTCGGTGCACAGCATGGCAGCATTCACACAGAGCAGAGGAGAGTCTGTGTTACACCGAGCGGTGGCAGGCAGGTTAACATGAGACACTTCTGTGAGATGCTGGTGGTCAGCCCTGGGATCAGTAACCACCAGAAGTCTGGGCTCCCAGAAGGCTGCTTGGATCTGGTTAGTGAAAGTCCCAGGAGGGAAGCGCCAGCACCAGGAGTGGCTCCAGTCACAGGCTCAAACTTCAGCACAGCTCGCTGGCCAGTATTCCTGGATGATATGACACTGACATCATCTGGGTTTTCAATGGCAACAATGGCATGAGCTGCTGGCAGAAGCTTCTCCCAGGTTCTTTGCAGATGATACACAGTTGCCATCACTTTTCCTTTTGTGGATGTACTGTTCCATTTGGAACTCAAGGTCGATGTCACCTGAGTGGATTCCTGCTGCAAGAATTTGAGGACAACCTCCTCCTTCATTTGCAAGATGTCAAGGGCTCCAGACATGCTGAAAATTGCCCTTTGGGAACACAGGACGACACAATATGGGGAAAGGCTATTTTGGTTTGTTTTAAAGGCAACAATGCAAACGTTTCTAGTAATGTGCGTTGTCAAGTTCCTTTTTCTCTCTGAGAGTCACTAGTGGATGGGACACAAGATCTATGGGACTTTATTTGTTAGACTGCTTCAGAAGAGAACTGAGAAAAGTGTCTCAGGCTTCTAGCCATAAACAACCATGATAGAAATGGGAGAGATTATTTGGTCTCTCAGGGCTAACCATCAAGAGAGGCAACACAAGCTATTATGTCATGTAGTTTCCCCTTTGCAAAACTTCCCATCACCTTCTTTCTCTCTCTCTATGTCTCTCTGTGTCTGTCTTTCTACATGTATTATAAACGTTACAAATATAATTTTTGCAGAAACCAATACCCAGTGTACATAATATTATTGATTTTTACTTTGTAAACTGATTTGACTAATACCTTGACATTCAAAAAGTATTTTTTTGTACTGGTTCAGAGCTAAACACTTTGGGGCCTACAGACAATTAGTACTTACCCCTGGTATCAGCCTTAATACACTTAAAGTATTTCCAATTTCAGGGCTTTTCTTGAAATATCTGTGAGACACTATTATACTTCTAAATCTTCTGTGTTTTCCCCCATTTATAATCTCTTTGTCTATGCCGCATTCTGTTGCTTGGGCTTCCTAACATTTCATGGTTTTCTTAGATATATGAAGTTCACAGAGTAGGTAACCAGGAATTGTAAGTATAATGGGCTTTTTTAGACAAAGGAAGTAGAATGGCTGACAAAGTTTAAAACTGTGAGTAAGGTTCAGATTCACTGATGGCGGAAAAAGAGTCTGTGAGGTTAACTTGAGCTTATTCTGAAGGATAGACCTGCCCTGCTGTGAACCAGCAAAAATGAACAGCCAGCCATATAATGATTTTAAATTTCTGAGTAGGATAACTATGACATTTGAGTTACAGAAAGATACATTTGAATGGCAAAGAAAGACTACAAAGAAGGCTGCCAAAATAACTTGAAAGAGAAAAATGGTGCCTTGAAATAAAGGATTTGATATGGTTGTCACATAAAGAATGATGAAAACTGTCATATACTCATTGCCTTATTCTAGGTTCCCCAGAACAGAGCCTGAGGTAAAAGCAATGCTCTACTACTTTATCAGGTCGTACAGTCGTGGGGTGCTGGGTTGAGAGTAAAGGAGAGCAAGGTAAGAGGGAAGAACAGCCAGTCAATAAGAGAGTAAAAGTCAGGTTGTGTGATTGCACTGAGAGACCACGTGAAGGGAAGATAAATTCATATGCAGATTAAGTATAGATTCCAGTGTGTATCACTGCTGACCTTTTCAGAGGAGAGAAGGTGTTTGAAATTGGTGACATGACATTAAGCATCTAACTAGTCTTGTTGAAGGATGATGTTATCCTGATGTCTGTCATTGCTCTCTGCTACCGACAGGTTAGTTGTATGGCAGTAGCTGTAGCGCTTAGTGAGTTCAGCCAACAAGTGCTGGTACCTTTATCATGGCAGCCATGCACTGGTTCCATTATTCACAAGATGTGTGGTGTTTGTGGACCACTGTCCAAACTTGGGTTGGATTAGAAGAAAGGCTTACTGAAAGTCACGGCATTAGTCACTTCCCCGGGTCTATCCATATTTCTTCCCCAGAACTCCGAATTTTTACCTTCCAGTTTATTTTTCCCTTTCCAGACCCAAATAATCAATCAAAAAAATTTTATCAGAATGCTTAGATTTGTCCTAGAGGCCAGGTATACTCATTCTTCTGGCCACTTCTCATCCATAGTAAGTGACAACTAAGTGACTGCACACAGCTTTGCTTACTGAAATGATCTCCTTTATAACTGCACTTTAGTACCACCCCTTTGTAGAGATGTAACGAGGCAGCAGTTCCTCTCACCTAACACAAACATATTGCAATAATCCATCTGTGAATGGGTTGAGATTTCTCCTACTTTATCAGTTGGTCATAGGGAACCCCCATGAATTATTAATTGAAGGAAAGTCATTTGTATCAAGAGATCGGTAACACAGGCATCAGAATTACCTGTTCATGCAATTTAAATATGCATTTGATCTGCTTGGAACAAACCTCTACTGTGATGTTCCAATGTCACAACAGATCTTTCCTAGTTTGCCTGACATTATGCCAAAACAACACGATAAAACATATCACAAAATGGACAGCTCCAATAATACAGCCCCTTGGTGTTCCCTGGCAAACAGTTCTTACTAGGACTACAGCATCCCCTCTCAATTCACTCCTTGTGCTTTACTGAGGAGGGTACTGTCTAGGCTATTCTGAATGGTCGGTTCTTACACAAGTATTAAATCCATTTTACCTTCCCTTACTCTCAGAGTCTTCTGATTTCATCCTCACCACCATGTCAAGGAAGTAACATTTATTCCTAATTTACTCTAAATGAGCGCAGGAATCATGTAGTCAATTTAAGAGGTTATTAGGCTATTTTAGGAGTCCTTATAATGGTTACAAATTCCCCAAAGTAATTAAGTTGTCTCCTATTAAAACATATTTCCCAATCCTTGGATGAATATACTCAAGATCTATTCTCAAATATTGTCCACAATTCCTGGCTAACAAAAATTAGCTGGGTTCTATACTTCCTTTAATATGTAAGCTATTTCCTTCCAGAACAGAGATTTTACTTTCCTGTTTGGTCTGATTAATCCCGATGCTTCCTATTGTCTTAGAAGCAATGAGGGGAGGCAAGAAAAGATCTTTTATGGAAACAAATTCCATCTTTATAAACATCTAATTCAAGTGGGTCATTTCAAGGTCACCCTTCAAGGAAGAGACTGCTGTCCTCTAACAAGGGGAAGGGGGCAGCTTCTGCTGAAATAATGAATTCAGTGGAATTTGGAAATTCAGATTTAGCAGACTTGTCTGTCCACATTCCCCATCACAGATTTCAGAATTCTACTCTTGTCTTATCAGAGTCCTAACATTGACAAATGAGATTTGTTGAGGCTGCACACCTAATTAAATCACACAGTCTAGCTCCCTTACAATTAAGTTCTGCCTTGAGATTATGGCTTCTGAAGAATTTTATAGAAGTTACTCACAGTACGCCATGAGATATCACTTGATGCCCAGATATTAGAGGAGTTGGCTGTTGAGTGACCTAATAGTCATTGTCCCACACAGTCCTGAGATGACAAACACCACACATTCTAATGCCTTAGTTTCAACCTGTATCTCATTCGAATCATCACTGTCTTGATGAGTAGCTCCTGGATCCCGAGATGGCCAATTCATAGCTTTATCAAATTTGGCCACATCCTTCATGTTCTCTCCCAACCAAGTTTTTTTATTCCTTTCAATATGGATAGGCTAAGAATTTCCCAAATTTTTAAGTTCTTCTTCTTTGTTTATTAACAATTCCATCCTAAAATCATTTTTCTTCTCACATTTTGCTATAAGCATTCAAGAAAAATCATTTGCTATTCAACAGTTTGCTTAAATACTACCTCAGCCAAACATCCAATTTCATCGCTCTCAAGTTCTACTTTCTACAAGACACTAGGACATGAATACAATTTAGCCAAACTCTTTGCCATTTCATAAGAAAGAATCACCCTTCCTCTAATTTCCAATGACATGTTCCTCATTTCTGTCTGTGACCTCATCAGAATAGCCTTTACCATCCATATGTCTACCAACAGTCTGTTCACAACCACTTAGGTATACTCCAAGAAGACAGAGGTTTTCTCTATAGCTCTCCTCTTCTCCTATGCTCTCACCAGAATTGCTTTTAATGGTTCATTCAGAGCAATCTTGGCTTTGTCTAGCATGTACTTCCAAACTCTTCTAGCCTCTACCTTTTACCCAATTCTAACACCACTTCCACATTTTTAGGTACATGTTAGAGCAGCACTCTGCTTCTCAAGTCTAATATGTGTATTTTTTTCGGTTTTCCAGAGAAATAGAACCATTAGGATATAAAAAAAGATACAAGAGGAAATGTATTACACCAATGTGCTCATGAAATTATGGAGGCAAAGAAATGCCACAACATGTCATCCACAAGCTGGAGAACCAGAAAACCGTTGGTATAATTCAGTTCAATTTTGAAGATACAAGGAGAAACTCCAATGTCCAAGGGTAGGAGAAGACAGATGTCCCAGCTCAAAGAGAGGGAATTCACCCTTCCTTCACATTTTTATCCAATTCAGGCACTCAAGGGATTGGATAATGCCTACCACATTGGTAGAGTGATTTTCATTACTCAGTCTACTGATTCAAATGTTAATCTCTTCCAGAAACACCCTCACAAACACATCCAGAAATAATGTTTTACCAGCTATCTGACATCCTTTGGCCCAGTCACATAGAATCAATCATCATAATTGGTTAATCCAGTTAAAGAACAGAATGGAATGCCCTCTACTACCATCAGTTTGTCTTGTCCACAACTATCTTCAGACATTCCCAGATGTAAACACAGGCACATCATTTCCCCTTTCCTCATTCAATTTCTGCCAGTCTTGGTCTCTGCTCTTTTATTCTACATCACTTTTTTTCTTTATGCTTTGACTGATAATGAGAATAAAACCCGATACTCAAAAAAGAGAGCAAGTGATCTTTCTACTCTTGTATGGAAAATATCTGAACTAGGAGTTGATCCCAAGCCACATAAATCTCTCCCCACATGCAGTGTGATAATATTACCAAGATTACTGGGAAGTTCAAATTATTGCACAAATCACTCTGCCAAGTACTTGTTTCAACACAGATATAATGACTACAGCATTAGTAATCCAAGCAAAAATGGGCTTTTTTTCTTCATAATCTAGGATCTAGATATAGAATGTAGATGGAGTATATACATATATTCAAATTACATTATTTTGATAAGGAATCTGAAAAAAATAGCTCTTTTACTGATTTTCCTTCTTCTAACATAATAGAGTATACACACACACACACACACACATACACACATATGCCTGCATTTGTGTTCATTATAATTTATTATTAAATTATTATTTAGTATCTATGTCTTATTATTGTCAAGTCTTCAAATAATCCTCATTTTCCTTTTATTTTCTTTGACTCATGGCTAAATTAGAACCATAGCATTTACTTATTGTTGAAGTACTGATTCAAACAGAAGGTAACTGCAGTCCCAAGAAATAAATGAGACTGAAATAGCACAGAGGAAAAATTTTGGCACTCTAGGTTTGTAGTGAGATCATCAGAAATCTTTACATGTTTCCCAAGGACTATATTCTTTAGTATTGTAGGATAACGTATACACAGAAAATAAAAGAAACTGAAATCTGTCCTCAGCAAAGGACCTTTTTAGCTCCTTGATCCATGTTAAGTTTGAGGAACTCCGTCTGATTGCTTAGGGAAGAATAACAGTGTGCTGGAGGCAGAGAGATATCTATAAATGAGACCTTGAGATACCTTATGTGATTCTGATACAGTCACATCATTCAGTGCTCTTATACATACTCATTCAGAGGAATCAAGCAAGAAGTATTTCTCTGAAAAGCTATGTTAATTCCTTTGCCAACATAAAAAGTATTTTAAATTATCAGGTACTTAAAAATTTTAAGTGTATTTGGGTAGAAACCTATAATTTTGCCTATAGCATTTGACTGGAATATAAACTAAAGAAAAAATATTGATAACTTGTTTTACTAAATATATCACAAAAGAATTACACCTGTATAGCACATATATATCTTTGTGTTCTCCCAGCTATTTCACTTCATAAATCAACTTTTCTGACCTTTTCCATCTAACAATCTGAAACTGTTACATAGAATGGAATGAGTTATACTATCATATTTTGTAGTACTCGTAATTTAAATTTTAAAACAAAAGTTATTTAACAGAAAAATATGCATATTTCCAATATTAAAGACAACGCTAAAATTTATCATGAATTATGTCTTAATTACATGTTATATATATTTTTTAAAAAGATGGTTTCTGAACATTCCAATAGTTGTTCTTAAATCTTAAACATTCCATAACGTAACTCCTGGACTTCCTGTATGACCTGGGTAATCTTCCTTTACCTTAATATTTTAGCTTGTGCATTTGTTCTTGGCTCTCATTTGAACTCCCTCATACTTGTAATTGATTCCTGAGGGCTTGAGGGTGAATTACACTTACGTGTTTTTTTTTTTCTCTTAAATTTTTAAGAGACAGCAGAGAGGGGCAGGGGGAAAGGGAGAGAGATAATCCCAAGTAAGCTCCACGCACAAAGCCTGACATGGGCTGCATCTCAGGACTGTGAGATCATGACGTGAGCCCAAACCAAGAGTCGACACTTCACGGACTGAGCCACCCAGGTGCCCTGAATTACACTTACTTTTTAAATAATATTGCTTACTGAAAAATCACAACTTTATACATAAAATTGATAATAATTATCTTTTCTTTCATGCAGAAATCCAGAAAGAGGTTCCCACAAATTTGCAAAATTTGACCAGTTTTTTAACTAATTACTCACCAGATGAATACAGTCAGAAAACTTCTGGGTGATAACTGCAGTACAGAGAACTAGGATTGTATATTCAACATCCCTATAGCTATTTCTGATTTCTGAATCTGGATCCAGTCAGGAAAATACAGTACTCTCAGGAAACCCACTTTATCTATAAACTTGTAAAATTGCATTGGGTAAATTCTTATTCCAAGGAAACTAAGACAGTTTATACACTGGCTAAGCCAAGAGCACTGCTTCGGGAATTTAGCTGTTTTGCTCAAACTATCACTGGCCATCTGTTATTGAAGACAGGTCTTTAGAACCTGAATTATCTAGGCAGACTAAGGCTGTTGATAGAATAACTTGGCTAAATACTCAGTTTTCCATGTCAATTTTTAGATACATACTGTGTATAAGGAATGAAGAACAAGTTTTATTATTTCTGAGTGTTGATATTGCATGCCTGAAAATTTATTCAGTCACAGAAGAGTATCTATGTTTTAAATCCATGTGTGTGTGTGTGTGTGTGTGTGTGTGTGTGTGTGAAGATTTTGCTGTGAGGGTTGAAGTGTGTTTCTTTTTAATAATATTCACGACATATTTGTTCAGTTTTGGATAGTTTGAAAACACCAACTGAAAAATATTTAGCATGTTATTTAAGAAAATAAACATTTGGCACAATCTGTCCTGAATTTTGGTTCAGGTTCAAAGGATAAATGCCTCAAAATTAAGCGTTTTGGAATAGATGTAAATTCTTACTATCTAATTTACTTTGTGAAGATCTAAAACTTCTAGCTCTTTTGTGTTGAAAAAGAGTCTTTGAAAAAAATTCTCACAGTAAGAGCAATGTTAATGGTGAATATAAGATTAGGTTAACAACTTTGTTTTGTGAAAATTGAAAGCAGAAATAAATTAACAGGTTATCGAAACTAAATTTTCAAATTATTATCTTCACGAATAAATCTTTGATGAATTAATTATAATGATATAAAACACCAATTTTTAACCTTTAACATGTACCAAGAAAGGACTTTTAATGTTTCATTTACATACAGTAATTTTATTCTTATAAAAACTATATTATTTTTATTATACGTAAGTCAGAAAAAGATACTTATTTTACTGGTTTTCCTACTTCTAACATGATAGAGTGAGCATACATGGGGACACTGGGCAACCAAATGTTCCATATAAATGGCTATTTTGCTTTGTTTTCCTGATTATACGCCAAGCATCTATCAGAGTGCTAAGGAAAATAACATTTCCGAATAAATTAATCTGAATGAATGAGTGAAAAGAACAAAAACAGAAGCATTTCAGATATGACATTTTAATTATACTTAAAAAATAATACTTATTTTGATGAAATGATTGTGTGCAATTATAAAGAAGCCATAGCCCACCTACAGTAGGATTTTCCATATGTGGGGACTGTCTTCCTGCGTTTGCCAGGACGCAATGGTAAGGGGAATAAATAGGAATATGAAGGTGGATGATGACATTTCATGACAAATGAGTCTGATGGTCTCATTTGTTATCATATCCAGTCATGGAAAATGTGCCAATTCTTGCTCCTCGATAAAATTTTATTTTCTCCCACAATTCAGATAATGAACTTTATGTGGAATTTTGTAAAATGATTCACTTGATCAGTAAAGTTGATAGTAATTTGAGTCAATATGTCAATGGAAAAAAGACACAGGTGCTTTGATCTTTATATTCCTTGGAAAATATCTAAGGATTCTAATGTAATTTAGAAAGTTTTAAAGGGCATTTTTTATATGCAAAAACATTTTCAGTATTAAGACCTCATATTTTTATGTAAATTTAAGCAAGAATGATAAATTTACAAAAGTTGAGGTGTTGTTTGATCAAAAGGGTTTTTAAAATTTAGCTGATGTAGTTCAAATATATATTTTTTTAATATGGAACAATTCATGAATGCGGTGACATCCTTGTGCAAGGACTATGCTTATCTTCTCTGTATTGTTCAGAATTTTAGGTTAAGTGCTGCCAAAGGGAACACTCCCTCTCCCTTTCATGACAATACATTCTTTTGTTTCTTTGGGATTTAAGCTGACGGTGTCTGTTCAAAAAAATAATATGGAAGGAAGTCTAATGAACTTATGGAAAATGTTGATCTTGGACAGGTGAAAGAATGAAATGATGTGAAGTACTTGTTATAAATACTTATGATAAATCAGTCTGCCAGACTTAATAATATGCTTTATCCCTTTAAATTAAAGCTATTATGTGCAGATTCAAGTACGTTTAAAGATTAAATGTTACATGAATAGATAGAAAAATGATACTATCATCGCATTCCATTCTCAATAGTATTTTGTATTATTTCAAAAGGTAAAAGTTTGTATTTTTATCTATAAAATATTTTTTGGGTTTGAAACACTGAATTTGTGGCAAAACATGTCAAATTAACCTTTAAAATATGGGAAATATTTTATGCATAAGGATGTCATGTGTTCTGTCCAATTTTATTAGTTAAAAAAACTTAAATTGTTATGCTAAAACACTGATGGGCTATTTGAGTTTATCTTGAAAAAAATGAACGCATATAGGTGACACACATTCTTTTAGATTGTTGCATACTGAAAAACAAGATAAGAAAAAAGTCCAACTTTGATTCCAAATTAGCAGCAAATAGGACAAATTAACTTTATTTAAGGTGATATAGACAGATTATTATCATGATTTCTAATGAAATTACAGCATACATTTAATGGGATTATTCAAAAGCAACTAAACAGAGAAAAGCATTTCAAACATAATATAGGGATATTTTATTTATTTGAGAGAGAGCAAGAGCAGGGAACAGGGTGGCGGGGGGGGAGGGAGAGGGAGAGGCAGACTCTCTACTGAGCAGAGAGCCCCAAGCAGGACTGAATCCCAGGATCCTGGGATCATGACCTGAGCCAAAGGCAGATGCTTAATGACTGAGCCACCCAGGCACCCCTATAGGGGTATTTTAAAGGGCCATAGTTCTGAAAATTCCCTAAATATTAATGCAGTTTCTCCAGTTGTCTACAGTATCAATTTGGAACTACTAACATAAGAAACTAAAGTCTTATTTTATGCAATTGGCTTTCCTATTAAAACTGTAACTACCATTGAGGAGCTTTGCCTTTATACTTGATTAAAAACAGCGACAACAAAAGTATACTGCCCTAGGAAGTAAAACACAAGAGTCAATTAACATATGGGGACTCACCCAACCTCAAGATTATTCTTGTGAAGTCTACAGTAAGATTCGCCCCACTGACTATTACCCTATTTTTGTCATGACACTCTAGCCTTTAATAAGATGTTAGGTATTCTCTCAAGTCAAACACAATTTACTTAATAAAGACATGTAGACGTCTGTGTCCATGCGCGCGCGTCTGTCCATGTTGACTGATCCTTTCATAATGTCCTATTTTACGTGTTGATGGCAAGGTGTTGTTATAAGCTGAGCCTCAAACTCAGTGAGAGCACAGGGCACAGGTAATGATAATGACATTTGTCAGCTAGTTATTGTGGGGAATTTCCTGTGGGTCATTGCATGATGGGTCAGAGAGAAGGCAGCAGACAGTCCTTCATTTTAGGTGTGAGCCACAAATTTATAAAATGAGTATAATCTTTATTTTTTTTAAAAAAAGGAAACAAGTTCAGGAAGATTAAGCCATTCATTTAGAGTTCTAATGTAATATCAGAAACAGGAGTATAACTTTTAACATCCGATGCTATCGAAACTAATCAAATATTCTGAGAAGTTTTAAAACAAACAAAACCAACAAAATCTCCCTTCATGTGGGCATTGTTTCTCTATCCTAGACATGGTTTCCATTTTTTCTTGACAGGTGTCAACCAACGGTTTTATCCCTGGTATTTGTTTGTTATTAATTTAATCTCTTCCTCCATCCACTGTTCAAAATTTGAAACTATACTAATTAGCAACAGCTTAAAACACACCATCATTTGGACTTGTAGACAGGGAAGGGGATCATAGTTTGACAAGCAACAATGAAAGGAAAACTATCTGGAAGAGACAAAAGTGCTGAGGAAATGATCCAGCAAATGTTTCTCAATAATTTATAAGCATAAATACCCAGGAGATAGAAAGACAAATATAAATACTGTAAAATTATTTCAGGTATCCATTCTCCGGTTCTCTTAGACTCTGCCTTGTATTTTCATAAAGAAAATACATAAATATACAGTAAGATATAAACTTTAGTATCTCTGCTAAAAAGAAATATGTTAATTAAGAAAAAATATAACAGAGTCATTTTAGAAAACATTTATTTGATGGCAGTAACTTCGGAATTTTAGCAGGCTTATTGAGAACTTCTTCACCTGCCACTTAACTCTACAGCGTGATGGTACAGCAAGGATCTGGAGGCTTGCCATTTGAAAGAGGAAAGGTGGCAAACCTATAAATTACTTTTAATTATCAAAAATAGAATGCATAAAGTGACTTTCACACTCTTGAGTATAAAACACATCAAAAATTACCATCAGACATCCTCTTACAGCTATAATTCACTCACTTGATTTTACAGAGTTCTCAATGTGTCTGATTTCCTCGGTCTACCTGTTTCTCTCTCCCTGTCACCCATTATCCCTATTATTCCTCTCCCATTGACTCTTCAATTGGCACATTTCCATATTCCCCATTATGCTTACAAATAATCTCATTAGAAGAGTACAGCTCACCAAAGAGCACTTGTTACACAAGGGTGGAACTGACATTAGACTCACTTCTCCATGGGCAGTATTCAAGTGTTTTACTGGAAATAGACCCTCACATCTGGTTGGTGCTCAGTGGTTAAGTACATAGCCACATTATTGAGATCAATTATTGCCTGCCTGAGCTAGAAAACAGTTTACAACATGATGAGAGGGTGAAAAGAATAGTGCTCAGCGAAGCGATCGTTGACTGAGATATCAAGTACCTCTTGAGTCAAAGTGCTAACGACGTATAATCTAACACCAACACTGTTTCAAGATCATATGCGGATAACCTAGTGGTATTTATTCAGCATAATACCAAAAGACATGTGCAATCCCTGTGACTGCAGTTAGCAGCAGAGCCAAGAAAGCAAAGACAACAAATATTTCATGATTAAATTCCCATTTCCCATTCTTGATTGCTTACTATTTCATTTTGACCCATTTTCCCCCCTCACATGTTTTAATATCAGAGGAAATTGGATATACTTGTAAAATGATGATTTTAGTTTGAAATGAAAAACACACCCACCAAAAATCTTGTTTGAACAACAGCTAACTATCAAAGAAAAGGACACACACACCTCCTCACTCAAGTACCGCCTGCCAAGAGAACTAGGGCTTCCTGCCTGCTTAGATAACAGGCTGGCACATCACACGCATGCACTTTGAAGAGTGGGTGGTAGTGAAGGGAAAGCAGCAGGGGCGGGGTGGGGGGGAGAGGGTTCTGCATGGAGGATTCTTGATAGGAGAACTGTACAAAAGGGTCCAGAGATCAGTTGTCAACCCAACATAGGACCCAGTTAGTGGCAGAGGATATGCCTTCATAGGACCGAGATAGTGGCAGAAGGTAGAATGCAAGTTCGGGCAAACTAATTTAATTTTTGTCTGCATCGCACATTTGTAAAATTACATAAAAGTAAATTTTGTTTCACAGATGCCTGCTGCCTAATACTGAATTTGGTTTCCTTGCTCAAGAACGGAATTTACCTCTTGATTAAGCCCTTACTTTTAAAAATTCAAGTAACCCTGTTCATAGGCTGAAAGTCACTTGAGCTTTAAAATACAATGATTTTCCTTCCCAGAAAGAAAAGGTGGCATAGCAGTGGAACTCTTCCAGCACTTAAATATTCTACAAAAGCCAATATACTAGACCAATTCTAGCAATCCCGTTCTCAATCACTTAAGTGGAGAGATAAATTATTCTTTTTCACAAACACATCTGCTTATCTTAAAGGAGTCTGGGAATTATATCACTACCTTCAGCAATATTTAAGATTAGTCCTATGTCTCCTCAATCAGGGAATGCTAACTCACAGGCATCCTCTTTGCAATAAATCAAAGTCTGATAATTAGCAAATGATTTTCAAGGGAAAATTGTAATGTATAATTCTAAGAAGTATTCATTTGTAAAAAATAATATGAAGGTGAATCAGCAACTGAATGTAAGGAAGTCTTAAAAGAAGATTAAGTTCTTTAGTTTCTGTGATCCATGAATACTTTTTAAATTAAAATTTCTCATGATTTAAATAATATATAAGGCATTAAAATTAAACTCATATACCACATATAAATAGCATTAAACCTACAAAAACTTAACAGCATACAGCCCAATAATATCCAACGTGAGAAAATAATGTTTTTTTGGTGAGAATGGTGCTTTCCTGTCTGTATCTAAAATTTTCTAATTTTTAATAAGGGATATTTTTTAAAAGATTTTATTTATTTATTTGAAAGAGAGAGCGAGCAAGCATGAGCAGGAGGAGGGGCAGGCAGAGGGAGAAGCGAGCTCCCGGCCAGCAGGGAGCCTGATGTAGGGCTGGATCCCAGGACCCCGGAATCATGACCCCAGCCGAAGGCAGATACTCTGAGCTACCCAGGCACACCAAATTAGGAATATTTTTTGTAAGACCAATGGAGCTTCTAGTAAATTAATTAACAATACTGACAGTAGTACTACTGGGTAGTGGTGTTTACCATTCCCTTCAAATATTGTCAGGATTTTCTCTAATGATTACTTAGGAAACTACAATAATTCTGAGCACATTTCTGTTCCACAAGATGACTTGCTAATTTTCTCCTCTGAGAAAGCTCAGAATATGACAGGGAATTTCAGGTATAATTAAAACAAATATTAGTGCAAATCTTAATGCACATAAGCATTCATTGTGACCAATGCCCTTCACTATTTGGATTTTTTAAAAAAGATTTATTTGCCACAGAGAGAGAGAGAAAGTGTGAGAGATTGCACAAGCAGGGGCCATAGTAGGAGAGGAGAAGCAGACTCCCCACTGAGCAGGGAGCCCAACGTGGGCTCAATCCCAGGACCCTGGGATCATGACCTGAGCCAAAGGCAGAGGCACTGAGTCAATACCCCCGAAATTCTGATTTAAAACAATCCTGGAAACAGAATTGTGAAACAGAGTTTGTTTTTCACTTTTAAATCATTACTTCTATTTTAAAATTCGTATTAACAAAATAAAGAAGTTTGGTTGCTTCCAAGTCAAATACTGTAGTTATTTTTTCCAAATTATATATTGTAAATAAAATTATATTTTTATTGACACTAAGTTAATAATCTCACCAAGTATTAGAATCAGGAGTATGGTCGGTCCCAGGATTGGTGATAACCCGTCATGAGCACAGCTAAGAAGGAGGGGAAGCGTGTGCTACTGTGGTTTGCCGACCGCTCAACCGCACCTAGTAGGGTGGCTATTAAAACCGGAAATGCAGCCCGAGCCCTGGCCTGGCTGAAGCTGTGCCTTTGCCTCTCCAGGCCAAGAGTCTCTGGCTACCACAGGAGCCGGGGTGAAACTTTTGTAACGCACGTAGCATACAAGCTCACAGCAGCCCTGAAGGAGGGTGATACTGGAACAAAATTTTATTGTGTAATCATGAGATACACCATGATTTCAACATGGAAGGACCATTAACCAAAGCGGTTAATAACAAATACATTTGTGTGTGTATGTCTAAGTGTGTGTGTATGTGTGTATTTAACATACTTTTACATAGATATATTGTGTGATTTCTTACTAGAATATAATTTCCTTGAGTTCAGGGAATATATCTGATTTATAATAGTAGCCTTTACAAGTCTGAGCTCAGATTTGAAAAAACAAATGTTTCCGTAAGCAAATATATTTAAGAATATGCGTAACATATATTTCTCAAAATACTCTCATATACCCATTTTTTTTTTTTTTAAGATTTTATTTATTCATTTGACAGAGAGACAGCAAGAGAGGGAACACAGCAGGGGCAGAGGGAGAGGGAGAAGCAGGCTTCCCACTGAGCAGGGAGCCTGATGTGGGGCTCAATCCCAGGCCCCTGGGATCATGACCTGAACCGAAGGCAGACACTTAACGACTGACCCACCCAGGCGCCCCAATACAGTCATGATTTTTCATCTGTATAACAAAATCCAAATCCTTAGAATGATAGCATTTTTTAAATCTCATTTGTATCTTATTTGACATCTATGTAATATATACATATACAGTGACGGATTGTTTATAACTTTTAGTTTTTAGCTGTGACACTAGGTAACAATGTATCAGCTTTGTTATGCTTAAATGGTACAAACTATCTTAGAAAGGGAGAAGTATTCAATATGTAGTTAGAGTAAGAACTCAGTTTAAAAGAAACCAGTTAAATCCCATTTCTTAAAAGATATTTGATTTTTCAGATAATAGCCAACAGTGATTGCATATTGCAAATAAAAATCACATAATTTAACCTTATCACCCCTGTCCCAATTCACTCTTCCTTAGTATCTTGGCTTCAGTTTGTTTCAAGATTTTTTTCTCTATGGATTAGAAGAATGAATGGGTCATGATTAGTAGTGGGAGACTGGGTGAGGGGCAGGTAGAAAGTAGAAAAAGAATCTTGTAAAACTGAATATCTGCATTTTGTATCCACATGTTTATTTAACATTATCTTTAAGGATTTCTTAAATTGTTAATCTTCAAAGTAACATTTTACAGTGATATATTTTTTAATATTGTTTATGTTACCAAATTATTATTTTTTGAGCTCAAACATGGGCTGATGAGACATTTCCTATGATTAATTTCTACTTGTAAAAATTCTAGGTTAAAAGACATAAGTTTGTTTGCAGTCTTGGCACATAGAGCTATTTTACTTGGGGGGGGGTAGGTCAGTAATATTTAGTTTTAGAGAAATAGTAAACTTGACCCATCCAAGTGCCACTCTCATTTCACCCATGCAGAGTTTCATCCTCTAACATCAGTACGTAGATGGTACTTCATTTGTGATAATTCATTGATTTTTTGCATAATTAGCATTCCACAGACCCTCACTGGGAGGAGCTATTCTGTTATTGTGATGTAAGCTGTTTACTTAATATAATTATTTTTTACATGTGAAGAATATATTCTAGTCCTGTTTTCTGAGAATAGGTTTTCATTTCTAATGAATATGCTTAAGGAATTTATCATATTATAACATTATAACAAACTAATACATTAATAGCCATATCTTATTTATACTCCTTGCATGAACTCTACTTGTGTGTGGTATTTAATTTTTTGGTATTCTAATATCTAATGAAAGAGTCTATATTTATTTTATGGCAAATTGTTATAACTTAATAATCTTTGAAATGATAATTTTGCCTTTTCATTAAACAAAATGGGACATTTCATTGTTTTCTTGTGCTCTGTATCAACTTATGTAAGAGGTAGGCATAGCTTCCAAGTTAGAAAGAGTGAAACATGAAAATGTAGGTCTTGTATCTTCACATGGATTCTTTGATAATTTTTTCCGTTTTATTCATAGTTATTAGTTATTCAGATATTGAGTCAACTTTGCATAAATATGTCCCGGAGATGGTCTACTTAATTGACCTTTAAGAGATCTCAACAGAAATCGCAGGGCCTGTGTCAACTGATTATTCCTTTTTAAAACCTGCTTCTATTACACATAGCTTCCTGTTCTTTTTACTCTGGTCATTTAAAATGTTCATCACAGATTTTCTAGATAAAATTTTCACATTGCCTTTTCTCCCAGACTGAAAAAAATTGTTAACATTTGCATCTATGTATTTTTTCAGCTGAGAAATAATCATTAAGAGATTACCTGAAAATTACTTTTAATATGTTTATCCAATTACATTTCTCATATAATTTATGACTCATGAGTTGGGTCTTCTATAATCCATGTTTATTATATTCATACTCTATTTTTAAGTCTTTAAACTTTGTCCTGCATTATGGGATATTTTTCCCTTATAGAGATAGACTTACATATCACTGATTTGGTTTACTTATTTGCATTCTTCTCTTTACTGGAAAATTAGTATTTAGTTAGTATTGTTTTAGTCTTTCCTTAAATTTTAATTTTAACAATCATTTCATTTTCTTCTCATCCTTGCCTTTTCATTTTAGCAGGCTCCCTGTGCATATTTTCAGTCACTTTACAGGTATTAATATCTTTAAAATGATATCTATGATTCCAGAGTTTTAAAAAAAATTCTCTATGAATGTGGTAAATAATTTCCAAGTATCTTCTCCTCTTGTAAAACTAACCTCTAAGCTTCAATGCTTTCAAAATCTAAAATATTATTCAGAGAATATTTACTTCCTTTTTAATTAAGAAAACTGAAACATGGAGAACTATTACCAAAGGTTCAAAGTAGGTAGAAATAATAAAAATAAAAATAGAAAGAAAAGAAAAAAAAGGAAGGAAGGAAAGAAGGAAAAGATTGAAGAAAAACATTAATAATCTAAGCATGGAAAAAGAAAACTTAAGAGGAACATATGTGGCTGTGAAGTATTTAAATAATTAGAAATATCTGTTATATTCTACTTGCCATCACTAATAATTATTACTGAATTACTAATAGTACATATTAATAAATATGTATTAATATTATGTATTGATAAATATATATAAAATTAATATTAATAAAATTCCCTCAGTTTACAAATGTCTTAGCAATCTACAAGAACAAAGCATTTCTATCAATAACCTAGCTTCCAGGAGGAAATGAAGATACAATTAAATGTCCTTATAACCTGCAGCCCATTGACATACTTGAAGCAGGCAGAGTATAATACTTCTCCAGGAAGCTCCCAACTGTCTTCATGTTAGTGCCTTGCTAGAGGGAAAAACAACCTTAACTGGACAATGGTAAGGCCTCTGATATCCTGTGAGTCTTATTTAACATATGAAAATCCTTTTGAAACCTCCCCCCAACCCCACAGTATATAGTCAGCCACTCCTCACAACCCCTGTGCAACAGCTCTTTCTGCCCAAGGGACCTGTCCCCGTGCTTTAATAAAACTACCATTTTGCACCAAAGATATCTCAAGAATTCCTTCTTGGTCGTAGGCTCCTGACACCTCACCCCAATGAACTTCACTTATATTCCAAAACCCCATCACTAACCATCTTACATGTTTTTCTACTAAAAAAAAAAAAAAAAAAAAAATGCTAGCTAATTTTCATAAGAGTTGGACTGATTAGTATGATTACCCATACTAATTTTGACATTTCTAAGTGGAAAGATGAGAAATCCTTTCCAACTAAGCACTTCAGAAAAACAGCAGGATCTAATGGGCTTGTTATTTAAAAAATAGTCACAGTGCAGTAATATGGACATTTTGGACCATCATATTTGTTTAAAATATTCATCATTTTTCAAAGTTTGAGTCTGAATCAAACATTAAAAATCAAACATATAAAAATAATTCCTTTGTTCTAAATCTGACTTGATTACATAGCAATGCATTATCTTAAAATATATGATCCCCAACAATGACTCTCAATACATTTTTTTATTGACTTTTACATTCCTGAAACACACAAAAAATAATGGAATGGAATATTTACAGTTAATGAACACAAGAGCTTGGTATGTCATTTTAAAACTCATCCCATTATTCCAGTAATTAAAATTCCTTAAAAATGTCCTCAATATATTGTTCTTGGAAGTCAACAATTCTTTTTTTTAACACTGGAAACTTATTGCAATAAATTTATTTCAAAAAATATTGCCAGGGGCGCCTGGGTGGCACAGCGGTTAAGCGTCTGCCTTCGGCTCAGGGCGTGATCCCGGCGTTATGGGATCGAGCCCCACATCAGGCTCTTCTGCTATGAGCCTGCTTCTTCCTCTCCCACTCCCCCTTGCTTGTGTTCCCTCTCTTGCTGGCTGTCTCTATCTCTGTCAAATAAATAAATAAATAAAATCTTTAAAAAAAATATTGCCAGATTATCTGATCATATTTTAATTTACACACCCACATTCTAAGGAATGTGTTATTTTTTTTTGCAATAATTAAATTCCTACTTTTCCTAGTAAAGCAATAAGTTATATTACACAAAGAACAACAGAAAAATACATAGTTGTGGAGGAATATTTCTACTGAAAATTTAACTGTCTGACAGGGGCCCAGAATTAGTTGTTGGTAGAAAGGAGAACCATTATAGAAAGGTAAACAAGGAAGTTTGCTCAGATGCTACCTTTTCCCTGGTGCTTCTGAACTTAAGTTATGCAAAGTGATACATGTCCTTTGGAATCCTAGCAAAGCAATATCACAATAAGGAATAAATCTCATGTCCTTCTCTAAAGCTACCTGATTATGGGAATTTGAATTTCCATAGAGAAAACACATTTTCTCTTTCTTTTTTATACTCTTTGAAACTCCTAGATATTCTGAAGTAGTCTCTGTAAAGAACAGAAAAGAAAAAAAAACACAGAAAGGCTAAAATGTACAGAAAATTATTGCACAATTATATGTACACATAATGCAGATATTTTAACAGCTTATCAGTTGAATAAATATAACCAGAAGAAATATTTTGCCTCTTATTCCTGTTGAATAGAAAGTTGATATTTATGTATTTCAAAAATTAGAAGATTGAGATGTTTTCTGTAGAAGTATATTCTCTTAGCATAAAATGTGACATTTCATACCAATAAATTAATTTACAACAGCATAATGTACTTGCCTTGAAATTTTAATTTTCTTCTTTTAGTAAATAGATGGTTTTCTTTTCTGTAAATCACAGGTTAGTAGTTGATGAGAGTAATTAGTGATTAGTAATTGAAGAACAATCTAAAAAGTATTCCTATTATTTGAACACTCCTGAGCAAGGAAATAGGTATGGAAAATCAATTATATTATCAATACTGCTTATCCAAAGTTCATATATTATAATTTTGTAGATATATTGTTAACATGGAATTTCCTCAAATTGATAAAACCTCTCATATACCCTGCAAATCATCTTAGAAGTGGGCATGGTTCTAAAGAATTGAAAAAGGGGACGTATGGGGTATAACAGAATCCCTGAATAGGGGAATACGAACTCACAGAACTGGCCAAGGTGGTCATAAAGGCATTACTAGCTCATTTCAAGGTCTCAGTCGGTGTAATTTATTCATCCCTGTATTCACTGAGCTATTCATTCATATACTTACTCTTTCAACAATATCCATGGTGGCTTTATGATATGACGTGCACTGCTATAATCCGAGGAATAGATGATGAAGAACGTAGGCAAGATCTTGCTGTCTTTGGAGTTTAGACTCTTAGAGGATTACAGACAGAAAACACCAAAGTAATAAGCATTAATTACACATAGTAACGTGATTTATTGTGAAAACGGAAGTAAGTAAAAATAACAGTGTCTCATGGTATATGACTATTAGACAAGAAGGTTAAGACTTAACAACTTGAGGAAATGGCACTGGAGCTGGGGTCTGACTGAAAGGAAAGAGCATGCCAGGATCTGATAGAAGAATGTCCCGGACAGAGGGGACTGCAAGTGCAATGAACTTCGTAGGAAGACTCCTGGGGTATCTGTGGAACACAAAGAAAATACGTATGACTGAGGTTATACAGTATGTGGTTAGTGTAACAAATACTGGTAAGCAATTTGGAGAGATTTCAGCTGGAGAGTGGAAGTTTTCAAAAAATATCCAAAAGTTAACTTTAAGCCTGTATCATTTGCCAAACACTGTTCCATGGGCTTGATCCATATCCATATTAAAGTATTTCTCAAAAACCCCTCTTGAGAGGTGCTGTTATTATTTCTGGATGAAAAAAAAATGGAAGTTTTGGAAGATTAAGAAATTTCCCCCAAAACTGCACCTCCTGTAAAGGGCCAGGATATGAACTTCACAGTCTGAATCTAAATTGTACATGTATAACCATTCTGCTATTCTGCCTTCTTTTAAGTTTTACAAAGGTCACCTAAAGCATATATGAAGACGAGTTTATTATAGCGATATAAAAGTAGAAACACGGTGCTATGTGCTGAATGTTTGTGTCCTCCCCAAATTCTTATGTGAAGCCCTAATCTCCAATGTGATGGCGTTTGGAAGTGGGACCTTTGAGATGTATATAGAGATATATCTAATTACCTTTGAGAGGTAATTGGAACAAGAGTATGGAGCCCTTATAAGTGAGATTGGTGCTCTCATTTAAAAAAGTCATGAGAGAGATGATCTCTCTCTTTCCAGGTCATATGAAGTTATAGGAGAAGGCAGCTGTCTACAAGCAAGGAAGCCGACCCTCACCAGATACCTATCCGCTGGCACTTTAATCTTAGACTTTCCAGCCTCCAGAACTGTGAGAAATAAAAATGTGTTATTTAAGAGACCCAGTTGTTGGTATTGTTATAGCAGCCTGAGCAGACTAAGACATAGGGATACTAGTCTGAGATGGTAGTTGTCTTGAAGTCATAGCATATTTTGGAAAAAATGATACTGCTAGGATTGCTAGACTGTTCTAATAATTTTGGTTTGTAAAATGAAGAAAGCATTCAAGGAAATCTCTTGTCTTTGGGGGTAAAGCAATCAAATGAGTGGTATTAACCCAGTAGCAGAAGATTGGGGCATGTTTGGATGCAGGATTGATTTTATTTCAGATATGCTAAATTTCGGGTGTGTTTAAGCTACCTTAATGGAAATGTCAAGTCAGCAATGGACATAGGGACCTGATATCATCAGCATACTGATTGAGATTAAATTCATGGCAGTAGAAGGGATCACCTAGAAAGAGAAAAGACAAGGATTGAATCTCAATCAAGAAATAGTTACACATTAGTCAGAAAGAGAAGACCCAATGAAGTTGACAGAGAGGTGTAGGCATAGGAAGCAAACCAAAAGAGTATGATATTATTAAACACAAAGGAAGATACTGTTTAGGAAGAAGGAGTGGTCCCCTAAGAGGAAGTCTGACGGAAACTGGAGTTAAGATCCCTATCAAGAAGCCATGATAAAGTTTAATTTGATTGACAAGAGACATTTTGGTCTACTGGAGAAGGTGAAAGACAATATAGAAAAACATGTACAGAATGGGTAGTGGAAAGGCAAAGACACAAATTATAAATGCCTATTATGATAAATGTCACTATAAACTTGGTGGCCAAAGGGAATTTGAAGCAATGCAAAACTGAGAAAATATTTTTTTAAGAAAAATACCAAAGTATGTTGGACAGAATAAATTCCCAAAGGATAAGAGATAGGACACATGCTGGAAAGAAGTCCTTGAGTAATCAATTCTTAGAAATCAATTTTTAAAAGAATAACAGCCAGTAATAGTAGACAGGGATAGGCATTATGTAGGAAAAATACATTCACATTGCTTACAACATGAAGTGCTTAACCTTATACATAATTAAAACCAGGTAAATTTAATTTAAAAAACTTTACCTAAGTAGGAAAGTTCAAAAGATTGATAATAATGTTAGCATGGGTGAGAGGAAGTATATACAAACACACTGTGCAAGCTTAAATTAGTGAAGCTTCAGTGGATAGCAAATCATCAATATCTTTCTAAATTAAACTGCAATACCTCTTTCTTTTTTTTTTTTAATTATTTATTTAACACAGAGAGAGAACATGCAGGGGGAGTAGCCGGCAGAGGGAGAAGCAGGCTCCCCGTTGAGCAGGGAGCCCAATGTGGGACGCAATACCTCTTTTTTCAGAAACTTCACTTTTAGAAAATTTAGCTTTGGAGGAGAATTCTTTTTTTTTATTTGACAGAGAGAGAGACAACCAGTGAGAGAGGGAACAAAAGCAGGGGGAGCGGGAGAGGAAGAAGCAGGCTCCTAGCGGAGGAGCCTGATGTGGGACTCGATCCCAGAATGCTGGGATCACGCCCTGAGCCAAAGGCAGACGCTTAACAACTGCGCCACCCAGGAGCCCCAAGAGGAGAATTCTTATATTTATTTTTACTGCCTAAACTTTTAAAATATTAGGTTACAGTTATCTCTTTTTAAATTAAAAAAATACCTGCAAAATATTAAAAACAGAACTACCACATGATCCAGCAATACAACTTCTGGATATTTACCCCCCAAAAATTGAAGTCAGGACCTGGAAAAGATATCAGCACTCCAACATCATTGAAGCATTATTCACAGTAGCCGAGGAGTGTGCAAACAAACTAAATGTTCATCAAGGATGAATGGATAAAGATAATATGGTACACACACATACACACACACACACACACACACACACACACGGGAATTATTCAAACTTATACAAGAAGAAAATCCTGCAATACATGACAGCATGTATAAACCCTGGAAGCAAAACTGGTCAGTCAAAAAAGGACAAATACTGCATAATCCCATTTACATGCATTATCTAAAATAGCCACTCACAGAATCAGAGAGAGAATGGTTGTTTGGGGCTTGGAGAGCTGCGGGAAATGGGAAATTGTTAATCAACAGACACAGAAATTCAAACATGCGAGATGAGTAAGTTCCAGTGATCTACTGTAAAACATCGTTATCTGTTACATTGTGGTACACTGAACATTTTGTTAAAAGGGTAGATCTCATGTTAACAGTTCTTACCACATACAATTAAATTTACAATTAAAATAGTTGTAAAAATTCATTGACCCTCTAGAAAAAAGGAATGCAGCAAAACAAATGCAGCACAACCATTTGAAAAGAAAGAGGGCCTGGTGTTAATTTTTTCTTGGTGACAGTCAGTTGGAGAGTAAATAGATGAATGGATGGATGGTTGAATAGACAGAGACAAACACGGGCTTCTTAGACATTTATGATCGTGCTATCGTTAATATGCTTTATCTACTTTTTAATAAACTTTATATGGTGATAATTTCCCCATGTCATTCAAGTATTTATCAGAGGATAATATTTATGGTTAAATTATATTGCAGCCAACAGATGTACCATAAATTATTTCATGAGGTGAAAAAATAAACTTTGCCAAATATCATTCCAGGTAGCTTTGAGGTGAAAAAATAAACTTTGCCAAATATCATTCCAGGTAGCTTACGCAAATCTAAAATTCCACTAGTTTCATAAACATGACTGATTTACTGCAAACAATTCAAGTGGAGGGTTACCATTTTCAAGGGGCTCTAAATCTGGGAGACTGGGAATAAAAAGTAATATCACATTGTTGTCATAACTTGATTTTTAAAATAACTATATAGGTTAAACATTTTCTCAGAAGATCACTAGCCATTTTTTTCCTTTTTCGACACTGGTTTTGGAATAACATTTTCCCATTTTCTTAATAACTTATTGCCTCTCCTTATTTATTACAGACCCAATATTTATTGATAGTTATTTGTTTTTATAATTTTTATAATGTACAATTATGAAAATGATTTATAATGTTTATATTTTATAGTACTGTTTCATAAAATATAGTACTTTAAAAATATATTATATGATTATCAATTTTTTCAACTTAATCAATGCTTAGTCTAACCTTTAATATTCTGAAATCAGACAGATGTTCGATTAATCTATCCATTCTTAGGCCATTGAGATTTCATAGCAAACTATTTTGCCTAGATTATCTTGTTTTATTTTTTCATTTTTTAAAAACTGTATTATTATGATTTTATTGTTAAGGAATCCACTTCTATGACTGTCAGGAAGCCCAGATTTGGTTAACAGTGATGAGGTCTTGAGGTAACTGCACCCCCAATCTGGGTTTTCTGGTTATAATCACTGTCTATCTCTACAGAAAACCCAAACCCATGAGGACTCAGTTCTCGCTGTCCTAATTGTGAAGATGCCAAAGCCAACTATGTTGGAGGGTTTTTCAGAGAAGACTACTTTGTCTTCCAAGCAGACAAACTTTCTGCATGATGAAGCAGAGGGCAACCCCAAACCATGGTACAAGCTGGCAACTGCACAGGCCTCAGTGATCTTGTTTTAAATATAGAAATTAACAAGTAAGCTTTATTAGAGAACAGAACTTATATATATGAAGAAATACATAATATTTCACAAGTGGTGTGTCTTCCCTGAAAAGGTACATATTTGACAAAAAAATAATGAACTTAATAAAAAAATTAAGGACAAAAAGATAATGATATAAGCGGGAATTAGAGATAATAGATGGGAGAGAGATTTGAGAGAGAGAGAACACGAAACTAGCTGGAGTCAAGTACAAATTAACACTGTGCCATTTGAAATGTAAGAGCTGTGGTAAAGTGAAAATATTCCCAAGGGTCAATGAAATGAAATCAGAACACAAGCTATTTGATGTAGTCACATAACATCTGGACATGCTCCAGTGAAAGTTTAAACACTTCTTCAAATTCTCATTTGTCTGGCAATATTGACCGGTTTCATTGCCATTTTAATAAGGCAATTGGAGCTACTCTTTTCGGTGACCTTCCCTACAATGTGCATGAGGGATTATTGCATCTGAGCACTGACAGGGCATTTTAAATGAATTTGGACTTTGTCTTTTCTAAATATGTAAATATCCTATGATTTCTGACTGCTGTATGCGCATTATTCTACAGTAAATGTGATTTTGAATTGAGTTCCTCTGCAATTAATCTAATGCAGTAACACTGACCATAAACTCACTGGCTTTTAGCGAGAGTCTAGCCCCTAATAAAAAAAGGAATCAAATATCACGCTGCCAGTCTAACATAGTTCTCTAATGCCTTGAGTTCATGTAATTACTTAGAAATATTTTACTTTATTTTATTCCATAATAAATCATTATTGAATATATTAATGAGACATAGAGGGAAGGAAAAATGACACTATCACAGATTAGGAACAAAATCTCAAAGATATTAAACAGCTTAATTTGAAATGGCTAAGCAGAAAAGAATCAACAGTGATATCCATGTCCTCTGGCATTTAATCTCACCTTAAAAAAAATTAATTCACTTCTACCTGTGCTTAACACTTGTAATTACCTTTAGACTATTATTATACTATTATTATTACTATTACTATTAAGAACAACATAGAACAAACTATATCTTTATCATGTTCACAAAACTCTTTATGATCTGCCTTCTGACTGACTGCCCATCTTTACTGTTTATCATTCCCACCCATACTCCAGTGAAAATCTCTTCCTCAGCTGTACTGAGCAACTGAACATTTTCTATCTCTTCAGGCTAGAACAGGCTGCTACTGTCCTTTAGAAGCAAAATAGTGAAAACGAGAATATCACCAGTGATCAGAAATTGATAAAAAAGAATCAAATGGAAATTCTAGAATTGAAAAATATAATAAATTAAGATGCATCTAACAGAAGAATGGTCATATCAGACAAGAATTTTATTATACTGTAAGTTGTATCAGCAAAAAATAACTGGGTAGAAAAATAAAAAGGAAAAAGAACGAACCTACAGAAAAAGCGTTAAGATCAAGTTATAACATGAGCAACGGGAACATAATTCCATTAGGCTACTTAACAATATGAAGTAAAATAAATTTTTCAGAGCTCCTCCACCCAAGCAAAGATTTTCAATGATATTGGCCCATCTTTCTCTAATGCATTGCTTACTATTTAATGAAAGGAATATGCTTTAGTCCCTCTGCTTAACCAGGTCAGCAATAGGGTTTACATATAATAAATCCATTCCATTAATCCCACCTCTTTGAATCATTTGACCTGTTACTGACTATTCTATGAAGACGTGCAGTAGAGTGATTAGGCAAGGTTTCATCAGCTAGACTTCAAGTTTTCAAATTCTTTCTTGGCATTTACCATTTCCAACATCTCAGGAAACTTACTTAGTAACCTCTTTGCATGTCAGCTTTCTCTCCTGTACACAAAAGAAAATAATAAAGCCCATATCAAATGGGTTTGAGGAGAAATTAAGTTAATATCTGCAAAGTGGTTAGAACAATTACTTGCACATTGGGGCACCTGGGTGGCTCAGATGGTTAAGTGTCTGTCTTCAGCTCAGGTCATGATCCCAGGGTCCTGGAATTAAGTCCCACACCTGGCTCCTGGCTCAGCGGGGAGTCTGCTTCTCCCTCTGCCTCTGCCTCTCTCCCTGCTCATGCTCGCTCTCTCTATATTTGTCTCAAATGAATAAATAAAATCTTAAAAAAAAAAGAACATTTGCACATATTGACCTTTCAATATGTCTGCATTATTATCATTATCTTTTTAGCTCCATTGTTAAGCAAAAAAAATCTAGACTCTAAATATTTTCACAGTAAAGATTTATATATATATATATAACTACATCTGGACATTTTTCTAAATACTATATTAACATATTTAATTTAATTCTCATACAACTCAGAGATGGATAACCCAAGGACCCCTTTCCATAGTCCATGGCAATGAGAATAATAGTAAGTAAACAGTAAAGAACAGTAAGAAATACTGTTCATAATATGTTTATAGAAATGGAAGAAAATTTTGGGATTACTTAACTTGTCTGTGACTGATCATAAAAAAAGAGCTTGTCAGTGTTTAGAAACATAAATGCACTGGTAACAGGAATCAATAGGTACAAAATTGTGGACTGATATATTTAAATTTGGTAACGCTGGAAAGGCATTTTTCATGATACACATTTTTGGTGCATAGTAGCATCATTTCCTAACATGGGCACTTTTGTTACATATAAATAGGACAGATTCGTTATATATAAATGCAACAAAGCTATGTTATAGGTAATGGACATATGTACAGAGATGCTCCAAATAATTGTTGACATGGGGACAGGGGTAGAAAATGTAAACAACCAGGAAAAAAAAAAGAAACATAGATTCCTTTATTACCACCTTTCCTATCAGAACAGTAACACTGTAACGCATTTTCATCTAGGACTAAGTCCAATGTTGGGCTGGAGCCAATGCTTCTCGTCTCCTGAGAGCCGGTCTGTGGAATCTTGCCACAACTTCGCAGACCATCACCTTGGAAGCATGAAATTGGTCATGGGAGAGAACTTACTTTCATAAAATGGAAAATGGTAAAATTCAATAAATTTTACACTAGAAGTCAGGTTATTAAACATTTACCAGTACAATACTGGGTGCAACTTTGATGATTTGGAAAATATGGAAATGTATTTACACTAAGTGTCTTCATCAATAGTAACAGGAGGTAAAACAAACAAAAAAATAGATCTTGACTCCATAATTGTATTGTAGGATGCATGATAATTTGTTTTCAAACTATTTTAAAGGTTAAATATCCTTGAAAAATATTATTATTAAAACACCATTTTTATCCTAAACCAAATTTATTTTCATTAGGAATTTGCTTATATGTAGGCTAGAGAAGCTAAGGGAAACAAACAATCCTGTCCTGAATGGGGCCGTATTTTCTTTGTATTTCAGTTTTTCTGTTATGGTTTAATATCTACAACTTAAAATATCCCCTTATTTTTTTTTCAAATATTTTATTTATTTATTTGACAGAGAGAGAGAGACAGCAGGAGAGGGAACACAAGCAGGCTTCCCACTGAGCAGGTAGCCCGATGGGGTGGGATGATGGGATGGGATGCAGGGCTCGATCCCAGGACCCTGGGATTGTGACCTGAGCTAAAGGCTGACACTTAACCCAAGTGCCCTAAAATATCCCCTTATTAACCCATTCCATACTTTGAAATTCAACTCTATGTAAAATAAACACAGTTTGAAAATATTTAAAAATAAAATATTTATGTAAAGAATTTTGAATTACTCACAGCTTCAGTTAATTCCATTCCTGTTTGTAACTTCACTGATTTTTTTAAAATTTAAATTCAATTAATTAACATATGTTATTTATTTCAGGGGTACAGGTCTGTACTTCATCAGTCTTATATAATACCCAATGCTCATTACAACACATACCCTTCACTGATTCTTATAATATTCAAAATAGGGCAGATGAATTTACTCTAAAAACAAACCTATTTCAGCAGTAGAACGCAAAGTTTGCATGCATCGTGGAGCTATGGAAGGCACTCTCAAGCAAATTACTTGATGATTCAAGTGTGCAGCATTGGCCTATTGGTCTAGAGAAATTAAGAAGTCCTGACTAAGTTTCAGGGAATAAGGTCAGTAAGAGGTAGTATTTTAGCTTCAAGGGATAACTTGTGACCTAAGAGGGCAGGGACAGAGAAGACATTTATATCTGGAACTAATAAATTTATAAAAGACTCACCCTTTACTTATTTATGACCTCACCCCAATCAAATGTTATATGACAATTCTTGCATTAAGATGTGCAACCACTGTGTGGCTATATAGAGCAAATGCTGCCCACCTGACTTGACAGTATTAATACCTTTTCCAAGAGAGTAAGTGCATGTCATCAAAGGTGCATTGAACTTTTATTCAGGGAGTTCATTCCTGGAAGACTCTGATTACTCAAAAGAATTATGGGGCCAAGTCATGATGGTTTTGGAGAACAGCCTAGTCTGAAATTGATCATTTAAGAAAACCAGAAATACTATGTAGTGTGTTAGAGCAAGGACTCACATTAATACCAATATGTATTAGTTACTATATGAGTATTATTATTCAAAGAAAGATTGTTTGCAGCAATATGCAGAAGCAACTGACTGTGAACTCATGATAAAATATTTAAACAATGCTAAATAGCTCTAAAGGTAAAGCCTTCATTATTGTATTCAAAAAATGACTATACAAATCTTAAAAATTACATAGCCAAAAACATAGCATAATATTTAAGAAGCAGATCTGGTTATTAATGTCCTGCAAAACCATAACAAATAATTTAGGAATAACAGTTTAGTTGAATAGAAGCTAGAATATAAATATTACTAATAATTTATTTCAATAAGGTAAAATATAACTATATAGAGTAAGTTAAAGCAGATCACAACTTTTTCTAAGTGATACACTTTCAATTTTCCGGGGATATGACTGCTTTTCTGTGAAAGAATATATCTCTTCTCTGTCATTCTAAGAAAAGGGAGTATTTAATGCCATAAAAATTAGAAATTAATCCTTGATTAGTATTTTATATATGAATTTTACATTCTGTAAAATAATTTTCTAAGTAGAGTTACATGAAAGTTTTAACCTGAGTTTTAGTTTTAAGAGTAGTAAGCACAGGGGCGCCTGGGTGGCACAGTGGTTAAGCATCTGCCTTCGGCTCAGGGCATGATCCCGGCGTTATGGGATCGAGCCCCACATCGGGCTGTTCTGCTATGAGCCTGCTTCTTCCTCCCCCACTCCCCCTGCTTGTGTTCCCTCTCTCGCTGGCTGTCTATCTCTGTCGAATAAATAAATAAAATCTTAAAAAAAAAAAAAAGAGTAGTAAGCACAGTTCACCATTAGTCTAATCTTGCCCTTCCTTCATATTATCTTCATATCACAAGAAGGTAGCCTTTGCAATGGATTCGTTTAATTGATATATTTTAATTCATCTTCATAAGAAATCTGTACAGTTTACAATTAACTGACCACTTTGTCAACTTTGTCAAGTCTCCCAGAAAAACGAATGAAGCTCTCTATTTACTTCCAAAGTGGTACATTAAAATTCACGTCTATGTATCTCATACAATGCAGTTAAATATACCTTCAATCAATTGTTTAAAAAAAAAAAATCTGGGGCGGTTGGGTGGCTCAGTGGCTAAGCGTCTGCCTTTGGCTTAGGGGGTGATCCCAGCGTTCTGGGATCGAACCCCGCATCAGGCTCCCCCACTGGGAGCCTCTTCTTCCTCTCCCACTCCCCTGCTTGTGTTCCCTCTCTCGCTGGCTGTCTCTGTCAAATAAATAAATCTTTAAAAAAAAATTCTGATTAGATGAAACGATTAGTTAGACAAAAAGTAGGCAAGTAAAAAATCCTTTATACTTAGAGGACACATTCCAGTTATCTCTTGGGTTAAAAACGGACCAATTTAACTGAATGTGATTAAAAAATATTATTGCTTAATGTGGGGGGAATATTTATTCCTTCTTGTGTCAATGAAATTTCTCCTTGTTTAAGAATAAGATCTTTAAACTTGAGAGAAAATGAGGAGATTCTGAAACTGACCAGAAATTCTTAGGTCTCTATCAGATAAATGGATTTATGATATTGTTATTAGCCAACGCTAATTCCTGGCCAGAAAATGCAAGTCTAATCCACTAGTGGGAGTGGAAACTTTGAGTCAATGGAAAAGGGAATTTTAAAAGACCACCTCACAGGGTCCCTGATTGATGGGTCCCCGGTGACCCCATCCTGTGGTAATACACCCTGTGTTTTGTTTTGTTTTGCATTGTTTTCCATTTGGCATTTGTTTTCAGTTTCTACATTGCTCCCTAGAAGGAGAATTACAATGACTTAAATGGCCCTGAAAAAAGCCCTCAAGGTACATTTCCTATACAAGTAGTAAACTAATGATAATAACAACTGTGGGGAGAGGCAAGTTTGGAGATTCCTAATATAACCTCATTCAGCTTGTGTGTTTAGCCTATGCACAACATCTGTGGATCCTGGAGAATGTCAGCAGATTACCATAAATTGAACCACATGATGAACCAACTGTATAGCTGTTCTTATAGTGCAGTCTATTTACTGGAGAAAACCAACATAGACTCAACTTACATGCAACTGTCAATTTGGAAAATATCTTTGGTCTATAGGAATTATTAAAGAACACCAAAAGCAATGTGATTTCAACTGGCAGGTTTGTTTTCTTTTTAAAGATTTTATTTATTTATTTGACAGAGGGACAGCCAGAGAGAGAGGGAACACAAGCAGGGGGAGTGGGAGAGGAAGAAGCAGGCTCCCAGCAGAGGAGCCCGATGTGGGACTCGATCCAGGAACGCGGGGATCACGCCGTGAGCCGGAAGGCAGACGCTTAACGACTGCGCTACCCAGGCGCCCCTCAACTGGCAAGTTTAACAATATCCTTCCCTGTTTTACTTAGTAGTTACACAACTCTCTGCTCTCTGATATAGTTTTGCCAACAGGGACCTAGATAATCTCAATGTCCCAAAGGATGACACTCTTGTCATCTACATTGAGGAGATAATTCTGATAGGAATAGGTAAGCAAAACGTAGACACACCTTAGATTTCTAGGAAAGAGATATGCTTGCCAGAAAATGAAATATAAATTCCATGTTCTAACATATAATAAGTTTTGTTTTTGGTTTTTGTTTTTTTTTTTTAGTTTTCACTCTTTGCAGAATGACAAGATATGCCTTCCAAATTGAAAGGTTTTTAAGAAAGAGGTACAACATTAATGGAATACTGTAAATTCTGAGTGTGAAACGTATCACATCTAGTATATTATCTGCTACCTGGGATTGTATGTTAATCTACACCATAAAGGGTATCTGTCAGGAGCTCAGCTGGGCTGGAAGAGAGAGAACTGTACTGTCAGATATTAAATGAGTAACCGATTAAGGCAACAAGTCAAGAAGTTAAGCTTTTAATCAGTTACTGTCATCTATCAGCAAGAGTCTAAAACCAGAGAGTGCTGACTCCCTCTTTTCCATTTTCTTTCATGCAACAGCACTCTGGTTAAAGGGTCAGATGGATCAGCACAGATGTGGGGGGAGGGGGGTTCTCACTGCTGAGGGAGCCTTGGATGAAAGTCTCTGGAAGATTTATGGAACCTGAGAGGGGAGGAAAAGAGGACTACAAAGAACCGAATAGTACTGGGTACTCAGTCAGTAGGGAAACAGTGTTTTCAAGGTTTCCTCCTCTTTTCCCTTTAAGTAGGTCTCAGGGGAGGTACCTGAAGAGAATCTCCATTCATGACCTCAAATACAGAGACCTTGGAATGAAAGTTCCTGGATAGGAATGTGGGTATGTGTAAGAACATGGCCAGGCAGCCTGAGTCCTTGACTGGAACACCTTTCAAAGCCTACAATGCCCTGGCTGTGCACCTAGGGTCAAGCCTAGAAAATGACACCTAGGTTTTTAACTAGGAGCCAGACTCCTCAGCATCTAAAATCATTTTGATTCCAAGATAAAGTTAATTAATGGTATATACCAATTACCAAGAAAAATATCTGTCCTGTTCCCTCGATTTTAACAATAAAAAATGTTTAGAGCCTCCTGATATTTTCTTAGTTTGTATTTTGAAGTTCTCTTGTTTTCTTATTTCTTGCATGGCATGAACTAAGCCACGTTGTATTACTGGAAATTCCCATCCATATGTAAGACCAGGCCCAAATGTTACCCACTCTGAGGAGCAATGACTGGCTTTAGTGGAAAAAGTTAAGCAGTCTACCATTTGTATTCTCAACGTGTCTTATCATAATGCTTCTAAATTTACTATATGGTCTAACTGTAGTTACTCAAAAAGTAAAATTTGAAGTAATTCAGGCAGAGGAAAAAAAAGTAAAACTAGTATAGAACCTGATGGCTGGCAGCAATATAATATCCAGTCATTTCTAGTATAAAACAAGATACACATAAAAGGAATATGAAGAGCAGCAGAACATTCCACCCCAAAAAGCCACTTTGGTATAAAGATTATTTTGAACTGAAGGCAACTATAAAAAAAAAAAAAAAAAAAAAAGACAGAAAACTTTCCGCTCTCCCCACTGCTTTCTCTACCGGGAAGGGCAGAATAATTCCGAAATCACCAGAGACAGCTCTATATACAGCACTAGAGGAAAATACATAATACTTTACTAACGACCTCCTACCTTCCACTAGTTCCCCCTCTATTTGCCTTCACACAATTTGCTCTCCTTGGCACTTCTATAAAGATTTATTATTCTTTTGTAATTCTAACGACCCCTTTCAGTCACTCATCACAGGGTGCTCCCAGGACTACGCAGTTTTCTTGTTAATCTGTCCTTGTGGATCTGATTTATAGGGTTCTGACTAATGAACGTAAGAGGGGTATAGAAAAAGTTTTTCCTCTCCTACAAATACAATAATTTATAAAAACAAAAACAACAAAAAGGACTTTTTCCTTATTAGTCAACAAGTTAAGTTATGCAGTAGTAAAATATTAACCTTGAAATCTCCATGGCATAACACTATTAAGTTCTTTTTTGTTTGCTTGTTTCTAAAAAAAAAAATTCTTAATTGAGATATCTCTCAATTATTAAATGATAAATTGCTTTGAATTGAGCTTAAGTTCCTTTTCTTTCTCATTTTCAGGGTGTATCCATAGTCTCTTGTGTCAACGTAAGAGTTTTGGAGTTGTTCGAAGCAGAGGAAAAGAAAGCTGGAGGGTCACACACTAGGTCTTAAATGCTTTTATCTGCTAATAACACATTTATTATCAATGCTGATCAGACAGAACTTTAACTGGATGACTCCAAAACTACAAAGATTGGAGAATGGGGGAAAGGGAATAAATTTAACAGCAGAAGTTTTTGTACTATTCTAAAATTTCTCTAATACTAAGAAATTAAATCACTTATTTTAAACTAAATTTTATGTCATTCTTTGAAAGGAAAGACATTATAAAATTATAAAAGCACAGACATTATTTTAGAGTTATAAAATGAGGGGTACCTGGGTAGCTCAGTCAGTTAAACATCTGCCTTCAGCTTGGTTTATGGTCCCAGGGTCCTGGGATCCAGCCCCATATCAGGCTCCCTCTCTTCCCTGCTTGTGCTCTCTCTCACTATCTCTGTCTCTCTCTCTCTCTCTCAAATAAGTAAATAAAAGAGATATAAAATGATTGGGAATACCAGATGTAAAACTGAGACCGGGGTTTTGCTAACGTAGTTATTTTTCAAAGCTATGCAGTTCCGTTACACCTGCTATTTACATTTTTCTAAAATTTCTAGAGCATGTACGATTTCTATTTATCTCCCACTAGTAGTTTCAATGGGATGTGCATGCTTGTCTAGGCCACAGTGGTTAAAAAAAAAAAAAAAAGAAGAGTAGATATAAAGCTTTATAATACAGACTAGAATCCACAAATGTTACAGTGATAGTTTCAAAGGTGTAATTCCAAGAAACTATGAAAGGACATAGCACCTTAAGAAATGCAAAGTAAAACAGATGTTGAATATGGATAGCAACTCTGTTACTTAGTAGCACATGACCATACATAGGCAAGTTAGGTTTTCCTAGTTGCATTCTTGCCATGTTAAGTCTTATATAACTGTATTCTATTCAAACTGTATGTGGTGTAGAGATTCCTTTTGAGATAAGAATAACATAATGTTTATAACTTATTTTAGCACAACACACAATGCTATTATTTTTTACTGTTGACCAACTATTCTGAGGATGAAAATTATTTAAAATCCTATCTTTCATATTTTAAGTTGTATTTATAAAAATAGTGCAAGATCTCTATGATCAACACAAGGTAAAATAATAGTTGTTGTATGTCATCACCCAAATAACAAAAAATATATTGAAATGGAAGTTAAAGAGGTGAGATTATCAATAGAAAACAAACTCCAAACTTTCAGCAGCAGGAATCCATTCCTAAGTCAGTCATTCTTTAGAATACTGATGTAAATTATTTTAAAACCATGACCAATGCTTTTAAAATAAAAATATGACATTAAAATTTGATGTACTTATTTTTATGTCTCAAGTAAAAAAGTGTGATGCTTATTTAAGGTTGAAACTATTTTAAGTGATTTAATGAAACCATATACTTGAGGTTGAAATAAGACATGAAAAAATCTCAGTAGATTTTATTTTGGATTCCTTCTATCAGAGGCTTAACTGACAGTCCAGTTACACCAATATAAAATGTGTCATTCTCTAATCTAAGGATAATACTCTTTCTTTTAATTGAACACAGAGGTTTTCAAAATGAGCTGCAAATAAAAATTGAACTTGTTGGAGTTAACAGGAAATTAGGTCACATTGAAAACGCCTAAGTTAGAGTTTGAGCTTTTAACATATAGCAGTATAAATAAAATGCCTTTTAATTTTTTCTGTGACTCATTCTCTATTTGTCTTTTCACATGATACAAATCTTTATTTCTGCGATGCAAAATTTGATCATTCTTATATAAGCATATAACCTGTACCAACCAAATTTTAGCTTTGATTTAAAATGTCCCCCAAATCACTGTCTTTCTTCAAAAAACAGTTGTTTGTTCTTTTTAAAGTTCAAACACCTGCAAATATTCTAATTCTTTAAAAAGAAAAGAAAAATGTTAAACTATGCAGGAAACTAGCTCAGACAGGCTGAAGTGAGTTTCAAGAATTTGGGAGCAGTGTGACCTAACGTTGGGTCATGATGTTGGGTCAGTGAACTATAGTCTAAGACCACCACTTTGAAGCCATATATCAAAGCTGACTTTGTACTGCCTCCCTAAACATTACCAATAGATTTTTACTGATGTATTTTAGAAAAGAGAGATAGCACTTTATGATTACCATTTAAGATTTGCCTGAATAAGTGAATACTGTCTGGTTTGTGGGCAAAATTCAAGGTTGACTCTGTGAGGATATAGTATTAAAGAACACATTCCTGAGAATTTTCAAATGTAGGTTTTGAGAGTTACAGATCTCAGACTGCTGGCGTCCCTGCTGTGATAATACTTGAATAAACAGTACACAAGACCTTTCCAAGTTAGGAAACCTCTGAGAATAATTTATCTTCAAAAGCTGAGGAGTACATGCTCTAAGGCTATACATTATCAGGCTGAGGGTTATGTAGCTGGGCTCTGGCAATATCAATGTACGGAGGCAAATCCTAATAGACTAACTACTTCACCAATGATTCTCTGCCAACTAGCTGATGGTTATGCAGTCATATCTGGGGTGGAAATCTGTGTGTCAAAGGCCCCAGACAGGCTAGTGTGGGTCTATTGTTTTAGAAATGAGTGTCATCTTCATTCACCACCTGTGCAGCTGACTAAATGAAAAATGGATTTGGGATCTTGAGTTTGGTCTTACACTACAAATCCTTGCTAAAGAGATATTGAAAGAGGTATTAATGTGATCTTTATTGAGTTTTTCTTATTCAATAGGTGAAATAACAATGTGTGTGGTCAAGAGGGATTTTTAAAAGAAAAACCATATAATAGGTAAAGGAATTTGTCCAAATTATATAATCATTTTAAGAATAAATTTCTTTAGATTAGTAACAGAAACTTCACATATACATGTATATGGATATACATATAATGGGATATTAGTACAACAGCCAGTTACGTGAAAAAAATAATTTCCCATCACCAAGCTACTTTTGTGTATAAATACAGCTATATAATCTATTAGTTTTACTTGAAGAGAGAATTATTGGACACTGAACATTTGATAATATTTTTTTAAAGACTTATTTATTAGAGAGAGAGGGCACGCACCTGAGTGGAGGGTGGGGCAAAGGCAATAGTGGGTGAGAGAGAATCCTCAGGTAGACACTCCACTGAATGCGGAGCCTGATGCAGGGCTCAATCCCAGGACCCTGAGATCATGATCTGACCTGAAATCAAGAGTCAGATGCTTAACTGATTGAGCCACTCAGACACCCCTAAACATTTGATAATAATTTTTAATTTATCAAATATTTCCATCTGCTAAAATCAATCTAGTTTTACATTTTAGCATTGAGATGGGTTAAAAACTCATTTCCTCTTGAAATTATAAACTATAATTGTCAAGAATAGAAATATAATTTAGTGGTTTAAATACAAGCTAAATAAACTACATATATAATAAGCAAAATATACAATTTAGTATCTTAAAAGTAGTATTCAGAATCTTAACAAAATGTTCCTATTGCCCACAGAAGTAAGGTTAAGCATCAATGCCATAATTAAAATAAAACAGAAGGGGCACCTGGATGACTCGTTTACATGGCTACCTTCCACTCTGGTCATGATCCCAGTGTCTTGGGATCCCTGCTTAGTGGAGAAGCTGCTTCTCCCTCTGCCTGCCACTCTGTCTACTTGTGCTCTCTATCTCTCTGTCAAATGAATAAAAAAAAGAAAACTTAAAAAATAAAAAAATAGAAATATTTAATTTACTATACTTTTTATAAAGTATTTTATCATAATGTAATGGATCCAACTTTTGTCCAGATTTTTCAAGTACAGTTAAAAATGCAATAGCCTTAATAAATTATTCCTAGGTAGCCACAGGTTTAATGATTTTGTTAAAGGCATACTGAAATACTGTATTTCTAGGTCATATAGTCAAATGGATTTACAAAGAGCATATTTAAGACTAGTTGTCCAAAACTTTCAATATTATGTCAGAGTCATTATATTATAGAATGGAAGGAAAAAATGGATTTCATGATACATAGTTCTGTTATTATGAAATTATTTAGGAAGAAATCTGAAGCTATAATTATTTCAATAAAAATGAAGTGAGAATTTTTTTTTCCTAGTTGGTCACATTGAAAATACTTTTTATCTTCTATTATTTTTAAACATATTGGAACTATTGGCTTTTTTCAAAGAGCATAAAAGTATGTCTTTGGAATAAGAGTTCAATCTAATGGAAAACAGACTAAATAAAGGGTCAATAATTTTGATTTCTAGAACTCAAGTCCCAATAGCCATATTTACTTGTCATGCTACTCAAATGTAATTTCTAGCATATAAACTAGGACTGACCTGATTGCAGCCGTATGTACTAACTAAAGGATTTTTAAAAATATTCCATAAATGAATAGTATATTACCTTTTCATCATGGATAGATAGAAATGGGATAAAGTATCCCATTTCTGTCAGATGGAGGGAAGAAAGGAGAGTGACAAAAATGGATGACTTGGCAAATAAGGGACCAGAGTAGATTATTTTTTTAAAGCTAAATATGAGGGTGCTTTAGATACAGAAGTAGAAAGTTGCATACTTGGTCAAATAAGAGATTCCAGCAACAGGAAAAGTCCCAACCTACAATAGCAATCCAAGGACACAGGGTAGAGTGTATTAAAGAAAGTTCAAGCAGCTGGTGTGAGATGATGAAGGAGCCCACAGAAGAAACTTCAAGAAAGAGAAACAGTTTAAATGGGAAGTAGTTTGCAACAATTCCAAAAATACATTACAAATGCAATAGCCAAATGAAGATGTTTGCAGCCCAAGCTCAAGTTCAAAGGAACTTGAGAGGGGCCAGTGGTGGTCATTTGTAGATATTTCAAGTTCTGCAATATAAAAATGAGTAACTCATAAAAAAAAATAAGCTTCCAGTAGAGTAAAACACAGATGTGGTGAAAATTCAGTCTTTAACAGATACATAAATATATATTTAAATTACACACAATAAATAAGCTTCAAACAATGTGTTTACTTTTAATTAAAATCTTAACTCCTTTTCAACTATACGCAGATATCACTGCATATTTCTTAACAAAATACAGCTAAAGTGTTTCCGTATTAAACCAGTTATATCCTAACAATAAAATTATAAGTTTAGGGTTAACCTAAATAAAGCCTTTGAGAACCAGATAGAAGCTATTTAATCTTTAATCTAAAGCTTCTAGTTAAAGTACAAGGAATAAATTTAACTTAGAAACAGGAAAAAAAAAAACCCACCATAATGTAAAACACGAAGTAGTTCTTTCTACAGAAGAATAAATTGGAAATTCACACCATTTGGCTAGTTTTACAGTTTTTCAAAAAGCCATGGATTCTTAATTTATTATAATATGTGAATTAATTTGAAAATAATTTTCTGAAATAAAATTTTAACTATAACTTCACAGAAAAATACCTAAGGCCTAATTAATAAAAATACTAAAATAGGAAATTAATTGTTATTCATTTATTTTAAAAATAAGATTAGATTTCTCTTTCAATATTCATGGGTTGTAAAAAAGAAATGTGCTTGACAAATTAAATTGTGTTTCATTTTTGCTTTTCCTCATGCACTGGTGATTCTGAACAGACACAAAAGGCTCCATATTTATAAACAGTTTATGACCTCCCCAGACAACTCAATTAAGGAAGTAGAGAAACATAAGTGTATTCAAATTCATTACGGAAAATATTTGCTGAGATCGGAAAGTGAAACTCCAGAATTTGAATACATGGTGTATTTTAAATATCTTTTTAAATGGTTAACCACTGATCCAGAGCTCCCACTGTATTTAGCAGACAAGTACTCAAACCATGTTTGTAATGTGATTCCCCAGACTTCATGTTCATAATGTTTATCAGCATTAGAATTCAAAAAATGAACTGAAAATAGAATTTCATGTCTGGATACCTGTGTGTCACATTTTTGCTGTATAAGACCTTAGATACAAAAGGTTGAGAAGGTAGACTACTAGAAACATTTTAAATTTAATAGAGCACACGTATGCATGCCAGTCAATGATACAAGAGTTACTTGCATTTGTTTCTTTATCAAATATTACCCTGTTGGTCTACATGATTTTCTCCTTAGATAGGCAAGATGATGATGATGATGATATCAATAATGTAAATACAATAACAAACATAACCCCCCCACACAGACAAAGAAAACAAGGCACTCCTCTGATGATGTTGTAACATTGAATATTCTAGTTGGAGGGATGTCCATTTTCTTCCTGCATCAGTTTCTAAACTGGAAGGTGTTCTAGTATCTGTTATCAATTGTTAGGGTCTTTTCCCATTGTCTGCTAGCATAAGTGCTTCTAGTTTCATACCAAGACTGGAATATTCAATTTCCATCCACAATCTGGGTATCAGAATATATGATTTCCTATGCATGTGAGCTCCAACAACAGCCAACCAGTAAGCCAAATGGAAATCTGTCAGTTTTAGGGAAACTATTGCAATCTGTTCTGTTGTTGCCAACCCAATGGAGAGTCGTGTTTCCTTCCTGTATTTCAAGATAAATATTTTTTCTGAAAATAAGGACTAGATGATTTATTTTCTTTTCCAAGCAAAAAGTTCCTGGTATTTCAATAAAATGTTGTTCAATCTCACGGTTTGAGGGTCATGCTGAGAATAATCTTAACTTTTGTTAAATTAAGTACTCTTAATCCTTCAGATTCTCATCAATCGATTCACTCTATTTTGTAATGAATTCTACAGTGCTTAGGTCACACTAGATGTAAACAGGCAATTCATACAAAGAAAAAAATTCACTTATTCCCCGTAAGACACTATTTGATTTTGCACAAAATACGCACAGTTCTAGCCAAGACATTATTTAATCAACATGTATATGCTACCTGGTTGGGAACTATATGGTCTAAAGACGCAAATACATGTATGCTGTGTCTAGGAGTTTCCTAGTCTTGCTTATTGAACATTATTTCCAGTGAATTCATTAAAATTATTTTTCTACTATTTTTCTTTGCTTAAACAGTCTATATTTCTTTGCTTAAACAGTCCCTGCCACTTTGGAGCGGAGAAACCATGTTCTAAATTTAGAGTGCAGACAGCTTGCCCAGGATAGCTCTGGCTTATGCCTTTTATCCCCACATAATCATTAATAGTAAGAACTTCTCATTTTACTCTCAAAAGTGTGGTAGTTTGAGTGCCAGGTTACCCGTTTGCCAAATAGCTCTAAGATCTCCTCCACAAAGCCCCATGTTTCGAATATCACCCTCAACAGGACCAACTGCTTCCACAGAATGATTATGAGGCAGTGTGGTTCTCTGTACAGAACTTTTTAATTGACTCTCACTTCTCTATATCCAGAGGAAGCTGTCAGACCTATGAGGAAACCACTTTCTCCTCACTAGAAGCACCACATATGCCTTTCTACTAATCTCTGCAGCTCCACATCTTTTTTTCTGAGCACTGAGGTGATTCCCCATCCCCAAATGGAGTTTGTTTATATAAATCATTACCTCTGTAGGAGCTCCCAGAAAATAATCTCCAGCTGTCAGCTGTTTTCCTCCTTGGGAAATTTAGGACCTTCAGGAATGCTCACGTCCCCCTGATAGATATTATGTTCCTGGGTTATCAGTGAGTCCTGTGGTACAAATAAAATGCAACTGTACTACTCACTTATGACTACTATTTTAAAAAGCTGTTTTAATCTATTACAGGAGAGCCAACAATTCTCCTGTGATCCTCAAAGATATAATAAGAAGAATGTTGCTCTTCTCCGTTTCAAACTTTTTTTTTTAATATAGCTTCTCACTCTATCAAAAAAAAAAAAGTACTCAGTTTTGAGTCTCTGGTGGTCTTAGTCTGTTGGGCTGCTGTAACAAATTACCATCAACTGGGTGATTTAAAAAACAAACATTTATTTCTCACAGTTCTGGAGGCTGAGAAGTTCAAAGTCAGTGTGCTGGCAGATCCGGTATGGGTGAGGGCCCTCTTCCTGGCCTGCAGATGGCCACCTTCTCCTTGTATACTCCCATGGCAGAGAACACAGAGACAAGTCAGCTCTCTTATGAGAACACTAATGCCATAATGAGGACTCCACTCTCATGGCCTAGTTACTCCCCCAAATTACCCCCTCAAAACTCTTAATATCATCACACTGAGGATTATGGTTTCAACGTGTGAATTTTGGGGAGTCACAAATATTCAGTCCATAATAGGCAGCATCCACATTATTGGTATTCTGTAACTATTACCACTCCTCCTGTAGCAAAATTCCTCTGTGCTATTATACAAAACACTATTCCATCGTTTTTGGTAGACTGGAATTACGGGAGAATTGATAGCCTCTTAGTCAAGCTTGAATGCATCTTTACACTAAAAAACACTTATTATTCTCAGCCTTACATGAAACACTCAATATCTTTTCCTAATTCTTCCATAGCCCCCATGGAAGATTGGGAATTATTATAATGGGACAATTAAGTTATCATTCCATGCTATTAACAGCTTTTTACAGACATTATGTAAATGTTACCACGACTTACTTTTTAGACACAAATTACTTCAAAAAGAAGTTACAAAGATAAACATAAACAAAATGAGTTATTGATATAAAATTGAATCAAAATAAAGGAACATTTATTATCAGTAAAAACCAAAACAAAACAAAAGATTGTACAGTGTTATGAAAGAGTTAAAAAAAATATCTTGCAAAGAATATGGGAATGTGTAATTTGCTTGGTGATTAGGGTAGTGTACTGAGAGAATTTTACATTCATATGGAGATGGACTTTATCAGGCGTGAAATTCTCAACGGGTTAACTCATTATTTTCCATTTGTACTAAGCATAGGTTAAGTCTTTTATTGTATTACTTTACTGATGTTCTTGATAGAGCAAAAGGATTTCATGGGAAAACCAAAAGTTAATGCCAAGGAAATTGATTATATACTAGAGAACTCCCTGCTATAATTCATACACACTTAAAGAAAATATAAATGTGTAAATTATGGGACCTACCTATGACATCGAATGAAAAATTCAGAATATGTTCCATAATGTTGTAAAGAACAGTTGTTCAACATCTCAAAATTGATTCAAAAATCAATTTAAAACACGTTCACATCTTGCTGCATCTTGCACCTGTCTTGATTCAAGAAACTTACCTAAATTCTAATGTCTGATTTATCATAAAATAAGAAAATAGCAAGCACAACTGTATTAACTCAAATGAAAATTCAAGGTGTTAAAGACAAAAATACTGGGACTTCATGTAAAAGGAAGAAGCTAAAACAACCTCAGGCAAATAATTGGGTTTCAAAAATTCTCATGTGAAATAGAACAAATAAATTCATGTCTCAGTGGCATTGTATCTATTGACCCACCCAGGATAAGACATTTCACATGGGGAAATTTGCTTAGCAGAGGGACCTGTAACAACTTCAACCATAGGCAAGCAACTGTATCTGTCAAGATTTTGTGAAAACCTCTGCAGTGAAGGCAGGAAAATAGGAAACATGTCTAAACACAAATTAATTGTGTTTTATTTTCCCTAACCTGACAATCTCTGTTAACTCTTATGAAAATGTGAAGAAAAAAAATCCAAGTAAGAAAAATGACTATAATACTTCCTTTCATCTAAGTCCGACAAGTTAATAATCATGTCTTAAAAGGAACACAGGCGATACTTTTTTTTTTTTTACATCATATGCACTACTCATAATATAGGACTGCACTGTAAAATTCAATTTACTCTTGTTTCAGCACATTATAATAAATATAATGACAAATTAAACTACTTTACACTTTTTAACACATGCATATGGGTAACACAAAAATGAATAGATGTTATTTGAAATATATGTCAAAATTTAAAATATATGTCTTTCTACTTAATTGTAAAGCCAAACATACAGACCCAGTAGTGATTAACCATAATTAAGTCAGTGTACTCTTAGTAAGAACCCATCATGTACCAGGTTATTGGCCAAATGCTTTCAAGAAATATTGATCTTTAATTTTCACAGTTATACAGAAAGAGATACATATGGCTTCAAATGTACATATGGAGGCTCAGAGAAGTATCGTTGTATAGATCACATATCTTTCAGGTAACAGAACTGCAAATCCAACCCAAGACTTCTGCCTCCTGGTCTAGCACAAGCCCCACTGCAAATGTAACCCCCTCACTCCATAAGCACCCACAATAGTTTTTAGGCACTTGACAAATTTAAAACAATGTTACTTGCTGTTCCCACTGATATTCTTCCATAGATCAAGTTTTCAGTCAATTAACATATGGAATCTATTTTAAAATATTCAGTGAATTACTTATTTGGTTTAGTGATCTTACGTAAGGCCTGAATAACATGACAAATGTTTTTGTTTGAGTTAAATCATTTTGTGTTCATTGAATGCTAAAGCACATAGCAAAGAGCTTAATAAAGTGTTCATTTTCTCTATACTTTCCATAACGTTAACATATTTTAAGCACCCTTCCTTTCCTGTATAACAGAAGACTTTCATCACAAGTATCCTCCTTAATCCCTATCACCCATTTAGCCTATTTCCCCATTCCCTCCCCTCCAGCAACCCTTCGCTTGCTCTCTATAGTTAAGTGTCTGTTTTATGGTTTGCTTCTCTTTTTTCCCTATGTTCATCTGTTTTGTTTCTTAAATTCCATGTAAGTGAAATCATAGGGTATATTCTATATTTACTCAAAGAAAAATGTCAAAATAAAATATGATATTTTAGATAAACCTGTGAACTAAAGTGTGTGTTATCCATTGTTTTAACAGCAATAGTAAACAAAATTTGGGATATTTAGCATTCATAAAATATATTTTCACCGTGAAGAATTTCCAATGTTCTACACTGAAGACTAGTTTCTTTTTAATAAAATTTCATCATTTGACATTATTGATAGGCTTTAAAAACATCTGGTTGAAGAATATAAGAGAAATACAGAATTACAAATATGATCTGATGGAAATTTGAGGAAATTATTTTGATCAGCCCACCATTTTCAGGCTAGTAAGTTATTAATGTGCTAAGGTTATATATGAAACAACTTAACAAAGAAAGTTAGAAGGTAGAAATTCTTCTATATCCCAACAATCTACTCTTTCTTCTATGCCAAACTTATTCAGCATCTAGCCAAATTAGTGTGTGTGCATGTGCACATGTATTTACACACGCACACACACACACATAAAGAATTTTAAATCTTAGGAATGCTTTCTCTATGAGATCAACATGAAGATTTGTGGTAACCTGGTTGCTAAAAATTTAAGTGGTGATAGAAATTCTAAACCCTCAGCCCTTTAAAACTTGTTTTTTATACTGTTCTTCAGCAATGAAATACACTGACTCAAGACTGTGAAAGCTATTTTTCATTTCTACATTACTAGTGAAAAACAAAATACAATGACATCATGTTTTCCCTTATAACATAGAAATGGTAACACATGGTGAGATCATGAAAAATTACTTTGAAAACAATTAAATCGTAGTAAATAATAACATATTTTTCTTCCCCCAAATCAGAAAGCTTTCCAAAGTTAAAGGTTATACTTTTCTGTTCAACATGCTGACATGCCAGTTATGCTTGCTTTGTACATGGGATCAAAAGATATTTTATGAGTTAATTACTGTTGATTTCTTATGGTGTGTATGGGAATACTTTCAGGCCCTCTCCAAAAGTACTTAATGTACACTGACTTGTAATCTATGAGTACATAATGTGATTTCCATAACGTGATACATATTGGACCTATGTTTTTACAATTTACTTATGTAAACACCTAGTATCACTAGGCAAAGACTTTGCTCTCTTAAACATTTTGCAGTTTAGGTCTGCTTTGGTCAAAACAAACTATATTTTAATATGTTCTAGAAAGCAATGCACCACATCCTGAAGAAAAACTACTCATAATCAAAATTTCATAACACAACAAATATAAAGGATTACTAATTATCTGAAATACAAATAAAATCCATTTTCATTAGTGAAGTGGCATGTCTAAGAAAGCTACTTACCCTGAAATGGTAAAGACTATTTGCACTTAAAATGATAACTCTACCTATTATTACATGATTACTTACGATTTCATGTTTCTGAAGATTGTTGTGACAGGAAAATGTAATTTTTAGTCATTCATATCTGTCTTTTATAAGTAATACCATCTCTACTTTTTTGAAGTTTGTGATTTTTTTCCCTTAGACAATGTCTGGAAAGACACACACCCAATACATACACAGTGTTTCTCAAACTCCAATGTGCCTATGAACCACCTATACATATAAGCCATCCTATTAATATGTAGATTCTAATGCAGTAGTTCTGGGATGGATCCACCCAATTCTGCACTTCTAACAATATCTCCCATAATGTTGATGGTACTTGTCTAATCTAGAGACCTGTTGGACAAAGGGTACAAATTTAATCTAGAATCTTGAGTAGAAAGATTCAAGCTGTAAGATTCTAGAAATCAGAGAGACCTAGTAGTCCTGAAGGCCCAAGTGCTAGCAGGGTAGGCTGAAAAACACACCTCCTAAATTATATGCACACTCAAATCCTGGAAACTGTTACCTCACATGACACAAAAAGGGGTCTTTGTAGATATGATTAAGTTAAGCATTTTGAAATGGAGAGGTTGTCCTACTCTGGATAGGCTGGATTATCCTACTGGAATAATGAGAGAGAGGCTTAGACAGGCTTTACACACAGTAAAATCAATGGAGCAGGAGAGATTTAAAGAGACTGACCTGGATGTTTAGTGATGTAGCTATAAGCTAAGGAGTCCCAGGAGACACTAGGAGCTGGAAGAGACAAGGCATGATTCTCCCATACAGCCTGTTGACATGTTGATTTCCACACAGTGGTACTGATTTCAGACTTGGCTATCCAGACCTGTGAGAAAATATATTTGTATTGTTTTAAGGTAACAGGCTATTTGTTATTTGTTAAAAGCAGACATAGGAAGCTAATATAAGACAGATTTTTTTTCAGAAACTTTTTAATATTTTATTTTTAGGTGGGGAACCTGGGTGGCGCATTCGTTAAGTGTCTGCCTTCGGCTCAGGGCGTGATCCTGGCATTATGGGATAGAGCCCCACATCAGGTTCCTCCGCTAGGAGCCTGCTTCTTCCTCTCCCACTGTGCTTGTGTTCCCTCTCTCTCTGGCTGTCTCCGTCAAATAAATAAAATCTTTAAAAAAAAAAGATTTTATTTTTAAGTAATTTCTACACCCAACTTGGGGCTTGAACTCACAACCTGAGATGGAGAGTCACATGCTCTACTGACTGAGCCAGCCAGGTGCCCCAGAAACTTCTAATTAATATGTTAGAGTATCCATAAACATATTACTCTACAGCTTAGGGAAAGATTTCCCTCAAGAACCTGATGTTTATGAGTAACTTTTTAGTGATTATATTTCTATTTTAAGTTCTGGGGAGTAAGAACACTTTTGTATTTTGCATCAGAAGCTACAGGTTTTAAAATTATGAAATAAAAGATAACAAATTCTTAGAACACTGCATAAGCAGATATAATGCTAAAAAATCAAACTTTAAAAAAAGACAGCATTAGAAAATATTCTCCACATAAATCAAGGAGTTAAATCAGTAGGTATATGGAAATTATGCTCTTTAAATATCACTTAATATTTTTAGTGATTAGATTTTCCAAAAATGAAACTCAAGTAATTAAAAAAGGTTGTCAATTCTAGCCCATCTACATATGTTTAGCTGCAATATGATTCTAATCAAATCACAAATGGAAATTAAATTAAGTCAATTTTGATTTATACCTGAGGTGTCTCAATCAGAACATTTCATCAAACTAATCAAACTAATTCCCCCCTAATGTTATGAAGGTAATTGGTGCAAAGCAACAGAAAAACAAATTTTCAATAAGCGTTTCAGCAGCTAATTTCTATTACTATGTACTCCAAATCAATAGAAATAGAATGGACTTATATACGTATATGCATGTGTGCCTAAATATTAATAATCCGTAATTATATGCTATCTTGAAAAAAAGTGATTATTATTTTAACCAATTTTAGCAATTAATACTTTCTTTTAAAAAATCATAGAATCAACTGAATAAGACACTCGAGGCTTAGAAATAATCTTTTTCTTTTTTTTTCTCATTTGAATGTCCATCAACAAAGATTAATACCTGGAAAATAGTCATGTGTTTTCTCCATTTCTTATTTTGTAAATAAGTAGAGGTAGCAATTTCCTTCACCTTCTACGCATATGAAGAATCGACAACATATTAAATCTTGTCTTTTTTATTTAAATTTGAAGGTTAAATAATTAAGTTCATAGTGTTTAAACAGTGAAAAGATACTATAAGGTTTACTATAGAAATAGTTTTCTCCACGCACACACTTGTCAATGAATCACCAGATTCAACAAACTTTAACTTTTTAAAGTTTTTTCTTATGCTACTGACTGGCTCTTATCTATTTCATATATGTATAATGTTATTTCTTGAGTCTGACCTTTTTAATGTTATCCAGTGCCTAAACCTTATAGAAAAAGAAAATGTAGGTACCTTACATCGCCTCCCAAACCACCACACATACCGCCCTGTTTCACTACCCTTCCAAGATCCTTATGCTAGAAACTTTATTTGCAACAATATTCAGCGTTTTCATGATTAGAATACATATGGTTTACAACTAAGTAATTTATTATATTTCCTAATTTATACAATATTCTTTTCCTCAGAATTTGTATTTGCTTGTTCTTTAGCTCTTTTCCTTGCAGATAAACTCATTAATCTGAAAATTTCTGTTAAGTTGTAAAATTGGAACATTTCTCTCCTTAGAGAAAGAACACACTAAATAATTTACTAGTTCTATGTTTCTTCTTAATGACCACTCTCCTGTATTTTAGACTGGTTTTAGACTGGTTAAATTCTTTACCAATAGAATTGCACAAATTTCTTTGTTTTTGGTGAAGAGTATTATTTTCTTATAGCTTTCTCAAAAATGGTTCTTGAAAGACAAAATTGCTGTGCCCATGAATAAATAAAAAATTGTTTTATTTCCTGTAATGATTTACTAATGTGTGGTTTTCTTTTAGTCAGGGTACACAATATGTGGTTATAATCAATGAGAAAATCTTATTGGCTTACATGGATATTGGTCTATTTTTATTCATATAAAATCCAAGATTCCAAGATCAAGATTCCATCCATCCAGGTATCTATCCTTCCTTATGACCTTGAGGTCTCCACCAGTGAGGTGCATAAAGGAGAAACAAAAAGTAGGATTACATATGGGAAATTTTTTTGTGACTGGCCTGGAAATGTCATTTGCATATTCATCCCATTAACCAGAACTCAACCACAGGGCTACACTGAATACAAGAAAGTCTGGTAAGTGTGTCTTAGCTAAGAATGTGTCCAAGAAGATGAATAAATGAGTATGGTATTACTTTTTGAAAGTAACACATAAATATGATTGTGGTGAGAAATTACGGAGCTTTTTACCAATTTTGTCTGTATGTTAAAGTTAAGTAGTTTTGGTACCAATAGTAACATACACTCACCCAGTAATATATTAAGTACAACGTTACAATAGTAAATTTGTGACTTTGAACAAACCACTTAATATCTTGTGCCTAAGCCAATTTCTTATCTATAAATGTGGGTACTTTTACTATCAAAATAATAGGGTAATTGTGAAGATTGATTTAATTGACATTAATTACACAGAAATGTGTCTGACACTTGGTAAGCACCCAATAAATTCTAATTGTTTATATTTGCATGTGTACTTTAAAAATATATATATAATCCTAGAAATTATGCATTCCCTCCATTATGTTACAGATAAGGCAAACAAGCCTCAAAAGGTCCTTCAATTAGTTACTTTTCACTTCTTTAATACTTCTTTTTACTATTGTAAAAAATTGACTGTATGAAATTAAATTTTAACAATATGAACGAACATAAAGCTAATTATATAAAATAGGTAATATGTAAAAATATGATCACAATCTAACAAAATGTTTAGGCTCTTTTGTTAGTAAGATTTTTCAAGTTATTTTTAACTGGTAGCCACTGTTATTTCTAGATAATATTAAATGTATTATACCCACAGAAATTAAGCTTATTTCCCCCGAAAGTTCAAAAACTAAATGTGAGAAGCATTTTCAGTGAATTTAACAAAAAAAAAGTGATTTACTCGCTAAGTATATTCTTTCCCCCCTTCACTGTAATGCTTTATGATACTGTCCTGTATGTGCTCTTACATGTATATTTAGGTTTTTTTTAAACCTGGTAACTTATAAATCTCTAGCCCTTTTTAAGAAGCTAATGAAAGATATGCTCCAGCAAAACAGAATGAAAATTAAAAAAAAAAAAAAAAACTAAGAAGATTATATAAAGCACCTCCAGTTGGATGTCCATATTACAGACCCAAAGAGCATACAATCCAAATGACATTCAGAGTGCTGTGGATTCCTGGTGGAGGTGATGTGGTTTTGGAATATAGGTGAGGTTCAGTGGGCTGGAGTCTCGAGCCTACCACCAAAAAAGCATTCTTGAGATGTCTTTGGTGCAAAATGGTGGTTTATTAAGGACCCATGGGCAGAAAGAGCTGCTGCCCCAGCGTTGTGAGGGGTGACTGATTATATATATATATATATGCTATACAATGGAGCTGGGGGAGGTAAGGAAAAAGGAGGTTGAGAAAGTACTTTCATATGTTAAAGAAGACTCACAGGATACCAGAGGTCCTACCATTGTCAAGTCAAGGTTGTTTTTCCCTCTAGCAAGGCATTAGCACTAAGATGGCTGGGGGCTTCCTGGAAGAATGTCACACATATCCCACCCAAGAGTGGGGGGTGGGGAGAGGTTGCAGGGTGTCAGTTTATGCTTTGTCTTCAGCCAGTCTTCTGCTCCCTCATCATTTCCCCTCTGAACAATTATGACCCTTAAATCTTTAAGGTTGTTGAAGATGTTAGGTCTCATCTTCTGTAATGTCTTCCTGCTGAATAGGGGTGTAGAGATGTCCCTATCTATGGGTCAACACTGGTCAGTTGGGGAATGTATAGGGGAGTTATGAAAGGGAGAGGCAGCTGAATCTAATGCGGGTCAACATATATGAACCTCCTTCAGTAGAAGGGATCATCTGTTAGCTGGAAGTTGTGGCAGTGAAGGAGTCTTGACACTAGAAGGGAGATACCAGAAATGACAAAATAATGTTAATATTGTAACAAGAAAGAAAGATCTTTGATAGTTGACCTTTGATAATTTTCTTCCAGTCCAGGAGTTTAGAACAATCACTAAAGGGAAGAGATCATTTAAAGTGCCAATCTGAGTATTCATGTCACGTAGAAACCCGGAAGTATTTGTGGTAATCTGGACTGTATACACAGCACTCTGTTTTTATGATAGCACAAGTTCTACCTTGTGCAACAGTTAAAACATCTAATGTCATTCTGTTTTGTAAAACTGCTCCACATATTTGTATTATTTCAGTATTTAATAGAGAAATGCTACTGAGTTTCATTTAGGCTTTGATCATGTACTTAAGGGTAGCTGGGTTTAAAGTTTGACAGGTTTCAAGTATTAATTTAGGCGTATCTATAAGCATAGACTGGTATTTAATAAGTTGGCTTCCTATCATCTACTGGTGGCCTTTGATCTCTAAAACATTCTGGACATGATGTGAAGTCATCACTATCCCATAGTGAGCTTTAAGTCTCCTCTTACCAGGAGGCCTGCTGTATGCTTGGCTAAAGCCTCTCCTTGTAATTGTACATCCATAGAGGTGGCTCCTAAGATAACTTTAACTCTGCGGGATGAAACCATTAAGCAGCCCTCTTTGTTTGAGGCCTACCCTTAATATCTTAAATTAACAAGGAATCACTGGCAAATGAGGGAAGACTTGTCAAGACATAAGGGCATATCCCCAAGTCATCATCCAGTCCAAACACAAGGAAAGTGGGGCCACCCATTATCTCCACAAGCCCATAGGTAACCCTATGTGGGGTATGCTCTGGCTTCTAAGGAGCAATTTCATCATCCCAGCCACATAGAATTGGTCAAGGTGAGAGTTATACAATTGTTGGGGGAATCTTTCCCATTTTTCACCTGTTCAAATAATCGTGTGCCCATGGGGTCCTGTTATTATCCCCAAAGATAACAAGCAAGGAGATTGTCTATACATGAGCTACTGTGGTAATTTCTCTGAAGTTTACCTCAACTTATCTAGGTTAACCAAACATTTAAGGACAATCAGATCTAGAATTTAACATCCACAAAAGTGTTATTTAAACATAATTTTTCTCTCTAAAATAACCCTCATTTCCAGAGATAACAAGTCCAATTTTAACAAACCTGGCATAATCATTTACATAAGCTCAGCAAGAATAGTGATTGATCACACAGATCTTTCAGAATCTGCTTTGCTGGGACTTTTATAAGGAATCTCTAGGTTAAGCTTTTAGTAGCCTCTCCAGACCAGAAGCCAAGCCAAGTACTTGTCATCAGACATGCCTGCAGTAACTGTAGATTTGGGCAAATTCCTCTTCATGAGGTCCCCAAAGTATCTTGAGGTTCCTGCACCTGCCGGGAAGTGACACTCTTTACTCACCTGCTGAGGCTGCGGGGAACTCTGTAAGCAAGGTATCAGGCCAACATTTCCAAGGGGCCTTATGGCTCCAGGTTTCATAAAGTCAACCTTAGTTCCTTAAAGCTGTTTGGTCATATCTGAGTCTATGTATGTCTCTCAAATATGACATTCCAGTCCAAGCCTTGGTAAAATAACCTATGTTTCCAGTGGTGGAAACATCTTCCAGTTATTGAACTTATGCAAATGACTATGATTGCCATGGAAGAAAGAATATTTACTGAGACTTTTTTTTAATTTCAGAGGGTTCAGGTATAGAGAAAAGTTAAATGCTTTAATTTGCTTTATTATTATTTCTGTACATCACTGATGTCTTAAGAGAAAGTTTCCTCAATCTGGAAGAGCAAACATCAGAGAACCAGCAACGTTTCAAACAAGAGCCACAGCACTATAATCTTTTAGTTTATTTAGTCCCATATTACTAATTCTTGTTTAGTTTGAATACAGCTTTAGTTTCTGTAAAGTCTTACTCATTTCAGTTTTAGGACTCCATAAAGGTATCAAATACTTGTACCTGTCCTAAAAGTCCCTTATATGAATCTCTTTGAAGATGAAACTCAATTTCCAAGAGACTAAGAACAATTACAAATGACAAAAACTCAGAATGGACATGGGTAGAGATCTGATGAGATGAGAGTTTACAATACAGCTGGCAAGGAAGTCAGGTTATTTCTGTGACACATAACACTTCAAAAGCCAGAATATCGGGGCGCCTGGGTGGCACAGCGGTTAAAGCGTCTGCCTTCGGCTCAGGGCGTGATCCCGGTGTTCTGGGATCGAGCCCCACATCAGGCTCCTCCACTATGGGCCTGCTTCTTCCTCTCCCACTCCTCCTGCTTGTGTTCCCTCTCTCGCTGGCTGTCTCTATCTCTGTCAAATAAATAAATAAACTCTTTAAAAAAAAAAAAAAAGCCAGAATATCGAGTGATGATGACCTTGTATTAACACACTAAAACTAGGAATTGTGTATTATCTGTAGAGGAGTCACACCATTTACCCCAAAGTAACCTAAGGCTTATCATTTGTTTAACAGTGCTTCCGGAGTAACTTAACATACCAAAGAAAAAGGCCTAATGAGTTACAGAGACTTCATTTTCAATTTAAATCTTGGTAAAGTTTGTAAAAACCTTAAAATTATAGCACATTCCTGAATAGGATCACAGATTGTTACAAAACTATTTTCATTTAACCAAGGTGACAAGAGATTTGAAAGGCAAATATGTAGGGTTCTATGGTTGTTAGTAAAACTTAGGTCCTTTAATACTGAGAAGTTAACTAAGTGATTGAAGACCTGATAATGACAAAACATAGAAATTTTGTTTTCTGGGCAGACAAAAGAGAAAAAAAAAACTTTGTTTACATTTTCTTATCCAGAGCAGATGAACAATTCAAGAAACCTTTGTCTTTTCGAACAGAGAGAAAGCAGAGTTATACATCTTACACCACTGCACCTTAAAAATCATTTATTTCAATCTTAGTCTGTCCTGACCACACCTAAAATTCCTTTCCAAAAATTTCCCTTCACAAACCTACAACTTTGCTTCACATTCAGATTTTATCCCATGACATCTTTCCAAACAACCATCTAATTTAGGACAAAATTACCTTCTTTTATCTTCAACAAAAAATGCATTCCCATTTCTTATCCTTCTTACAAATCTCCTCCTTTTCTACATAAAGAGTTGCTTCCCTCATTTCCATCGGCCTCCATTACATTTAGTAGAATTTTGCATTCTTTAGAAACCTTAGCCTCCAGTGAGTGAAGACTAAGTAGTAACCAACTGTGAACTGTTAAACCAGAAATATTTAGATGGAAAATTTATGAATCAATTAAGCACAAAACATGTTTACCAACAGATTTAAATATCCTTAGTTTCTTTTCAATAAGAAGTCAAAAACCACAAAACTACAACCAGTATTCAATGCTTTAGCACTCTATCCTATTTGGGAAAGGCCTAGATGTCCAGTGAATTCAATCCCATTTACCATCCAAGCAAAACTTTAAAGTTTCAGGTTACCAAAGACTTTGAGAGCTATTTTAACAATTACCCATGAAAACTCTGAGACAATTAATCAATCTTTTAGTCATCTTTTTACTAACAACTCACAACAGAGATAATACGTTTGTTTGACCTTCAGTAAACCTTGATAGGATAAAAGTTTTACATTTAATGCTAATGTAAAAGACGTGTTTATCTTAATTAAACCAACAAACTTAACTTAGTTTAAATACTGAATTATGTTCCACCTGGATCCTCCCCATTGTCAATTTTTACATGAGACACTGGTGGGAAAATCTGGAGTGGGTGGTGTTAAGTCCAGGAAGGTGCTCTTCTTGCTCCTTAACTGTGAGAGGAGGAGCCAGGCAGGGTGCCTTGAGGCACTGAGGATGGTCTAGAAGCCAGTTATGCACTCCACACCCAAGAGAAGGGGGAGGGGGAGACAGAAGAAGCAGAGTACAGCCAGAAAGCAGAGAAAGGGTTCCTGGTTTTAGAGCTCATCAGCTCCAACAGGAGCAAACGCCATGTTTTCCCACCAACAAGGGGGGAATAGGCAGCCCATGTTGGGACAGAGAAGACAGGGAATGTCCCCAAAACAAAGGGAGTTTTGGCAGCTGCTTGGGAATATTCCTTTTTTTTTTTTTTAAAGATTTTATTTATTTATTTGACAGAGAGACAGCCAGCGAGAGAGGGAACACAAGTAGGGGGAGTGGGAGAGGAAGAAGCAGGCTCATAGCGGAGGAGCCTGATGTGGGGGCTTGATCCCATAACGCCGGGATCACGCCCTGAGCTGAAGGCAGACGCGCTTAACCGCTGTGCCACCCAGGTGCCCCTGCTTGGGAATATTCCTTAAAGTCCCCGTCCCAGGGTATACTAACCACAGATGGCTCCAGTTACAGCCTTTAACCCGGGAAATGAGTGAGGGAGAAGCCCCCACATCTGTTAGAAGGAACAATTAGAGAGAAGAAAGTCAATGGTCCCTTTTGTCTGGGTTGGCCTGTGTTTCCTCCAGCAACCTGGGTTTACTAGAAGGTGGCGTATTTAGATAATTATCTTCCAGTGTCCGGAGAGAGTTTACTAGCCAAATGTGTTCTGTAAGAGGCTGTTGGGGTGCTGGTGTAGAGAAACTAAGGTCTAGGTACGAGCAATGAAGGTACCCTAGGTCCATTTGCCCTAGAAAAGATCTGATAGATCCCACTGAGGCCATGCAGTGTTACAGGAGATCAGTACTTTCCTAAGTTTTGCAATCTGAATTGTTTCCAGTGGGTTAAAATGCATCCCAAAGGAGAATCCTTGGGGACTGAAGAAGTTCCCATCTCATGCTACAGAGGGTGTTGGAGAGGGTCCATTACCAAAGAAAATCCCCTCCAGACTCCCGGGTGGCGTCCCACGCACAGGATATGTCAGAGGCTCCTGGTGTCAAAGCAATCCAAGGTGTCCCTTAACAAAATCGCCAAGATCACCGCCGGCACTAAAGGTCCCTGTAGGACGGAGGCCTGCCCTTCCACCCCCCTTCCCCATCGCATTCTAGACTACAATGAGTCCCAGAGTACGGACTGAAATCACCCGCCATTTTAAACCCATGGAGAACACCAGAAAAGGTTTGCAAGGGAAAATTAACTGAATTTTGTAGCTTAAGTAGTTAGTAGAGGACATTGACAGAAAATAGTAAGGACAGAAATCCATCATGGCCTAAGCGACATTCCAATGCATGTGGTCTTTACAGCCAACTTCCCTAGGAAACGGTCCCTGGTTGGGTTTTAGTTCAATTGGGTACTGGTTTCGGCCAGCTCCCAGTGGAGGTCCTGCACGGCCAGAAGCAGCTAGACCAGGGATGTGGAGGGGATCACATTAGATCAATCAGAAGGAAACCTCAAATGGGAGTCTTAAGATTGGCAGCCGTGCTAGTCACTTAGGTAGCTGTCCTGTGCCCAAGACAGACGACTTTGTGTAAGGACAGCAGTAAGGAGAGGGCATCAGGTTTCTGGGTCTTATTACCATCCTGGCCAGGACTAACTTCCAGCCAAAAGGCAGGCTTTCTCCTCCCCATAGAGTAGCCACAGACTAGAGGATTGCAGCCTGACCTATCAACATGAAAGTGTTCAGTAAGACCATACTCCTTGAAGAGTCCTGGAATGAGAGTAAAGAGAGAGGAGAGAAAGTACTCACCAATTTTGCACAGAAGCTCAGAGTCCAGATGTAAAGACTCAAAGCCCCAAGTTCAGGAGCCACATGACGTGGTTTTGGAACACAGGTGAGGTTCAGTGGGCTGGAGTCCGGGGCCGACGACTAATAAAGAATTCTTGAGATGCCTTTGGTGCAAAATGATGGTTTCTTAAAGCACGGGGACAGGACCCGTGCGCAGAAAGAGCTGCTGCACCGGGGTTGTGAGGGGTGGTTGATATATTCTATGGGGTTGGGGGAGGTAAGGGAAAAGGGAGGTTGAGAAAGTACTTTCATATGTTAAAGAAGACTCACAGGATACCAGAGGCCTTGCCTTTGTCAAATCAAGGTTGTTTTTCCCTCTAGCAAGGCATTAGCATTAAGACAGTTACGGGCTTCCCGGAAGATTGTCACACCTGTCCCACCCAAGAGTGGGGGTGGGGTTTTGCTTTGGGCGTCAGTTTATGCTTTCTCTTCAGCCGGCCTTCTGCTCCCTCATCAGAGGTCATTAGGGGAAAAACAAAAAGAATGGAACTGATGTGTTTGAACACTGAAGTACGTTATTGAAAGGCGACTGGATACATTGTTTACTGGTATAAAATTAAGAACTACACAGAAAATGATGAAAATAATTAGACAATAGTTAAAGAAAAATAAAGAGATACAAGAGAAAGAGGAATTGTATTACATTACTTAGACTCAGTATTGATTAGTGTTTGCATGGACATCGTGTACCAATTATTCAATAAATACTGTGATCTAACTGTGAGGAATGACGAGGATGAAAAATGTTGGTTGGAAGACTTTGTCTACCTTGCAGCTGTCATGAGATTATGGATAAAATACAAAAATCATAGAATAACCATTCAGTTACATAATTTAGAAATACAGAGATAAGTTCTATGAAAAATTACCATATGAGTTGAGGAGGGCTGCTTTGGAAGTGGAGAAGAGAGAGAGAATGTGAATAACTTTTCATTATAAGACTTCTAGACATATTTTTAAAACAAGGAGGATATGTTACACCAATGAAAACTGTTTAAATGTTTAAAATTTATTGTTGGGTATAGATTTTTCTGATTCATACATTTTAAACAAACAGCTCTATTTTCAAACTTGGACAATTACATTCCAAATCAGAGTTGCTATCCATAGTATCCCTTCAATTCGTAAGCAAAGATTTGTCCATAACACTATATGTTAATTATACTTCAAAAAACTTGGCAAGAAAAATATAAAATAAAATGCAGTTGCCTCTGTTAGAAAAGATTTGAAGATCCAGCTTCAAAACAATTTTTTTCATTTATTTTGCAGATCTTTTCTTAATTAGCATCTATACTTTTTATACACATTGATTAAGAGGAAAGCATTCTAAATCTGGCAGAATATTGGTCATACTTACAGTTCATTTTATAAATATTTGAGACTGTTTAAATATAAACATGTTTGTATGAACGCATACGTGTCTTAGATATTTATTTAGTTCATAGACATTTCTAAGGGTACATGTGCTTTCTTGAGCTATAGTTTGGAACTGCTGTCTCATATCTAAGAATTTGAGAGAAAAACCTGCACTCATTAGATATGGTGTATCTCTAAACTTGTAGAATCGCATTATCTTTGAATTTCACTTGTTATTTTTCTCCCTGAGTCTCTTAACATTTTAGAATATCCTTTCCATCATGCCCCAATCCTATGAACATACTGCAAATAAAATATTTGTCCTTAAAATATGCTAGATTTTAATCCCTGCTGTTAAATACCTTAATTGGTATTATTTAAGATAAGTCACTATACCTTTCTATACAGTAAACATAGAAAATTGTTAAGTTTGCTAATGGCAATGATTCACAACTAAGCAATAGTAGTTTCGTTGGAAATGTAGAAAGAGAGACCGTAAACGTCATTTTATACTATGTCCATCTCTTTTATAGAAACATAACCCTTCTAAAAGGTAATAGGTTAGTATATGTCCTCCAAACCACGTCTTCTCTCTGTGACTATATTAAAGACTATATTTAAAAATTCAAATTTATTAAGTTAAACTACAAAACTCCATTGATGGCAGGTACATAAAAAGTCAATTCTTTTGAAGGAAAATAATGTAAAAGCATGAGGTTTGGGTTTCGAAACTTTAGTGATAAGATTAATCTAATAATATATAATGGATAATTTATATTAGCTTTATACTTTTTAGTTGATGCATCTGGTAGTGAATATAACATAAAATGGACCATGTAATCTGTAGACACCATCAATAGATTTCTGGCCCATATAGATTTAAGCCATTTCTGTTATTTTCCCCCTTTTGGTATGCAGTGTCTTATTAATGATATGTAATTCAGTAACATTTCAGGCTCTTGAACTTTAGAACACAGCAGAGATATGCAATTATATTTGGGTAATTCACTTTGAGGAATTGCTGGCATGTTCTATAATTCTATCATTTAAACCTTCTCCTTTAATTTTATCTGTTGATAATTTCAATTATTTTATATTGCCAATAAGTCACTGATGACTATACCAGTGAGATTTTGTTATAGATGTTAGTCAGAGAAGCAAATTAGCTTAAATTATGTACTGTGCAAAGCCAGCAATTTCTTTTTAACACTGAGAATTGGCACTTAATATTAACTTTATACATGGATTGTTTGGGTGTACTATTCTTAGAAGATAATTTGTGTCAGGTGCCTCTCCTCCACTTGGAGCACACAAACTTGTACATTCCCGAAAAACATTTTTCAGCTCTCTTTCTTACTTGCTGGCTCACTGATTTTATTTTGTTTTGCAGGATGAAGGCATTTCTGATAAACACATTGATGTGGTCAAATGTTTTGCAAGATTGTGTGTGTGTGTGTGTGTGTGCGCGCGCGCGCGCGTGCGTGCGTGTGTGTGTGTGTGTGGTGTAGCTGATCACTACTTATAAAGCTATCACAGTGCCCTTCCCATAATTTCCCCTGTTGTTTTTTGCCTAGAGAGCACCTTATATCTGATTCCACACTGTCCATCTCTGCAACATTTTCTTCACAATCTGCCCAATCATAAATTTTAATTATTAGAGGACTCTACACATAGCCTTAGAAAAGTTTAATTAACTATTCTTTCTTTCAATCTTTTTTTTTTTTTTTTTTTTTTTTTTTTTTTTTTAGAGGGATAGGGAGGGAGGAGTCCAGGGAGAGGAAAAGAGAAACCTAAGCAGCTTCCATGCTCACCCAGTGTGGAGCCCGAGGCAGGGCTAGAATTCTAGACCCTGAGATCATGATCTGACCCTAAATCAAGAGTTGGACGCTTAGGCTTCTGAGCCACCCAGGCTCCCCTAGTTAACTATTCTATATACTTTCTGAAAACACTACCTCTTGTTTTTTTAATTACACCATTATGCATTGCCTTATTTTGAACAATACAATGTAAGAATTTACAGTATCTTTAAGTAATGTTATTCTTGATGCTTATTAGTGGCTTATGTATTAAAGATTAAAGTCTTCAATGTAATTTAAAAATTGCTTGTGGCCATGAGCCACATTTTGTATTTCTTTTAAAGCACATGGTACCTCCCATAAGGCTAAGTATTTTGGCAAGTCAATCTACCATCCTATTTAACTGATACTTACTTAACTTATTTATTGCCTACCTACTGTGTTCCAGACACCGTACAAGGTCTTAGGTACCTTTGTCTCTGATATCATGAAGCTTTATTCAGGTTCTTACTAGTAAGTAGCACTGTATTAATTTAGTGACTTATGGAAGAGTATATTTTAAAGTTTTAATGCCTAATGAAGTCTATGCTTAATGAAAAATTCATGCTAAGTTGATTTCGCTTTAGAGTTTTTATATTTTGTCATCAATAAAAAAATTGAAAACTAGCAATGGGATTATTAAAAATTAGACACAGGAGCCAATTCCTTAAAATAATTTTTTCCTCTCTCCTTGATATCTGTAACTAAGTTTATATCTGTATTAGGATGCCTGGATGGCTTAGTCGGTTGAGCACTGGACTCTTGATTTGGGCTCTGGTCATGATCGGGAGGTGGTTGGATCTGCTTGTCTCAGGCTCCGGGTTCAGAGCTGTGTCCGCTTGGTATTCTCTCTCTCCCTCTGCCCCTCCTCTCACCCTCTCTCTTTAAATAAATATCTTTAAATTTTTATCTGTATCTATCCATGTACACAACAATCTATACCTATTTCTATCTGCTATTTACCTATCAATAGATTTACATATCTCTGTGTATTTGCCTATATATCTATGGATAGAGATAGATCTACAGATAGATGGATGGATAGATAGATAGATAGATAGATAGATAGATAGATAGATAGATAGAAAGATAGATAGATGGGATGGGTAAGAGAGAGATGGTAATGCCCTGAAGTTGTTCTTCAGGGGAAAGACTTGAAGAAGTGGCAGTGGGACAAATTTTAGATAACTTGAAGTTACCAGGAGGAACATCTGGACTGAGGACATGCAATGAAACATGCATTCAGGTTGCTGTGGCCTTGGACCATTACAGATCCTGTAAGATTGGGCTGCTTCTGGGAAGAGAGTCTGATTATGCAGTTCTCGGCGCTGCCCCAAATGCTCAGGACATCCCAAACCATGTTCTCCCTGATGTCTGTACGTCTGCAACTTCAACTGTTCCGAATGAAGTTTGAAATTGGCCCCTGTACAGGCACGACAAAGAGACCCTGAAGAAAGAGGCAAAGCACTCCAGATTGGTAAGTGGCAGTTAAGGAAGCAAGATGTTAAATAACAAGAATTCAACTGAGTCCATTTTAAAGATCCCATTGGCTTTATTAAGTGACTCATGAATCGGTCAGCATCCTGTCAGTGAAATAGAGGGGCATTCTGAGGAGATGTACAATATAGAAGGTTTTTTTTTTATAGAAAGAGGGTGGGGCAAGAAAGTTAATAGTAAAAGAAAAGGATTGTTACTTGCAAGGTGGGTTTCCCTTAGGGGGAAAAGCAGGTGGTCTTATGCAGATGACCTCTTTTTTCTTTGGGGGATGGAAAGGGCCCAAGTGGCATACTCATTGGCAGTGATTGAAAAATTACAGACTGACCAATTAAGAAGACATTTTGGGTGAGGGGGGAGGGGTTGAAATTGCAATTAGATGAGGTATCAAGCCCCAGTCCAAGTGACACCACTTCAGTACCTGTAATTTTTTGTTTTGTTTTGTTTTTTATTTTTAACAAAGGGAATTTACACATGAGGCTTGTCTTGGTGGCTGCAAAATGAGTAAATCTCTGTACCCACGTGCTATAATCTTGAGTTTATATGGAAGAGTTAATGGGGTCCAGATGGTCTCAGTAATACATCACGATTTCAAGGCTGCACCCTTAAAGTGGCTGCTAGTGTGGGAAAAGTGGGCGGAATGCACATTCCAAGGACAAGGGGGTGGGGGGATTGGGCAGGGTGGCAGGGTAAGGAGCCTCTCCAATTGCCTGGCTCCAGGTCACTGGTCAACTAGTAGTCAGGTCCTCTTGATGGCCTTTTGCCCAGCTCATAAAATCTTACACACCCCATCTTAGACAATGTGACTTGATCCGTCAGTAAGGGGTTTTATTAGCATGGATGTGGTTCATTTGGAGGCTGTCTGGTTGCATTGGAGGCAGATACCACAACAACAATATAGACACATGCAGAAGAAAACACTCAAGATAACGATTCCCAAAATAAGTAACAATTTTTTTTTACCAAGAGCCCCATGATCTGAATCACTGATTTATTAAGTCCCCTAAGCTGGGGGTCAGACCACTCAGGGCATTCACTTGTGTCCTCATGTGACTTAATAAAGAAGACATATTAGCAGACTCATCCATTTTGAACACATAGCATTCTGTGTGGATAATGGCACACATGCCTCCTTGTGAGACAGTGATAATATCCAACACCCATCCTATTGTGGAGGACAGTTTTTCTATTAGAGACATTTCAATCCTGTTTAGTAAGACAGGATTCGTTGGCTATAATTGAAGGTGTGCTTGGGTGAATTTACTAAGGGCTTCTGTGAGTGCAATAACCACCTTCCTTCCAGTGGCCAAATGATCACACTGGTGGCAAATAGAATGTGCCTCTCTGGCCTTGAGAGAGAGGCTGGCAATTTTTGTTACAGTGGGGCAGATTCTATCCTGTGCCCAGGGAAAACCCAGGGTACAGGGGCCCAACCACCCCGGTGGAAGCCAGGGCCAAAGATCTGTGCCACACAATCATTGGGTCCCATTCTGGGCCACCCAGTACATATCTGGGCTATGCCACTAGTCAGCATCCAACTAGTTGCTATTCTTTAATGTGGCAGAATGACTACACAGTTCCAGTGATATCCATCCCATATTACTGGTGCAATTGGGTTGGTTCTGTTTAGAGTGATTTTTCTGTTCCCAGCATAGGGGTGCATGAGTGCACAAATGTCCATAATCAGAGCTAAGCAACATGAACCCATCCCAAATCTGAGTGTAGCCATTCATGGCTCTGATGATGGTATTTTTAGGATCCTTCCAGTGAGACATTCGATGGTCTGTCTGTGTAGTTTGATTGATAGGAGAAAAGAATACACATGCACAGTGTAATAGCAGATAAATTGGGTTGCATCAGCTTGCTGAGTGTCAGGGCTGGCAGCACCTTATGAGCCAGGACATGGAAAACAGTGAGGACTGCTTCAGGCTCTTGCAAGTGAACCCAAATATCTTTCTACATATTCTGGATTATTCATGAACGTCCACCCCTTGGCTTCCCTTTGTCCAAACCTTAGGATTAATCCATTTAGAGCAGTCCAACTGTCATTGCAAAGGGTTTATGGCAGGGCTCCTAAATGACCACTAGCCAAACCACTGAGTTCAATACACTGGTTGCTGTGGTTTGCTCCTGTTTCCATCCAGGTGGTGTCAGTATCGGGCTGAGTAGTGACTGCAGTCCATGTGGGTAGATTGCCCCAACCAGAACCACCTCAATGTTTAGTTACTTCTCATTTTAGATACCTGCAACACCACACAACTCGGTATGTTATAAATAATAATAACAAAAATAAGGACAATAATAGAACTACAAGCTTTGTTATTTGTGGTTATGAAGACACATATCACGTTTATTTTCAATGTCAGCCACTGAAATAGCAATAACTGGAAATGTCATTAAACTGAATAAAGATTTTGATTTAAATTACACATTTAGATATTAACAAAGATGTAATTTTTCCATCTGAAGTCTAAATTCTTCCATGTTCTTAATTTAATCTACTTTCTACCTTCAAAAGAACTTGAAAAATAAATGATAATGAATTTACTTTTATCCTTCATAAATACTTTAATGTAGGGTTGACTCATGAATGGGAAGATATGCATTCGACCCTATCATGAATCTCAATCAGTAAAATACTCTGAGAATAAATAGCTTTCCCAGTGAAGCAAATTAATTTCTCCAGGACAGCAGGTAATTTAGTTAATCATCTTTTCTACCTTTGTACATAATACTCTGCTCTCCTGAAACAGTTACATTTGCCTTGCGGGAGGAAATTGCTCAGCTCCAGAAACCTTTACTCATCAGACTTAGTTTGCACTTATATCCAAGGCTCATTTTGTTTCGCAATTTCCCCGAATTTGTTTCCTAAAAAAACGAATATTTACACCAGTATGTTTTCAACCTTTCTGAATATTTTAAAGACTTTTGGCTCAAAACACCTTAGCAATTATCAGGATGAATCCATTATTGTACTACTATAAATATACAGATATTCACTTTATTTTCAAACTGAATGAACTATATATTACACTTAGCTGTCAGATTTCCATTTCAGGAGACTCAATAGGGAAACCAGGAGATATCGTTAATGTAATTTAAAGTAAAGACTAAAAACAAAAATTAGTATGAAATACTATCCTGCCATTGATTTAACAGAAAAGACTTTAAGAGCAAATGAGCAGTAAAAATATGTGGTAACAACCGACATAAATTGTTCTTTGTTTTACTTAACACAGCACTACGACCTACCAGTTTATGAAGAAGTATAGTTATACTCTCAACACCAGAGTTTGATGGCATTGATTAAATAATATGACTGTTAACACCTAAAGCAGTGGTAGCTTCAGCAGCACTGTAATAAAAAGATTACTACGAGCACATTACATTAGGTAGGCAGTACAATAAAATTTTCTAAGGCTCTCTAAATATTGTAATTTGGAGGAAAATATAAACGATGGTCCATTGATTTCTATATATTTTCTGCTTTATGCAACAGGAATAAAACAAAAGTATCACATAAATAAGCACTTGTGGCAATAATATATTGAAAAATATATTATGAAAAATTTTCATTTTTTTCACTAAGAAGATTTTATTTTTAAACTCATTGGTCTATGCACTTAAATTGCACAGTAATGTTGTAGGGGAATAGAAGAGATAAATAAATGGAAGGAACCTATTCAAAAATAAAACTTGAGGGCCATGTACAAATCACAGTGAGTTTCAGATTGTGACATTTATTGTAAATGGCGCTAAAACATTAAAAGTTCTGTTGTAAAATTATTGTTTTACCTTCCAATTAAATGAGAGCATTCATCAGCGGTTTAAACAAAGTGGTTCACAGAAGAGAAGTATTTCTGTCAGACCAGACAAAGATTAAGGATTTCTCAATTCTACATCCATCTCTGAACAGATTCTCCTCTCCAACTTGCATTTCATTATCTGCAAAATGGCGAACAGTATGACCTATATTTTCATTAATGTTTGAAGGAAAGGGGATGGGCATGCTTCCATTCCTGGCTATAATGCCATAATTATCTCTATGCTATCCTAAAATATAAACCTCTGAGTGACTTTAAACTTCCCTCTGCCTTTTACATATTAAATCAAAGTCTGCTTCTTCTTGCTTTGTTCCGAAGCATAGTTTTTATTTTACGTTACCTCAAAAGCACAGTATGAAACAGGATGAGGGTAATAGGCAGTAGGTGTGGTGGGGGTGAATAGGAGTGCGGGAAGGAAAAGTCCTGGAGGGAGGTAGAGGTCTGCAGCTGACTTCTCATGTCAATTGTAAAGGACTCAATTCATCCAGGACATCTGAGAATTGTAGTTTCTTCCCAGAATTGTCTGTTCAAAGGAAGATTGTCTTGGACATTTATCACTGGGCTCCCATCCTTTCAGTGTTCTTGTTGGGTGGGAGAGAGACATTAACTCACTTCCCAATTGCACTTGTCTATGGTTTCAGTAAAGAACCTGTGGCAGAAAGCAGAAAAATCCATGCCATGCACTTGAGGTAGCATACTGGAAACAGGTTGACCTAGAGGTGGGATGCAGAAAAAAGAACTCATACAGCAATTCAGCAGTGTGGCAAGATACAAAATCAATGCACAGAAATCAGTTGCTTTTCTATACACTAACATCGTAACTGTAGAAAGAGAAATTAAGGAATCAATTCCATTTACAATAGCAACAAAAGCATAAGATACCTAGGAATACACCTAACCAAAGAGGTAAAGGATCCATACTCTAGAATCTACAGAACACTTATGAAAGAAATTGAGGAAGACACAAAAAGATGGAAAAACATTCCATGCTAATGGATTGGAAGAATAAACATTGTTAAAATGTCTATCCTGCCCAGAGGAATTTACACTTTCAGTGCTGTCCTTATTAAAATACCATTGGAATTTTTCAAGGAGCTGGAACAAACAATCCTAAAATTTGTATGGAACCAGAAAAGACCCCAAATCTCCAAGGAAATGTTGAAAAAGAAAAACAAAGCTGGGGCATCACGTTGCCTGACTTCAAGTTATACTACAAAGCTGTAATCACCAAGACAGCACGGTACTGGAACAAAAACAGACACATAGACCAATGGAACAGAATAGAGCCTCCAGAAATGGACCCTCAGCTCTATGGACAACTAATCTTTGACAAATCAGGAAAAAATATCCAATAGAAAAAAGACAGTCTCTTCAATAAGTGGTGCTGGGAAAATTGGACAGCTACATATAGAAGAATGAAACTGGACCATTCCCTTACACCATACACAAAGATAAACTCAAAATGGATGAAAGACCTCAACGTGAGACAGGAATCCACCAAAATCCTAGAGGAGAACAGAGGCAATAACCTCTTCAGCATTGACCACAGCTGCCTCTTTCAAGACACGTCTCCAAAGGCAGACAAAAAAAAAAAAAAAAAAAAAAAAAAACTTTTGGGACTTCATCAAGATAAAAAGCTTTTGCATAGCAAAGGAAACAGTCAACAAAACTAAGACGCAACCCACGGAATGGGAGAAGATATTTGCAAATGACATTACCAATAAAGGGCTGGTATCCAAGATCTTTAAGGACCTTTTCAAACTCAACACCCAAAAAACAAATAAATCCAGTCAAGAAATGGGCAGAAGACATGAACAAACACTTCTCCAAAGAAGACATACAAATGGCTAACAGACACATGAAAAAATGTTCAACATCACTCGGCATCAGGGAAATACAAATCAAAACCACAATGAGATACCACCTTATACCAGACAGAATGGCAAAAATCAGCAAGATAGGAAACAGCAAATGTTGGCAAGGTTGTGGAGAAAGGGGAACTCTCTTACACTGTTTGTGGGAATGCAACTGATACAGCCACTCTGGAAAACAGTAGGGAGTTTCCTCAAGACATTAAAAATAGAGCTACCCTATGACCCAGCAATTGCACTACTAGGTATTTACCCGAAAGATACCGATGTAGTGAAAAGAAGGAACACATGCACCCCAATGTTCATAGCAGCATTGTCCACAATAGCCAAACTGTGGAAGGAGCTGAGATGCCCTTCAACAGTTGAATGGATAAAGAAGAGGTGGTACATATATACAATGGAATATTATTCAGCCATCCGAAAGGATGAATACCCACCATTTTCATCAACACGGATGGAATTGGAGGGGATTATGCTAAGTGAAGTAAGTCAAGCAGAGAGAGACAATTATCATATGGTTTCACTCATATGTGGAACATAAGCAATAGCACGGAGGACTATAGGGGAGGGGAGGGAAATCTAAAGGGGGAGAGATCAGAGAGGGAAATGAACCATGAGAGACTATGGACCCGGGGAAACAAACTGAGGGTTCCAGAGGGGAGGTGATTGGGGGGAGGTAATAACAGAGTGATGGGTATTAAGGAGGGCACCTGTTGTGATGAGCACTGGGTGTTATAACTAACTAATGAATCATCAAAAACTAATGATGTACTACTATACAGTGGCTAACTGAACATAATAAAAACAAACAAAAAAGAATAATGCCCATTCAATGAAAAAAATGGGCAGAGGGTAAAAAAGAATGAAATTTTGCCACTTGCAGTGATGTAGATGGAGCTAGAGTATATTATGCTAAGCAAAATGAGTCAGTCAGAGACAGACAAATACCATATGATTTCACTCATACATGGAATTTAAGAAACAAAACATATGAACATAGGGGAAAGAAAAAAGAAGGAGGAAAACCATAAAAGAGACTCTTAACTATAGAGAATAAACTGGGGGTTGCTGGAGAAGAGGTGGGAAGAGGGATGGGCAAGACGGGCATTAAGGAGGACACTTGTGATGAGCATTGGATGTTACATGTAAGTGATGAATCACTAAATTCTACTCCTGAACCAATATTACACTACATGTTGAGTAACTAGAATTTAAATAAAACCCTGAAACCTTAAAAAAATACAATAATAATAAAAAATAGGCACATGATCTGAATAGATATTTTTGCAAAGAAAACATACCAGTGGCCAACAGACACATGAAAAGATGCTCGACATCAGTAATCATTAGGAAAGGCAAATTAAAAGCACAGTGAGACGTCTCACACCTGTCAAAATGGCTAGACTCAAAAAGACAATAGTAGGTGTTGATGAGGATATGGAGTAAAAGGAAACCTCATGCAGTATTGGTAGGAATGCAAATTGGTACAACACCTGTGAAAAACAGTACAGATGGTCCTCGAAAAAATTAAAAATAGAATTGTCATATGTAATTCCAGTAATGGATATTTACTCCCCAAATCAAAATAAAAACAATAATTTGAAAAGACATATGCACCTCTATGTTTATTGCAGCATTATTTACAATAGCTAAGATATGGAAGCAACCCAAGTATACATCAACAGATGAATGGATAAAGATGGGTGTGTGTATATGTATGTATGGCGCACACATACACATATACACACACTGGAATATTACTCAGCCATAAAAAATGAGGTCCTGCCATTTGCAAAAGCATGGATGGATCTAAAGGGTATGTTATGTAAAATAAGTCAGAAAGAGAAAGACAAATACCTTATGATTTCACTCATATGTGGAATCTAAGAAACAAAACAAATGAACATACAGGAAAAAAAAGAGACAAATGATAAAACAGACTCTTAAGTACAGAGAACAAATTTGGGGCTGCCAGAGGGGAAGTGGGTGGGGCGTTGGGTGAAATAGATAAAGGCAACCAACAATATATTTATTTTGTTGAGCACCAAGTAGTGTATAGAATTACTGAGTCATTATACTGTATATCTGAAAGTATTACAATGCTGTGTGTTAATTATACTTCAATAAAAATAATTTTTAATCATTTAAAAATATTTACTCTAATGATTATATATCTTTGACTTGTTACAGTGCATCCAAAATTAATATTTTTATATTTTTAAGAATAAGAAAGACCTAAGAAACTTTTAAGGAAAACAATTCTTAAATTGCAGCTGTTTCTGAAAAGACATTTACGTACATAGATGCCTGTATAATATGTACAGATGCATGGATCTTCAGTATACAAATACCACCCGGGGGTTAGCAGGTATCTCCAGGGAATGTTCATGCTTACCTCAAACTCAATTATTTCTAATTGAGATCTCTGGGATCTTGGCTCCTCAGCTCATAGCCACTTTCAGAGTCTAAACTTCAATCACTGTCTTTCCAGTTTAGTTACAGTGGAGGAAACACCAACCTGCTGCTTCACAGAAGGCCTCTGTTCTCTCCACTTCCTGTACTGTTCTTCCTCTCCCTGCAGTCTTTTGATTGACTTGATTGCTCTTTATAATGAAGAGAATGACTTTTCTGGAGGCACCAGGGGTAATTTTTGACAGAGGATTTCTCCATGAGAGGATTATTGTAACATCAGCTGCTCTCTCATGTGCAGAAACAGACATTTGTCACAGTCTCTTGATAACCCTTTCTGAGCCCCTTCAGAACCCAACACGGTGTGTGCTACACATAACTTCTTCAATAAATACTCATTTAATGAAACATTGTAGAAGCCACTTTAATAATGCAACCCCTTAAAACTACATGGAAATGAGAACCATGCAAAATACGAAATCTATGAGGACTTTCGAGAATTATCTGAAATATGGAGTGAATTCTTTTAAATAAGTAACAGTGAAAAACATTAACTGTTGTAGAAATTATTCAATGTAGAGAATCTGACTAAAGGATAGATAAGTAAAGTAATAATCATAACATATTACAGTAAATACATTTATAGATATAGTAAAGAATCACTTGTGAACGGGGAAGATGAGCGTTTGAATCATACTGTACTGAATGGAGAGTTTGAGAAGGCTTCCTTGAGGTCAAACTGCCTAAAACGGGAAAGCAAATTAATAATCCAAGTAAAGAGGAAGGAAAAGGTCATTACAGACAAGAGGAACAGCACATGTGAAGGCCCAGAGTTATGAGAGTAAATCTACAATACAAGAAAGGGGCATGCAAGTGTAACTAAATGCTAGGGGCATAATTGATCCCATTAAATACTAGTCAAATAAAGAAATGATAGAATTGTAAATCCTTGACATTTGTTAATCCCATAGTAATTAACCCTCAATATGAATAGCCGCCAGGAATGGTTCTGATAAATTATGAAAGATATCAGGATATAGGGGAAATTTGAGTTATTGAGGAGTAGAACTTTAACCCACATTAGCTCATGTGATTGAGAAAGATCACTATGTCTTCTACAAAATACTCACTCCTGCTCCTCATGGGGGCAGTGTGCTGCATGGACCAATCCTTTTTCTGCTGAACACAGAGAGTATTTTCTTACAAAATAGACATTCTAGATCAAAGCCCAATACTGCTTAGACACTAAGTAGGGTCATATCTCTACATTTATTAGTGGTACAGGTAGTTTAAAATACAAATCTTACTTATCTTTTTGAAATGGAAGTATTGACGTGTTTTCAAAAAAATGCAATGTAAACTAAAGAGTTTTCTCTCCCGCAGAAAATTTTGTGATTGAAGAAGAATAACATATTATGGTCACACTTCAGTTCTCAGTGCTGCCAAACAGTAGTCACTCATTAAATTGTACTTAAATATATGAAAATGAACCACAAGTGAGTTGTTAAAAATCATCATTTTGTTAGCAATGTTTAGATTACATTTTGCCTCTGGAAAAAGTTCTTGTGCATTTTAGTGTATTAAATATAATATATAAAAATCCTCAGACCCTCATTAAGAGCACCAAATTTCTAAATATAAAGTGTACTTAATACTCCATTGTATTTTAAGCATACTTGGTACAATCTAGAAGATGGGTTGTTACAAATCAAGAAAAGAACATTTTTAAAATAAATATGTAAGACCTAAAGAAGAAAATAGCTTTTCAGTTGTTAAAGGCAGCACATAAGAACTTAAAGACCTGGAATAAGAAACCTAGTAACTGTCAGCTTAAACTTGTGATTCAAAAGTAGCATTAAAGAATTAGGATTGCCTTATAAGTGCAACACAGGGTGTCTAAGGAATAATAAAAAAGGAATAAGTTTAATTGCCAATATGTTACAAATGGGTTTCATTTTATTACTTTAAAGTGTTGCCCTATTTTAACATCCTTTTCTAATTAAAAGGCACGTTTTAAGAGCTTAATTGTTAATACAACTTCACCCTTTTATTTTAAATTATTGATATGTTCAAGCCTGAAAATACATTTCTCAGGGCACATGCTGCCCCAAATGAATTCAATGGCTAATTTTCTAGCAGAAAGATGGTTATACAGATCGATAAAAATCAAAGAAGTGGAACACTGCAGACTTTAAACTGTCACAAGTTGCTCAAACTCAGACTATGCTTCATAGGCAAATAGGTGTTAAGTCACATACTGGAGCCTTTATTAAATGGCCCAGTGATATTTTGTTAAGTTAATGAATTACCATAAATTATAATTGATATTGATATCAAGGTATCAGTGTGGTTACAGCTATAATCAAGAGAAAATTAGAGATCCTTGGAAGAAAGAGTCTATAAGATGATTCCTTTGGTCTTTTTAGAAAAAATATATTTTGTTAAAAGCAAAAAAAAAAAAAAAAAAAAAAAAGAGGGCACCTGGATGGCTCAGTCTGGTGGGCATCTGCCACGGTTCAGGAGTTCCAGGACCAAGTCCCACATCCATAGGGCTCTCTGCACAGCGGTGAGTCTGCTTCTTCTTCTGACCCTCCCTCCACTTGCGCTTTCTTTCTCTCCCTCTCGCTCTCTCAAATAAATAAATAAAATCAAAAAAGAAAGCTTAGCTTTTCTAGTATACTATATAACTTCATTTAAATCAGGACTTGCATATTTTCAAATATTGCACGTTACTAAAAGCAACTGTGTAATAACGAAAACAATAAAGATATGTTAATTATTATCAAAAGAATGATAACAGATTAGATAGTACCTTCATTTTTTTAAACCACTTGAAATAGTATTTTCTTCTTCTTATAATTAGATGTTAAAGAATGAAGTCAACAAAATTAATTAAGTACCATAGCAATCTGTTAGTTTCATAGCTCTTAACTTCATAATAAAACCTCTATGATTAGTCTTTTCATTTTGTATAATTTTGATGTTTCTAAAATAATGCCTTTATTCCACTTTTCTTTACTAAAAATTATTTTTGTTCTAAAACTCTTAACGTCAGTATTTATCCAAGTGTGGTGTGTCCAAAGGCAGAGAAGCAGTCCAATCATGTGAACCTGAAAAATTGAGAAGAAAACTGATTTTCTCTGCTCTTCTTCCAATACCAACTTTATTTAGCAAAGTGAAACAATGATAAAATAAAGCATTTGAACTTCCAGAGTAAAGTTTAATAACTAACAATAAAGATGTTTTAAAATGGATATTTAATAAATTACAGAATGGCAAGTAAAAGAAATGTAAGAGGTAGTTGGCATTTTCAATTGAACAATGTATCTCTGTCCGCCAAATAATAAAAGAAATGCACTCTTACAAACTATCAAGTAGTCGTTCAGGCAGTGGATATTTTCAGAGCATATCTAATGAAAGTAGAAATGAAAAGCAGTGGAAATCATTTGAAGTGTCAGTTAGAAAAACTTCCTTTAGATATAGTTTTGCTTTTATTTTTTCTTCTCCAAGAAAGGTATTTAAAAAGAAATATCTGTTCGTTCTCCTTAATGTGTGAACAAAATAAATCACCAGCTTAATTTTAGATGGCGAACTGGTTAAGATTTCATATCTATGGAGGGGTTTCATATGTAGTGGTTTAAAGAGAAATAGTACCTAGATCTATTTATTATGTTTAATCCTTATTATAATAGCCAACGTGTATTTAAAAAGCTAATTTGGTACAGACACTGTGCTAAGCATTTTCTTGAATTTTCTCCTTTGGGCTCCAGGATAACTCCATAAAGTGACATTAATAATTATCCTTCTATAATCAGAGAACCTAAGTCATTTTCCCAATATCACAGAGCTCAGAGTGGCTGAGTTGGAATCGGGACCCATGTCTGTCGGCTTCCAGAACCTAGTTCTTGTTTCTATCTCATACATCTGTCATTTTAGGAAAGTGTTTCTGATAACCTTCACTTCTAAGCAGAGAAACTTTGTTAGAAGTTAGTGTTGCAAGAGCATCCACTGCAGAAATAAAATGCTGTGTTGTTATGACTTCATTAAAATATATTTTCACCATATTGACACCTTTGAGGAAGAGGGGGAAACTGATATATATTAGGAATTTATACTCTCTAATGGTTCAGTTATGTGGTATGTTACTTAGGTAAATTTTATAATCAAAACTATATCCCATTTTGTACCAAATAAAATTGAGGTCACGAGTGTTAAACAAGTTCCTTTTTTTTTTATAACTTTTTACATATTTAACATAGCACAGTTACAAGAGTAGTAAAATAATTTCCTTATACTCTTCACCCAGATTTTAAAATTTTGTCATTTTTATCTATGTATATATTATACATATGTAATTTTTATAGCCTGTTCTCATCAACTTGTTTTTTTTTAAGATTTTATTTATTTATTTGACAGAGAGAGACAGTGAGAGAGGGAACACAAGCAAGGGGAGTGTGAGAGGGAGAAGCAGGCTTCCCACCGAGCAGGGAGCCCCTGCAAGGAGCCTGAGCAGGAAGCCCGATGCGGGGCTGGATCCCAGGACCCTGGGATCATGACCTGAGCTGAAGGCAGACGCTTGATGGCTGAGCCACCCCGGCACCCCTCTCATCAACTTTTTATCAATGCCTCTTAGCATCAGTTATTGAGTCTTACCCGAAACAATGATTAATATTATGATCGCTAAATGACAGTTTTTCAAAGTCTCCATCATTCCATCATTCCTGCACATTAAGTGGAGCTCAAATCTAAATGCTAAACTTTCTTTCTCCCTCTTTATATATTTATTTATTTAGGTGTGAATACATGGTTTCTCATTTTATTTATTGGGTTGTAATTTGTAGGTATTATTACTGCGTCAGGCGCTGTTCCTTGGAGCCGGACAAGCTGAAGTTACACAAAAAGGTGGGGGTCTAGGAACAAGGTCGCGGAGGGCTTATTGAGCTGGTTGAGTCTGCCCTGAACAGCAGACTGTAGGAATCTTCCAGCGCCCGGAGATCAGGCTGTGAGCCCACAATTGGTGTTGCTGATGTAATTAACAAAGTTTTGCTGGTTATCAGTTGGGATCTAAACTAATGGAAAACTTTCTTGCTGGTGATTGAGAGCAATTTTAAGGTAAAAAAAATTGGGGGAGTTTTAAATTTCACTGAGGAATTTGCTGCAGGAATCAGACCAGTTTAGTTCTGAATCATCTATCTATAAGTACCTAAGGAAGTAGGATTTGAATTAAACCAGTTCGTACATATGAAAATCTTAAACATGGCCTAACATATAATAAGCACACAACAAATGTTAGTATCTGTTGTTGCTGCTGTTAATGGTGATGTCATTGCTCTAGCAGGAACCATTTTCGGTGTAGCCAGAACTCTGAGGTTGCTAAAAACTTGGTCCAGTCTTGCTCTTCTACGGTATGTAACTGTAGCACCGCTTGAGTTCTCTACTGCTTTAGGCTTCTCTGTTTGCAAATACCAGGTTCCTGGATATTGAAGTTTAAGTACTTGGAGGAATCAAATATTAGGCATTTCTGATAACCTTCTATTCAGCTCCTCAAAAATACATCCCATCTTCATTCTGTCTTGATCTTACATGACCCCAGAAATATACTGCTGGTATTATCAAAGCCCCAAAGGAAGCATATGTGACACCAAAATGTGAGAGAAATAGCCATCCAGAAAAATTGCTAGACCAAGAAGGAACATGAAAGAATGGGTCATCATGGTGGCTCACTAGGTTAAGCTGTGGTCTCTTGGTTTCAGCTCAGGTCATGATCTCAGGGTCATGAGACCAAGCCCCGAGTTGGCTCTGTGCTTAGCAGAGTCTACTTGTCCCTCTCCATCAGCCTCTGCTCCTCTCTGCAGGCAAGTGCATGTGCTCGCTCTCTCGCTCGCTCAAATCAATTAATTAAAAAAAGAAAGATTATGTACATAAGCATTTTCTGAGTGCTTGATTTAGAAGTACAAAGTAAGTAAAATTTCAGGTAGAGATGAATTTAACAGGCAGCAGATCCTCCTAAGAGACACTCTGTTTAATTTAATAATGTGGGCAATTGATTAAAGCACTTTTCAGTTGTTGATTCATTTATATAAACATGAACCTGTATCTGGCAATCACTGAAATGAGAAACCGGGAATTCATTGATGGGGATGGTGGCAGAGGTAACTTTGAATACTCATTCTGTTCCTGCTTTTAGATATGTCTCCTCCCACCCTTGACTCTCTTCCTGGAAAATTATGTCTTTCCTCAAACGTTATTCAAACATTGACACCTGAAACTTCTCCTGACTTCTGTGACTACAATTTCTTTGAAATTTACTTAAATTGTAGGCTATGACACGTTATTGTAATAGGATAGCTAGCAGTGAGATGACAGTTAATTACCTTAAATAATGCTCTGCTTGTTCATTATAAAAAGGGGCAAGATGTTATACATATCTCATCCTGTTCTTAGGATTTAAAGAGAGTATATATTTAAAAAGTGAGAGTGATAAGAATGGTAAGAGTTGCTTCTTTGTAGCTACAGCATGTTTATTTTCACATATAAATAAAGAATATTCAAAGCCTGTGTAGCCAGAATGAAGTAATTTTATTATATCTACTCTTACAATCTCAGCTACAACTATTACAATTAGCAGTGCTTCTCTGTGATTCATCTATTTATGTAACAAGGAATGCATTTGTCAATGGAAATGCAATGATGAGTGAAAACAGACGCAGCTCTGCTTTCTAAAAGTTTATAGATATTGACCAAGAATTAAGCCACTAAAGAAATAGATAAGTAGTAGTTAACTATGTGAAATGAGTGGGAAGAGAAGAAATTTTTCTAAGCAGATAAAAACAACAAAGACACTTATAAGAGAGAGAATGACCCATTCAAGGAACAGGTGCTGCTGCTGCTGCTGATAGGAAGAGGATTTTAGGGTCAGTAGTGCCAACAACCCGTGTGGCTGGAGCAGAGAGCAAGGAGTTCAATCATGTAAGATTATAGAATAAGGCCTGAATGGATGGCAGATGCCAGGTCATGCGCAGCTTTGCATTTGTCAATATTATTTTTATATTTACCCTAACAACAATGAAACAAAACCCAGCAAATACGAATTAACAGACCCAAGGACAATATTTCATGAGGATAAGATGTGCTAGTTTCCCAGGGCTGCTGTAACAAGGTAAACTGGGTGTCTTGGAACAACAGAAATGTATCATCTCACAATTTGGACGCCAGAAGTCTGAAATCAAAGTGTGGGAAGACCCATGCTCCCTTTGAAGGTACTAAGGAAGGATCCTTCCAGGCGTCTCTCCTAACTTCTGGTAGTTCCTGGGCTTGTGGCACTATAACTCCTGTCTTCACATGGCATTTTCTCTGTGTGTGTCTGTGTTCTGATGTCCTCTTTTTATAAGGATGCCAGTCATCCTGAATTAGCGCCCACCCTGGAAGCCTCATCCTAACTAATCACATCTGCACTATCCTATTGCCAAATAAGGTCATATTTTAAGATACTGGTGGTTAGTAATTCAACATAAGAATTTGGGGGAGACACAATTCAACTGATAAAACAATGCATATTTTTAAGGGTACTTATTAATGTATATTTTATTGTTTTTACTGTTTGCTACTAAACATCATTGTATATTTACAGCTTAGAGCCCACCATATTTGAGATCTTCTAAAAGATTTAAATTATTTTATCTTATAGACTAAATGACATTTGAGATATACTTACATAAACTATATGAAATTAATGTTAGGGTAACTGCGTATTCATTTCTCATAAATTATGTAGGCTTCAATTTAATAGATACGCTAGGATTATATTGTCACTTTATGTTTTCAATATAAAATCTGAACAATATTTGGATTAAGGTGGCACTCAAGACTCACATGTATTCCCCTTACCTTTCATGAGAAACTGACACTGCAAAAGTGCAAAATATAAAGGATTTGGAAAAAAAATAAAGTACAGAATTTAAGAAGTGAGGCACAAAGCAAGTGATTAACAATTCTGGAAGAGAGAAGGATGATAGAATTGGGAGAAGATAAGAAAAGACAGTAGAAATGTGAACAAGGTAGGCCCTTCATGTATCTGGTGGGGAAAAAAAACACAACAAGATAAACGGCACAAGGGCATAGAGGTAAGTCAGAAGAAAAAAGAAACTTGAATCAACATCACACTTTTAATTAATGTTAGTAAAAAACATTGAGCACTTACTACATTTATTTATTTATTTTTTAATATTTTATTTATTATTTATTCGACAGAGATAGAGACAGCCAGCGAGAGAGGGAACACAAGCAGGGGGAGTGGGAGAGGAAGAAGCAGGCTCATAGCGGAGAAGCCTGATGTGGGGCTCGATCCCATAACGCCGGGATCACGCCCTGAGCCGAAGGCAGACGCTTAACCGCTGTGCCACCCAGGCGCCCCTACTACATTTAAATAACAAATATGGCATCTGAAAATTAAAAAGTCCTATATATTAGATACATGGCTGGTGAAAAGAAAAATTCTAGGGAGTGACTGGTAGATAAAAACTCCGAAATGTTTTCAAATGTAGTGGGGGAAAAATCTCAGAAAATATGAGAGAAGAGAAGCATATATAAAAGCAATACATAAGAGCAGATATATAAAAAGAATCCCCCCAAAGAAGGAAACTAGAGTGGAGGGTTTATTATACACACACACACACACACACACACACACACACACACACACAGTATACCGACATTGTAAGAAATGTAGCCTGGATCTTTAGATTGAAAATGATCAAGTGAAAAAAAAAAAAAAAAGAAAGAAAAGAAAATGATCAAGTGGCTAGAATAGTATTTAAAAAGGTAAAGGAGATATTCTTTCAGTTATTTGACTCACTGTAAAATGCCAAGGGTGAAATCAAAATAAAGGTAAAGATTTAAAAATTAACCAGGCATCCTCCAGGATGCCTCTAAGATTTACTATCATAGAACACATAATTGAAGGCCTTATAAAAATATAAATAAAATTTATAGCAAATAGAAATAATGAGGCCTACGACCAGCAGAAACTTGCCAGCAGTGAGAACTGTGATTTTATAACACTATGTAAATATGTCCTATGACCTTTCAGAGGTGCCAGCCAGGATGTTGGGTAAGCAAAGTGTTTGTTACAGTTGGAAGAGAGATGTTATGTGCCAATAAAATCATGTTGCTCCACAGATTATATTCTTCAGCTTGTCATCCTTTCAGCATATGTCAGTTTAAATGTGTGAGTCGTGACATCAGTCATAGTAGTTCATTTGTGGGTTTTTTTGTTTTATTTCTAGATTTGCACCACAAACCTAAGCTGTACAGGTTGAGAAATACAGCAGATACAGAAAATTAAGGGAGCTGGAAAACAATTGATTGACAAAGGAAAAGATCTTTGCACTCCTTAATTTAGGGAGAAAATTGAATAGCCCCAGCCTTCAATGTGTGTTTACTGTATGGAGCTAATCTATAACCATTGCACTGATTGGAAATAAAAGTTCAGACTCATATTTGGGAGAATTGTTTTGAAAGTACTGAAGTTGACATTGCTATGGTAAAATGTAAATTGTAATGGAAGTTATACAACCAATTAAGTAGATTATTAAAAATGAACTTACACTGTGTGAATATGCATTTCTTTCTTATGAATGACAATATATTATATCCAAATCTAATCTAGTCCAGAAAAATTAGAATTCCTGGCATTGTGTTTTATAAAGGAATACATTGATCTTCTGTCACTTCTTAGTATGCCACTCTGAAAATGCAGCGAGTTTAAATATAACAATGAGCTTAAGGACATGAAATGCAAAATATTGTTTATTTAATTCACTTGAAGCTTTCACTTACATAATGCATTTATTTTATGTGCATTCTTGTTCAATGTATGATGTTGATTCTAAGTGATGATATTTTAAAATAATTAAATGTATTTCCAAAAAGTAATTTAAAAAACAATTGCCGATTGAGAAGGACAGAGATGTCTTAAAATGTCTTCAAATTAATTCTTTATGGTCACAGGTGAATTTTTATTTTGAAAGAAAAAATGATTCCAATTAAATGTTTTTTTCTAAAAGTTTAGTATAAGAGTTGCTGGACTTAATCTGATTGTTGTCATCATCTTATTTTTTTAACTTTTTTTTTAAGATTTTATATATTTATTTGTCAGAGAGAAAGCAAGCACAAGCAGGGGGAGAGGCAGGCAGAGGGAGAAGCAGGTTCCCTGCTGAGCAGGGAGCCCGATGTGGGGCTCAATCCCATGCTAGGATCATGACCTGAGCTAAAGGCAGACATTTAACTGACTGAGTCACCCAGGTGTCCCATGTAGTCATCATCTTTCAATGGCAAATAAGGGGGAAAGCAACTTTTTTTTTTTAAGTAAGAATACTGCCATAGGATGTAAAAAATATAAAAGCCAAAAAGTATTAAAAAGTTCAAAGCTGAGATGCTTGGGTGGCTCAGTCAGTTAAGCATCTGCCTTCAGCTCAGGTCATGATCTCAGGATCCAGGGATGAAGCGCCATGTTGCCATCAGTCTTCCCGTTCAGTGGGGAGTCTGCTTCTCCCTCTGCCTTTGCCCCTTCCCCCTGCTCATGTGCTCTCTCTCTCTCAAATAAATTCTTTAAAAAAATTTAAGTAAAAAGTTCAAAGTTGACTAATTTTATTCATTAAAAAATGCTGTCATGTATTACACAATAAAACAGAAATTCACTTAACTAGAAGTCATAATAAATCAAAAGATGAAAAATAAATATTTAATGGGGAAAGCAAAAACTTTAAATATAAGATATGCTATGGGAATGGAGAGTAATGGAAATATTATTTGTTACTTAGGTGTAGCTAGGTGTAGCCAATCTAATTTATTACAAATAAAATGTTAATGACCTTGTTTAAAAAAAAAATCTATGTATGTTTAGTATATAATAGTTAAACAAGTACTTGCAAAAATGGATTGCTCCTTTAGAAGGACATGTCTTTTTTACTAACCTATTAAAGTTTTGTTCTTGTTGCTTCGTTTGATATTTTTTTTACTCTTAACTATATAGTTTATATAAGATATACCACTATGCATTATCAAAGACTTCAGTAGAGTTTCTTAGGTTAGATTTTCATGTAAATTTTTACTCTTTAACACCAAAGAGTCAGATTATAAAGATAATTAGAGAGAGTTAATTTGAATATTGAACTCAGATCAATTGAATAGCAATAAAACAGTTTAGAACAGATGGTGACTGAGATGGCATTAATTTTTATTTAATCTTGACAAAAATCCTATAAAGTACAAAATATATTTCATATGTTATTGGTATGCAGAGTAGGATTGAATAGAATATTAATAAATTAATTGAATTTGAACTCCACAGCTATACGAATAGGCCATACACACACAGACCTATATGCAGCTCACACAAATATGCATACAAAGGCATGTATAGCTCATAGATACATACTCAGACACAGCCCAAGTGAAATTGTCATATATTTGACATACTGGAATCTGATATAATTCAGTCATTGAATGAAAAGGTGATGTGAGTGTCCATACCCAAACTTCTACTAAATAACAATGTCAAATGACTGAAGTAAAAACAGCCTAACGGTAAAGAGGATATAAGGATTGGCGAGAGAATGAACCTTCAACATTAAATGAATCCGTTTAACTATATTCATGAATATAAGTATATATGCTATATATGATACTGTCTAAATGTAAGCAGAATAGAAGCAAGTGCAGTTTTGATAAAAAAAAAAAAAAAAGAGAGAATAGGATGTCATGGTCCCCGTTGAAATGCTAGAGGAGTTCTGGTAGGAATTTGGCAGGGAGAGTTGATTTGGGATTTAAATGTAAAGGTATAACATCAAGTGAGGTGTTTAACCCCAGGGAAATTAAAAAGATATAGGGAAATTCTCTGAAGAAATTATACATGCTTCAGGGGAGAGCAAATGTTTTTATAGTGTCTGTGGTCATCCAGGGTAAACATTTATTTAGGAAATACCACGTGTGGGGAGTTAGCACTAGTTTTTCTCGTAAGCATGCAACATGCAGCTTTATCTGAATACCTGCCCCAGGGGAAGAGCCTTATATAGACTAAAGCAGAAGAAATACACATTAATAATTTAAAATAAACAGTCCAGTACTCCATTCTTAAATATAAATGGACAACCAAGCTGATAGCTTTCAGTATAAAAAGTGAAGATAACTGTGTAGGTAAGATAAACCACAAATTTTTAAAAAATGGTTGTAGATGTGGGAAGTAATATAAATTATAGGTGAAAATACATAAAAAAAGAGCTCCCTTAGAGAGAAATCAAAGTATATATGAGGGGTGTACTATATACTCCCTACTACATAAGGATATAGTAATATAAGAATTATAGAAATATAAGATTGAAAGGATATTATGCAGAAATAAGCAATCGGAAAAATGTAGAGTTGATGCAAATAAAAATAATGATTGACGAGAAAACCAAAGATTCAAAATAAGGATAAGAAACTATCTACAAGGAAATTTTCTTAAAATTAGAAGCAAAGATAAAAATAAGGAAAATATATGAGAAATGGTAACAGACAAAAGCTACAGTAGCTGAAAATAAGAATCAAAGAACATGTAAGAATGGAGATTATCAATCAAATAATAAAGTTTCCAAGAATATTTGGAGAACAGCTTTCTAAGAAAAGGGTCCACTGCATACTATATCAAATAATCTGACCCATGCTAATCACTCACTTATGGAGTCTCGTGTCTATGAGAATAAAGAGAACCTAAGTGATTCATGTCATTTGCGAAAAAATGCATGTCACATTGGCCTAAGTCTTGTTATCTGCAAGTCTAAATGCCAGAAAAGAGTACAACGGCTCTTCAAACTTTGAGATGAAAATGGACAGCATATGGATTATATTAAAATCTGCAAAAAATGAAGTAAGTCAAAGATATCAAGAGAAAAGAAATGAGAACCAGGAAATAGTCGCTCCCGTGTGGACAGCAGTGCAGGGGGTAATGCCAGAGCATAGCTTCAGGGCAGCTCTGAAGAGTAAATGGGTTAAATTAGAGGTGGAAGACAGGACACCAGGAGAGAGGTCTACGGGAAGGAAAACAGGATTCCACCAAACATATGCTATATTACCAACCTAGTTAAGTGCAAAAATAAAGCAAACCTGTTTTTTGTAAACAGAAAAATAAAGTTAATTTCAAAATATCACGTGCACCCAGACACACACACTCAGACACACACAAACACAAATGGCATAAAAGAAAATGTTAATTCATATTGAATACAAACAAAAATGTGGCAGGGTTTTCAGTAAGTGAAGAGTGTTTTTTTAAAAAAAAAGAAGGAATAAAACATCAAGATCTCCAGCAGACTCTGTGCTGAGCGTGGAGCTCACAACCCCAAGATCTTGACCTGAGAGGCACCCAGGCATGCTCCCGTTATATTTTATAAGTAGATGATCTTAGGATTTATACAAACTGAACCGTGAAACTTCCTTTCAATTATATGTAATTACGTTGTTCCACTGGCTCAAATTTCAGGAATACTATTCATTGATAATATCCATGCCTTTGAATAGACTTTTATCCTAATTTTATTGCAGATCATCCTGCTTTATATATAAAAATATTTTGCAGAGTATATTTTTATGATTTTATGTAAAGGATTTTATCATAAACATATTAAGTTAAATTTTACAAATGATAGACTTTTTTCAATATGACTTTAGTGTATTATTTTGATTAAATACATTAATAGCTTTTTAAAATTAATTCTCCATATATTCCATCATAATTAGTAATATGACATAGAAAATGCTCTAGTACTCTGCTGGCTTCAGTTTTCTAATGTTTTATTTGAAATTTTTGTGTTAATATTTATTAATGTGATTGCAAAGGTTTTCTTCTAAATAGTTTTGAATATGTGTCATACATGATTTATAACATAATCTGTTAAATATTCATTCTTTTTGCTTTGGAATATTTTCATCTGCATTGGATTTCTGCATCTTAAAAAGTTGCACTTTGATTCAAATATATAGTTTATATATAGGGACTAGTCTTTGGTATACAGTGATCATTAGAAAACACTGGGTACTGGAGACAAGAAAGCAAGCTTGACTGACAAGCCCACAGATGGGATCCTGGAAGAATTAGAGTGATAATGGATTGTAAGTCAGTATAATGCCAAGGGCTTTTTAAAGCCAGTTGAAAGGAAGGCAGTATTTGAAACTAAATAATAATTCATGAAAAAATGAAGGCAGAAGATACCATGGGTGGAATGGAATGTAAATATACAGAAAGCATTTATTATTTTAGTGGGTGAAGCTTCCAAGCAACCGACTACTCATACAAAGATTTCTCAGTCAGCAAAGCTTCCTACTGGGAATATAATAGAAGCCGAGGCTATATGTGGTCTAGTAATTCCTGCCAGTAGTTAGTGCCCCGTGGCTGAGAATGCGGGGAACAATGTCAGTATACAATAAAACAACCTCCCAGTAGTCACAGGGCTCCAAACAATAAAGTAGGCCTTTTAAAAATAGTAGGATCTTGTTATGAACATATTCCTTGACAAATTACAAAAGATAATAAATTATAAAGGGCATTTCTATGTAAATAGAAAGATGATTCCTGATTCCTGTCATTTCTTACTGATTTCTTTTTTCTCTTTTCTTTTTTTTTTTTTAAAGATTTTATTTATTTATTTGACAGAGATAGAGACAGCCAGTGAGAGAGGGAACACAAGCAGGGGGAGTGGGAGAGGAAGAAGCAGGATCCCAGCGGAGGAGCCCTATGTGGGGCTCGATCCGAGGACTCTGGGATCACTCCCTGAGCTGAAGGCAGACACTTAACGACTGAGCCACCCAGGTGCCCCGTTTTCTTTTTTCTTTTCTTTTCTTTTCTTTTCTTTTCTTTTCTTTTCTTTTCTTTTCTTTCTTTTCTTTTCTTTTCTTTTCTTTCTTTTCTTTTCTTTTCTTTTCTTTCTTTTCTTTTCTTTTCTTTTCTTTCTTTTCTTTTCTTTCTTTTTTTCTTTTCTTCTCTTTTCCTTTCTCTTCTCTTCTTTTCTTTTTTTTCTTTTCTCTTCTTTTTTTAATTGAAGTCCGTATACAAAGCTAACTTGTACCAGGCTTAGCTGACTAATTTTTAAAATTTAAAAGAAGAAAAAGTAAATTAAGTTCTAAAATAAAGAAACTACTGGGGCACCGGGCTCAGCCGGTTAAGCACCTGGTTCTTTGTTTCGGCTTCAGGGTCCTGGGATCGAGTGCTATGTCAGGTGGGCAGTCTGCTCGAGGGTTCTCTCTCTCTCTCTCCTGCTGCCCCTTGCTCCACTTGTGGTCTCTCTCTCCCCCTCAAATAAATTAATAAATCTTTAAAAAATAAAATAAGCAATTACTAATTCTCTAATTTTAAGAAATATAGAATTGTTTTATAACCAATAATGAGGGTTTTTTTTTTCCTGTGTAAGTATAGACCCAAGGAAGAATCCAATCCTTTATTCCCTCCCCAATTAACTTTTTAGACTTCATGATCTTGAGCATTACTGGATAAAAGAACATGTCACATATTTAAGAATATTAAGTACCAAGGAAATCAGGAAATTGTCCTGAAACATTCAGTATCTATATTATTGGCATTATTTCTTGTAAAAAACGGTAAGCAGTGTGCCGAATAGGAATAAAGAATTTCATTTAACCATCACAAATTTATTTGGTCAACATCATAAAGATAAAAGAGGACAATACAAGAAAATACTATTTAATTTAGGCTAGAACCAGCACATAAGAACAGTACTGTTCTTCCTAGCAGGTTATTATTATGTTTTTTAATTTTGGATTTGAGTAGAGTTGACACACAGTATTACATTAGTTTCAGGTGTACAACATAAGGATTCAACTTCTCTATAGGTTATGCTATGCTCATTTCAAGTGTAGCTACCATCTGTCACCATGCCATGCTGTTACAATATCACTAATTATATTCCTTATGCTGTGTCTTTTATCCCCATGACTTATTTGTTCCATAACTGAAAGCCTGTATCTCCCATTCCCCTTCACCCATTTTGCCCATCCCCCCACTTCCTTTCTCTCTGACAACCTTCAGTTTGTTCTCTGTATTTACAGGTCTGATTCTGCCTCTCGTTTGTTGTTTATTCATTTGATTTTTAGATTTCATGTATGAGTGGTGTTTGTCTTTCTCAGTTTTAACAAGTATTTTTAAGACCTGTATCATTTAGAATGAATAATATTTGAACTATTTCTTTGTCAATAACCACATTATAAATCTTACAAGTGATTCAAAAATAAAATATTCAGCATATTTCATATTTGGATTTTGCTGACATTCTCCTAATTTCTATTGACACTAGTTTTCAGTGTTCATTTATTCAACTAGTGTTACAGTACTTTATAGTATTTTGACATAACTAGAAATGTATTTCCAACTACAAAAAGAATTTCTCTTACATTGTAAAGAAACCAAATTAAACCTGTATATCATGGAAAGAAGTTCAAATATATGAAAATGTCTACTTCTCTAGAGCACGTCAATTAAGAATTTTATCAGTTTTGTTCATTATTTTACTTCAGTGCCTGAAATTATGCCTGGCACATACTAGGCACTCAATAAATATTTGCTGCATGAATAAAAAAATCAATGAACATGAAATTTTTTCAAACTGATCACATCTTTACTTTCATTGCAATAGTCAATGTATAATGAGCGCAACTTAATGTTATTATGTTATGCATTTGCATGTATCAAATTCTGGAAACTGATTAAACTATTAACATACATAGAAAATAAGAAAAAATTAACACACTACACTATTAAAAACTAATGTATATAGTAAGCATATAATTAAATTAATATGTAAATTACAACATATAAGATGTAAACTTTAGAAAGAGAGACAGAACATAGTTATTGGCTATGGAATATGGATATGAAATGACTCCACAGTACTCTAAATTATTTTCTCTCAATCTGTCTCTTCCTCTCCTCCCCCCTCTCCTCTCTATCTTTCTCACACGCACATATTCACCCAAAAGATAGTCATATATTACTACATGTGAGCCATTGTGCTAAACATTCAGAATAAGGCAGTAAATAAATAAATAAAGGCTTTGTCCTCTTGGAGTTTATATTTAGTGGTTGAGGCAGATAATCCAACAATTATGTAAACTACCACTTGTGTAACGGGCTGATGGTAAGGCCAAGCGGTAGCAGATACGAAGCTCATTGGTAAGGAGGTGTAGACTCTGAAGAAATATCTGACTCCAGAGGTTAACTCCAGATTTTTGGAAACCCACCCATGTTAACAGCTTATTCTTAGTGTGGAACTTCTTAGATTATTGCAAAGGTAACCTAGTTTGTAAATCTGTAAGAGAAAGCCATAGTAAATAACATTTACCAAATTAAAAAGGCATAAATGGGTATGTTTGGGATTTAGAGGGAAGTCAGGAAGTCTAAGAAAGTTAGAATAAATTAGAGGAAGAGTAGAAGCATGGTTTGAAGCCATGGGTTTTTTTGTTTGTTTGTTTGTTCTTGTTTTTGTTTTGTTTTTTTTTTTTGAAGAGGTATAACGCATTTATTAAAAACTCTTCTTTAGTCTTTTTGAAGAGTCACCAGAGCATGGTAAGAACCTCAATTTTATTTTAAATACGAAGCCATTTGGCTTTAAGCAGGAAATGGCATGACCCAATTTTATATTGCATGGAGGCTACGCTGAGGTCTTTGTGGAGAAGAGACTGTAAATAAGTAAAAAATGAAAGCTGAGCAATTGGTAGGAGAGCTATAAAGGCCAACTAGGTAAGGGAAGATAATAGAGTGGGATTGGGGTCCTAGGGATGGAGTTGGTGAAAAGTGATCTGATTTATAATACAGCTGGAGGATAAAGACTGTAAGATTTGCTGATGGAATGAACTATACAAGAGAGAACTGTAATCTGTATTCTAAGCTTTTAACCTGGGCAAATACCACAATAGAGAAACTGAAAGAATCACAGGTCTGGGGCAGGGAATCATGTTCATTTAAAATTACTCATTACTCATCCAGGCAGGTGGATAATGAGTTTGCAGTTTCAAGACCATTTCAGGGCTTGAGAGAGATATTTGGGCATTTGGAAGTGTATGCATGGTATTAAAACTGTATGACTAGATGAAGTCATTCAAGTAGTGGGTAGACAGAGAAGCCATAAAATGTGAACTCAGATTCCTAGAGCACTCTGATAATTAGAGTCAGAAAGAGTAGGAAATTCAGCAAACAAGAGTGAAAAGTAGTACTCATCAAAATGAGAGGATTATCAGGGGACCATGGTGTCTGTGTAACTAGATAAAAGTATTTCAAGGAGTCCTCAATAATTTCAAATGGGTTGAAAATGTGTAGGACATCCAAGAATGTATAAAGTAATTTCAAATTCATAATCTCATTGACTAACCAAATAAACATCACACAATATTTATATCTATTTTCATAGTATAGATAAAGTATTAGGCTCTAAAGAAGCCACATAGCTAAGCTACCAAGTGGCACAAGGAAGGAATATAACCCAGATTTTGATTCCCTTAGCACACATCCCCCAAAATAATAGATCATATTACTGTTATCTTGCATTATATACACCTTAAAATGCCATTCTCGCATTGATACTAAGTTTAAAGTGTTCTGGAACATTGACATCCACATGCAAAAAAAAAAAAAAAAAAAAAAAAAAAAAAAGAATCCAGGCACAGATTTTATGTGTTTCATAAATCGATTCAAAATGTATCACAGACTTAAATGTAAAATTCAAAACTATAAAACTCCTAGATGACAACATAGGACAAAACTTGCATGACTTTGGATATGACAAGGACTTTTTACATCTAACACCAAAGGCACAATCCACAAACAGTATATTGATGAACTAGACTTTGTTGAAATTAAAAACTCCTGCTCTGTGAAAAACAATGTCAAGAGAATGAGAACGCAAGCCCTAGATTGGGAGAAAATGTTTGCAAAAGACATATCTGCTAAAGGACTGTTATCCAACATACACAGAGTTTGAACAACTCAACAATAAGATAACAACCCTATTAAAAAATGGGCCAAAGACCTTAACAGATACTTAACCACAAAAGATATACAGATGGCAAAAAAGCATATGAAAAGATTCTCCATATCATATGTCACCAGGGAAATGTAAACTAAAATAACAGTGAGGGGTCATCTGGGTGGCTCAGTTGGTTAAGTGTCTGCCTTTGGCTCAGGCCATGATCCCAGGGTCCTGGGTCGAGTCCCACGTCAGGCTCCTTGCTCAGCAGGGAGAATCCTTCTCCCTCTGCCTGCCGCTGCCCCTGCTTGTGCTCTCTCTCTCTCTGACAAACAAATAAATAAAATCTTAAAAAAAAAATAACAGTGAGGTACCACTGCACACCTATTACTATGTCCCAAATCCAGAACACTGACAACACCAAATGCTCACAAGGAAGCGGAGTAACAGGAACTCTCTGAATGAATTTGCTGCTACAAATATAAAATGATACACTTTGGAAAACAGGCAGGTGATTTCTTACAAAACAAAACATATCCTTACCATATGATCCAGCAATTGCATTCCTTGGTATTTACACAGAGTTGAAAACTTACATCCATACAAACATCTTAACGTGTAAGTTTAAGGCAGCAGCATTCATAATTTCCAAAAAATTGGGGAATTTAAACTAACTCTTGTGGTAAAATATATGGCTAAAATAAAGTATGAACAAGGGTTGGAAAAAATTTTAAATACTTGCTTTGTATTTTCAATTACATAGTTATTTACCTGATAATTTTAATATCCATTTAGAGTAATTAGTGCTGTCCGTAATCATAAGTAATCCACACTCATACACATTTTTCAAGTACATGTATGTATACTATATATGAAATAATCTTACTGACATATTTTTGCATTTTCAGACTTCTATTTTGATTTAAATTGAAGCTCATTTTCAAAAGCTTACTTGCTGCATATCTCACAAGCAAAGATCTTGAAAGAGAGAGAACACTGGAATATAATTTTATCTTAACTCAGATTCTTAAAATCGATAACCCTCTTCATTTTTGTGGATTAAAGTTTTTTTCTAGTACAACTCTGGGCCTTTCTTGTTCTTTCTTATTCTCTCTCCATTTAATTTGGTGAATTCTTGTTTCTCTCCCCATTTAATTTTTGCATTCTTGTTTCACTTTTGCTGATTGGCTGTATATTTTATTTTTGTGATCATAAACTCACATGCCTAATTGTCTGTACCCCTTAAGGAAGTTATCTAAAAGCCGCTGCCTTGCTTTAAAATAGGAAGAAAAAGCCTTCGGTTTTGTGGTTATAAGACTCAGGAGATAGGAAACCATCCCCCAGAAAAGCACTTTCTGTCACATCTTATTGCTTCATACCCTTTTGATTGCATTGGGAGAAATGAAATAGACCTTGCTGGGGCTAGATTGCACAGGAAACAATAGGTATATTAGAAAGCTATTACAACTAAAATACTTTTTGGAAATGTTACTGAAAGTATTCAAGTCAAGAATAATTGAGCTTTTTGATATTAGAAAATAACTTTTAAATATATTTGAAAGAAAATGCAAGTGCTTGTTTTAATAATGAAAGTAGATAAAGATGAAACTAGAGTTTAGTGTTCTAATACGTGGCATCTAAATTCTCATGGTATATACGGAACTGAGTACATTCCTTTCATTCTAATTTAATATTAATAACTTCTATACGATATTACTTTACATATACATTTCTGTTTTTAATCAGGTGTTTCTTTTGGGTGTGGAAATTTTTGTGTCATTTGCACACTGTAAACATGCCACAAAGACAGTTAATTTAAACCTCTTAAATAATGGGGCACCTTGGTGGCGCAGTCGTTAAGCGTCTGCCTTTGGCTCAAGGCGTGATCCCGGCGTTCTGGGATCGAGCCCCACATTGGGCTCCCTGCTCTGCTGGGAGCCTGCTTCTTCCTCTCCCACTCCCCCTGCTTGTGTTCCCTCTCTCTGGCTGTCTCTCTCTGTCAAATAAATAAATAAAATATTTTAAAACAAAACAAAAAACCCTCTTAAATAATAATGACAACTGGTGTATTTTTGTTCTTTAACATATGACACAATATCTCCTCCCACTATATTAAGGCAAAGGTGAGTGATTTGAACTTTTGTGCACCCGTTCTTGTATGTGGTGTCATCACTGATGCTATATCTAAGCCCTAAATTTTCTTGTTCCCATAATATAATAGATCAAAATAAAATCACAGGAGACTGATTGATCATACTGGATGAAGGAAAACATGTCAGACCTCTGTTTTAATTTGTTCTTGCCACACGTGCTTGAAATAAGCGGTACAAAAAGAAAACATAACTTTTGATGCATGCAATGGAGTGGGTGCACACATTTAAGGAAACTTTAGCTACTCCTCTGTGAAGGACAGCTACATTCCCCAACTGAACCAAAAGACAGACAATACACGCATATATTTTCCAAGCCAACCAACCAAACAGATGTACTATTGTCCCAAGAAGTTATCCACTGAACCATAATTAAATAAACAAAAGGAATACAATATGAACATAGAAGTACACCCATTATAGATTAAACAGATGACGTTATCTGAATTTTTGTACCTTAATATGCCTGTGTTCCTGAGACAATAGTTTCCTCTAAATAGCTTACATTCCTTTTCCTGTTCTTCTAATTCCTTGTAAGTACAGCCAACAATTAGAATAACAACAAAGGAAACAAATTGAAACAAAAGTATCCCAGAAGTTTTTGTGTTGTAACTCCTATCATGCCCTATTTTTCTTCTAACTATTCAAAGAAAGACAGGTAACATGAGCAGAAGGAAAAAATCATCTCTCATATTTATTAAAAATGCATGAAATAAAATAAAATAAATGAAATGACTGACATAAAGACTGCAGAGAGCATGGGCAAAGAAAAAGGGGGGAAAATGAATTAGGTCAAGATAATGTAAAACTTGGACACCCCAGATTCTACATGAACTCTAGAAGCCTATGTCACAAAGAGTGATTAACTCTGAAGCCTTTGGGAAAGTTTGATGGTTTTTTTGGTTTTCGTTTTTTTTTCCAACAGCAGATTTCTTTCTTCAAGTAGGATTGCGTGTGATAACTAATAGATTAGAGGTTAAAGGTAAGGCTGCATAGCTTGAAGCAGATGGGTAGATGAGGCCCCATAAGTCAGACCTCCACGACTGCTAGGGCTCCACGTATTCTGGAATAGTCCCCTTTGCTAATGATTTCTTTTGGTAAGGAATATCACCCATACTTTCTGCATTTAAAGAAAAAAAATAGGCTTTCTGTATTTCCTTAAAAATAGAAGGTAACAAAAAATAAGGTATAAGAAAAAATAAAAAAAAATTTTTCTAATTGCTATAATGAAAAATTGATATCCAAGGTCAGAAATTTTGATTTGTATTAATACTTAGTTTATGTAATCAGAATGCTAATAAAATTAGAAATGATTGTCAGTTTTAGGATATTACTTCCTGGGGCTCCTACACATAATACTCTTTGCATGTTGCTATTTTGTAAGATGACTAAATATTAACACTTAGAAAGTGGTGGGGTTTTTTTGTTTTTGTTTTTTTCCTATGCAAAAAGGTGGTTTTATTAAAGCATGGGGACAGGACCCATGGGCAGAAAGGGCTGCCTAGAAATTGTTTTCAACCATTTCTTGGAAAGCAACAAGTCCTAAATTTAAGAACAAAACACGGTAATATATTTAGAGAAATATTTAAAAAGTATTCATGTTCTGTTAAATTGCAAACAGAAGGATAAAATGTTACCAGCTTTTATAGTAATGGTTTATATAATGAGAAAAATAAGTATTTTTTGAATACATGAAATTTATTTTCATGAATTCTCTATAAGATACTATGGTATTTTCCTTTAGCTTCTCTCTAAGTAGTTTTTGTTTTATCACTTCATTTTCTTTCTTTCTTTTTTTTTTTAATATTTTATTTATTTATTTGACAGAGAGAGACAGCCAGCGAGAGAGGGAACACAAGCAGGGGGAGTGGGAGAGGAAGAAGCAGGCTCCCAGCGGAGGAGCCTGATGTGGGGTGCTTAATGACTGCGCCACCCAGGCGCCCCTATCACTTCATTTTCATATTAGTGCCTGATAGTACTGATTAAGGCCTTACCTAATTAAACTTATATATCAAAAATATTTTTTCAAAAGTACATACATATAAAAATTTAATGTGGATGAGACCCAAATGATATATGGTAGTAAGTTTAGCAAGACTTTAAAAAAATATTTATTAACAACAAAGTGGGAAAATTACTTTTAATTTATTGAGAAGTGATAAAAAGTATGATATTGTTAATATGAATCATGCTTATAAATGAGTCATTTTTTTTTATTGGCCAAAGAAAAACTATGGCTTGTAACTGTTTAGTTATCTTTTAAAACAAAACAAAACAAAAAACAAAAAGAAAAAAATCCAACTCAGTGGCAAACGTTAGAAATAGATGTTAACAAACACCAATTTAGTTTCAAAACTAATATATTAACATATTTACTGTTGAACAAGGAGTGATATGTAGAAAGTATGAAGGTCCAAAATTCCCCCTCCCAATTATTTTAAATAAAAAATTCTATAAATTTGATCAATTAACAGGTAATAGAGGATGAAAATATCAGTGTGTTGGTGTTTATAGCTTTCCTCTGCACTCCTAACAGAGCATTTGGACATCACTACAGAGCTGCTTTTATCACCTCTCTGTGGACAACAGAACCAATAAAAATTGGGCAGAATTTGTGACAATGTAGATGGACCTAGAAAGTATTATGCTAAGTGAAATAAGTCAGTCAGAGAAAGAGAAATACCGTATGATTTCACTCATATGTGGAAATAAAGAAACAAAACAGATGAACATAGGGGGGAAAAGAGTGAGGCAAACTGTAAGAGACTCTTAACTATAGAGAACATTCTGGTTGCTGGAGGGGTGTCGGGGAATGGTTAAATGGGTGATGGGCATTAAGGAGGGTACCTGTGATGAGCACTGGGTGTTATAAGCAACTGATGAATCACTAAATTCTACTCCCAAAACCAATATTACACTATACGTTACTAGAATTTAAATCAAAACTTGAAACAAAACAAAAAATGTATATATTAAAAAAAAAATTGGGGCAGAATCCAGAGCAAGTTGACTGAGAAGAAACCCTAGATTTCTAGGGATAGGAGTAGTAGAAGAACAGGCAAGAGGGGAAAGGTTCCCGGGATTTTGGAGTACCAGAGTCAGGGCAAAGAAATTTCCGTAATACTCTTTGTAGGACATTTCCTTGTTAATCCTTTCAGGTTTTCAGACAATATATTAATGACTGAAATTTTTGTTGTGGCCACATTTACACACACACACAAAACCACTCCTTAAGTGAACTATGACAGTTTTAGCTTTATATGCCAAATATAAGTCAAAGAGGAAATAACTTTGGAAATCATTAGAACTTTGTATCTCATGAATTATTTTCAGCCTCCATCCCAGTGCCTTTTGCCTTCTGTCACTCGAGATAGCTGTCTATCCCTTTTGGGTTACAAGACAGTCATAGCACAGTCCGTGCTCCTGGCTGCCCCATGTAACTGCATCCACCCACCTACCTTCTTTTTTCTTAAACATGTTTAAGGATGATGCTACAAGTCTACTGAGTTCTCAAAAACACAAAGAAAGTATATCGAACCTTCTGCAGGGTTCTGGTGAAACTCCATTTCCTAGGGTTGAGGTGAGGCACCAGTACCTCCCAACCTTTACTGTTGGCACTGAGAAGAAATGAGTGGAGTACAAACACGAATCAATGGTTGTATTTGATTACTACAAACTCTCCAGAGAATTAAAGTCAGTAATCAGGAGAATCAGTGCCACAATAATACCCCATCGTGGCTACATTAATAGTTCTGTTGAATTTTAGAGTTATTTTTTGTAACATTTCATTTGTAACTTTTTATTTGTAACATTTCATTTTTGTAACTTTTCTTTTTCATTTTTGTAACAATGACTCCCAAGAGACTGCACAGGTAATGCAGAGGGTTCCCATTTATCTTTCACCCAGATTCCCTCAATGATAATATCTTATATGACCTCGGTACAGTGTCGAAACCAGGAAACTCACTTTGGCACAGAGTGACTAACATAGTTACAGACCTTATTCATGTTCACTTGTTTTTGCATGGACAGTTTTGTTGGTGTATCATTCTATATAATCTTATCACATGTGTGGATTTGTATAAGCATGATCACAACCAGAAAACAAAACTGTCTCATTATCAAAAGAAGTTCCCTTGTGTTACGACTTCTTCCAAACCTTAATACGTGAAAGACACTAATTTGTTTTCCATTACAATAACTGTGTAACTTTAAGAAAATTATATAAATGGAATTATATAGTATGTAAGCTTTTGAGATTGGCTTTTTTTCACTCAGCATAATAACCTTGAAATCCATCAAAGTGGTTGTGTAAATCAATAGTCAATTCCTTTTTACTGCTCAGTGATCTTCAGTTGCACAGGTTTACCATAATGTGTTATCATGTTTACCCATTAAAGAACATTTGGATTGTTTCCAGTTTTTGGCTTGTATAAGCCCAAAGCTGCTATGAATATGGATGAATAGGTTTTTCTATGAATGTCATTTTTCATTATTCTAGGATAAGTAGCCAACAGTGTGATTGCTGGAGTATGTGGCAAATGCATTTTATGCCTTTATAAGAAACTGCCAAACTGTTTTCCAGAATGACCATATCATTTTATTTGCCATCAGGGATGTATGAGAGATTCAACTTCTTGACATTCTCATCACCATTTGGAATAATCAGTACTTTTAAAAAAAATGTTAGCCATTTTAATATGTGTGTAGTACTATCTCAACGTAGATTTAGTTTGCATTTCTCTAATGACTAATGATGTTAGACATCTTTTCACGTGTTTGTTTTCCAAACTCTATCTTTTTTTTTTTAAGATTTATTTATTTGAGAGAGAGAGAGACAGAGAGAATGAGCAGGGGGAGGGGCAGAGGGAGAAGGAGACCGTGAATTCTCAAGCAGACTCCCCACTGAGTGGGAAGCCCACCGCGGGGCTTGATCCCAGGACCCAGAAATCCTGACTTGAGCTGAAATCAAGAACTGGCTGCCTAACTGATTAAGCCACCCAGGCACCCCATAAACTCTATCCTTTTAATGAAGGTGTGTCTTTAACTCTTTTGCACATATTCTAACTGGATCAGTTGCTTTCTCACTGTTGAGGATAGGGAGCTCTTTATATAGTCTGGGTAAAAATTCTTTGTCAAACATGTGATTTGCAAATATTTTCTCCCATTCTGTGGCCTTTATTTTCATCTAATTAATAAGATCTTTTTTTTTAAAAAGATTTTATTTATTTATTTGACAGAGAGAGAGACAGCCAGCGAGAGAGGGAACACAAGCAGGGGGAGTGGGAGAGGAAGAAGCAGGCTCCCAGCGGAGGAGCCCGAAGTGGGGTTCCATCCCAGGACTCTGGGATCATGCCCTGAGCCGAAGACAGAGGCTCAAAGACTGAGGCACCCAGGTGCCCCAATAAGGTCTTTTGCAGAGCAGAAGTTTCTAATTTGGATGACATATAATTTATTGGTTTTTCTTCAGTGAACCTTTTTTTTTTTTTTAAGTTCATTTATTTGGGGGGGGGGCTGGGAAGGACGTGGGGAGAGGGAGAGAGAAAGAATCTTAAGCAGACCTCATGCTGGTGCAGAGCCTGATGTGGGACTCAATCTCAGGACCCTGAGATCATGAACCTGAGATCACTACTTGAGCCGAAACCAAGAGTCTGACACTTACACGACTGCTCCACCCAGGTGTTCCAGTGACCCTATTTGTATCTTAATCTCCAATTCTGACCATTTTGTGGCCAGATGTGGGTGATGTTGAAAGAGTCACAAACTGGTTTTTGGGAAACTTCTTTGCTTATCTTGCAGATAAGATATATCTTATATGTATATCTCACTTCAATATATGAGTAGTTGATATTTTATTATCTTGGAATTTGTATCATATGTGAAATTTAAATAACCTGCTATAACAGCCATTAATTATTATAATTTCCATCAATGACTGGTGGCAGAACTATCTTTTAAGGGCAAGGTAGAGAGAATTTATGCATAATATGGTGAGATGAAATGATAGAACTCTCAGGCTCACCACATCTCAAATATTTCATATGGGAATTAAAGGCACTACATATATGATAACATATATGATCATATGATCATAAGCTACAGGAATTTTATCTTAAGGAATCACAGAAATCAAATTCATATTTAATTGAAAATATATTGCTAAGACCATTACATGTATATCAATAACTCTATCACAAAATTAAGTCTGACAGTTTGCCAAAATAATTCCTAAAATTATGTATTATCAATGGATGATAGGTACCCTAAACTTCTATTAGAACTTCTATGATATACTCATATTATTCAATTAATGGCTTTTCATCATCCTTAATGGATACTAATTCATACAAAGTCTATGAGGTCAGATACTTTGAGCCTTTTTCGTTATGGTCTGACAAAGTTATAGTTGGATCTCTTCCTTTTATACAGCCCATAAATTAAGTGATCAAAATGAAGAAACTATATACTGTTAGAAATCATCTTGATGCTTATATCTTATCTTATGAGAGTATAGAGGCTAAAAAATTAGAGTGGGTATAGAAAGAAAACATATTTAATTGACATTAATAAAAAGGTAGGGACCAATAACAATGATTGGTTATACATAATTGTCACTTATTCGAGAAGTATTTTTACAGTGATAACAGTAATTTGTCTTCATCATGAGAGATGAGATAAATTTTTATTTTTTAACAGATTGATGTGTGACTTTTGACAAGGCACTTAACCTCTGTTGTTCAGACAACCTTCTGTGTAAAATGTCTGGCGATTGGTATTAGTTACCACTGTATCTTCCTATGGCTTTCAATGATTAATTAGCTACCTTCAGCCAAAATTCTAATACAACAAAGTCAATTGCATTCCTGTTCCTTTGTCATTCAAGCTCATTTATCTTAAATAAATGCGGAAAGGAATGGGAAAAAAAAAAGTCAGGAAATAATTTCACTCATTCACCAAAATATTCCAATTTGGACAGAATAAAAACTATATAAATTACATATATATGTATATGTATATATATATGTATATGTATATATGTATATATATAGGGTGTGTATATATATATATATACACACACACACACATATATACCATATATACGCCATATATATACCATATATATACCATATATATACCATATATATATATATATACACACACACACACATTTACTAAGATAGTGGGCAATAATTAGAGGTTTTCATGTCCTGTTTGTTATAGCAGGCAATTCAGACTACTGCCAGCATTTAAATTGGGTAATTTATATAGTTTTTATTCTGTCCAAATTGGAATATTTTGGTGAATGAGTGAAATTATTTCCTGACTTTTTTTTTCCCATTCCTTTCCCCATTTATTTAAGATAAATGAGCTTGAATGACAAAGGAACAGGAATGCAATTGACTTTGTTGTATTAGAATTTTGGCTGAGTGCATTTGATAATTCAATCAAATCCTTCTGTCAGTACCAATTTGTTATAGCATTTGATAGTCTAGTAATAATAAGAATTTTGCCTTAATAATCTGACCTTCCACAAGCTAGGAATAAACTTTCAGTGCATCAGTTTCAGGGAAACAAGTGGCTCCCTGGATTGGTTAGTAATTTTCCATTTTACTTTGACAATTTTATAAGAAAAAAATAACATTTTAGATTTAATTAGACACAAGACAGCAATAAGTAGTACCCTTTCTTTTCTTTCGTTTTTAATCTGCAATTCCATATCTATTTTGTATCAGTTTTCTATATGCATAGTTATGTTTCTGGACTCTATTCTCTTCTTTTAATATTTATAGACCTTCATTCCAATTCCTCATTTCCTAATAACCATGATTTTTAGTTATGTATTGCTGCATTAAAAATTATACCCGAGTGTAGAATAACAATAGATGTTTATTATCTCATACTATTTTGGGGTCAGCTACCCAAACATGACTTCATCATGTGGCTCTTGGTCAAGGTCTCTTATGAGGTTGTAGTCCAAGTATTGTCTGGGCTACAGTGTCAACTTGGGGGAAGATCTACATCCAAATTTGATCTGTCTTGTCCCTTACCACCTAGAACTTTCCACAAGGCTGCTTCATGACATAGTAACAAATTCCCATCCCACAGAGAGGGCAGTCTGAGGAATAGTGAGAAAGTGTACACTCAAGACAAAAGCCACAGTCTTTTTTCATTTTTTTTTTTACTGTTACCTAAATTGGCATCAGTTGTACCTGTCCTATGTTATTTATTACATATAAGTCAGTAAATCCAGGGCCACTTAAGGTGGGAGGATTACAGTGTGTGGAGACCAGAAAGTGCAAAGCATTGAACTCCATCCTAGAAGCTGCCTATTACAAGGTGTATTTATAATTAGAATTCCTATCTGGCAGGGAAGTGCCACCAATGTATCCTTCTTAGGGAGTATCTTGACTATCCTTGGGTCTTTGTTATTTTACATCATGTTAATAAGCTTACCAAGTTTCCAAGAGAATAAAATTTGTATTGCTACTTTGATTTAAATTGCATCAAATCTATGAACATATTTGAAGATTGATGTTTGTAATGGTGATCATTCTTATCTGTGAAAATGGGTTAAATATTGATTTTATGCATCCTTTAAAGTCATGCCATAAAGTTTAATTTTTTCCCTTTAAGTGCTCATATTGTGTGATAGATGTATTCATTAATTGTTCATTTATGTATTCATGTAGTTATTTAACATCTAGTATTTCCAATCTTTCTACTAAGTTCATGGATTAAAGAATTGAACAAAACAGACAAAAGCCCCTACCCTTATATACTTCATATTTATTTAAAAGAGAGAGAGCTAGAACAAGAGTGTAAACAAATTAAGTAAAGTTTACATATTAAAAAGTGCTATGAAAATAAGAAGGGGGAGAGAGAGAAGGAAAGAGAATTTAATTTTAAACATGGTGGTTAGGTATCTCCCACTGAGAAGTTAGCATTTGAGAAAAGACTTGAAATTGATGAGTGAACAAGTCAGGTGAATACCAAAGGAGAGAGTATTTAAGGAAGAGAGCCAAGGAAATGACAAATCCTGGAGTCCTGTGTAGGCTTGGTTTGATTTAAAAGATCAGTGAGTCCTTTGTGACAAGATCAGAGAGAATAAGTGGAAGATGACACCAGATCTGAGTGGGAAGCCAGATCCTCTCGCCCCTTTTATCCATTTTAATAGCTTTTCATTCTCTGAATGAGATAGGAAACCCATGGATGGTTTTTGAGCAGAAGAGAAATATAATATGACTTATTTTTATTAAGATCCCTATGGAGGCTGTTGCAGATAGCCATAAGGAATGGTAATTTAATCTAAAATGTAGTAATGGATGTGTTGATAAGTCATCAAACTCTTGATATATTAGAAAAGTATAACAAAAAAAATCAAACAGATAAGATATAGCTTACAAAAGAAAGAAGGGTGTCAAAGAAGGGTGTCAAAGGGAATTTTTCATGAGCAACTAGAAGCATGTATTAGCCACCAACTGACACACTAATATGAAACATATTTGAGGTGGTGGCAAAAAAACAGTAATTTGCTGTAAAACATCCAAGTGAATTTATACTTGAAAAATATTTCTAAAACCTAGGCTTCTGCATTAATCTTTTACATCTTCTATTCAGTGTAACTCCAGGATTCCCCTTTTGTTCTTTGCATATATTTTGGATCCTATACTTTCTTTTTAGTTTTTATTTCATTTTTGTATATGCCATTTTTTGGTCAGAAGCCAGAAATTAATTAAAAAAACAATAAAATAAATGAAAATATCTATTAGAGAGTGGATTTTGTTCTGCAGATAATAGAATGATGTGATAATGCAATAGTAAGTGTCTGGTTAAGGAAAGGTCACTCTGCAATGGGGACATTAAGGCGGAGACATGAAAAGATAAGATGCCAGCTACATGAAAACCAAGGAAAAGCATATTTCAAGAAAAGCAACCCAATATTGCAAAGATCCTGGGCAGGAATGGTCTGGAACATTTTAAAAAGCCAGTGCCATTGGAAAATGTGGGAGAGTAGTGAGTTCTGTAATCCAATTTAAAGAGGTGGGATTTTATTCTTACTGCCAATTTAAGCAGGGAAATTCCATAAATGATTTTTTTTGGAATAACTGGCTGTGTGGAAAATGAATTGTAAAGGCCTGATAAGAAGCAGAGAGGCCATTAAATGTGTATTATGGTAGCTTAGGAGACAGAGTGGTGATGCGGATGGTTGTAGTAGAGATGGAATACGTGCAGGAATTTAATACACATCTTAAAGAAAGAGATTGAAGAATTACATGATGGAGGCGATAAGGGTTTGGGAAAGGGAAGAACCAAGAACATGTCCTTGATTTTTATGTTGGATAGATGTGATAGGTAAACAGAATCAGGAAAAACTGAGGAGGCATCCATACTGGGGAGGGCAGGGATCAATCATTCTGTTTGCGTCCATGTTAACATTAACGTGTTTTAGGTTTTCAAATGCAGATGTCAAGGGAATTTGTACATTCAAGGTCTGTAGAGATGACAGAGCTGAAAAATCATAGATTTGGGAGTCAACAGTATATATAGTATTTACAGACATGGGAAAATATGATCAGAGACGTAAAGGTAGAGAAGCAAAGGCAAGTTTTTGCTTAAATATTATTGTTTAAAAATCATATCAGCTTATGTATTGAGTTAATTGGAATTGAAAATACTTGAAAATACTCTAGTAAGTTGTATCAAAGACCACATTTTTACCTTTAGGTACTTCAAAGACTGTTAAATATATTTGCTTAAATCTGCTATCATAACACACCTAGTAGAGAGTTCCTACCACATTCTCAACTTCTATTTCTTCAGTCTTTCAAGCTACATTTTCTATTACAGCCTGTCTCTAATATTGAGTGACCTTTTTCTATAACAAACTGGTCTGAAATACTAACATGGTATAATGTCAAAGATCTTACACCATCTGTCTTTGTACGTACTTTGTATTAATCATTCACCCAAAAGGTTTTTATATAATCTTTAAAAGGCCATAGACCTTAGATCCATTATTATTGTTCCCAGTGTCATTGCAATGTAATAAATCATTAGACTATTTATGTATGAAAAAAACACTACTGAAAACCTTAAATAAAACTAGCCTATACAATTGAATCAATGTTGAACAAGTTTAAGTGAGAATGCATTTATTACTAAAGGAAAACATTAGGGATTAGAATAAAGTTAGTTAGAAATGGAAAGGAAATCAATTTAGGATTTCAGATAATACAGAATATATGGGGGTAAATTATTTGGTGACCCATCTGAAAACAGAAGATTGTGATTCTTAAGAACATCAAGAAGTTTCAGCTGTTTCTTATTAAATTCTTTTAGCACAATCTTGTTGAAAAGTGGAATTGGCTAATTTGACTTTCCTACAGAACCAAGGCTAATCTCTTTAATGTCGGTTATATAGGTTACATAACACTTGCTATTTCTCATTCTTTCCATTACTGAACATATTTGTTCTGTTTTAGGCAAGAAGCTCTTTATTATGCTTTTACTTCTCTAAAAGGAGCTGATGTAAAAATGTCTCACGTTTGTAATTATAGTCTTAGCAATGGAATATTTAACTCCTTTCCACTTTTAATAATTCATATACACAGCTATCTCAAGCCACAGACTGATACTGCATTTAAAATATATTGCAAAGTGTACAGAGCAAAAATGCAACGTCAATTTATTAAAGTGTCACATTTAAAAACTTTATTTTCTAAAACCAAATTTAAAGAAGAAGAAAATTATCACTTTTTGTAAATTGCCTTCTGTCACATCAAAATATTGTGTCTAAGGTGTTGTGAATGAAGTGAAGCCGCATGAAATTCACAAATCCTCTAAAATCCCTGTATTGTCTTAAAAGTAATTACACAAAGAAAAAGGTATGTATGATCTTCTATTGCTCTGATTCAGATTGTAGAATCTTTAAAAAAAATTTGATGGTGAATTAGTAAAAACATTATGCGAAATGATGCAAGTAAATAAATCAGTCAGTTATTAAAACTAGATCAATGGAACAGCAACAAAAAAGTATAAAGGAATGTGGACTAGCTGTGAACAACATCTTGGTGGTCTTAATACTAATTCAACCAGTTCTTATGCAATCCTGGTTATCAAATGGGTAGGACAGGTGTGTGTGTGTGTGCGCATACATATGTGCTTGTATGTGTATGTTTATTAGAGTATGTGTGCATTCTGTGTGTGTGTGTGTAAGCATTGGATGGTAGTGCAATGCAAGTGACCTAATTGTTAGCTTCAGAAGAAAGTCATGAATTAATGCCTAAATTATTTTTTTAAAAGATTAAAGGGGAGAAAAAGGAAGAATAGTAGAAGCATGTTTGCCTAAATACTAATGTTTGTCCAAATACTAATAAGTATGTTATTTAAAACTATTTTTCTAAATACCAGAAGAAAAAGCTAAAAAGGGCTGAAAGTTTTGCCTTTAAGAGAGAAGAATCAAAGCGGTGGAAGGGTGTGGGGAAGAGAACTGCTGCTCTGTTTGGGTTTGGTTTGGTAGCAGTTTGTCTAAGCCACTTCATTTACACTGTTTCATAAATTTGTGATTTACATATATCTGGAGCTTGCCAACTTGTTTTTTTTTTTTTTGTTTGTTTGTTTTTTTACCAGCTAACCATTACGACAACCTCTGTTTTGGCTCACCAAGCTTAGCCCAAGTAACAGGCACAACCGAGGTCACTTTACCTTATGTCCACAGCAAGTGTCCTGTGCTTCCCCCTTAATTTTTTCCCTTGTGACCTTAAGACATGCAAATCCATGGGCCATGCATATCACCCTCACATGTCCAACATTGAAGAGACATTAAAGCAAAGTTTTGACCAATGAGAGCAGGAAGCCAACAGACAAATGCTTATCCTTCCACTCCAGGGTTGGGTTGTTGATAGGCAAAGTAACACACACCGTTTCTCAGAAAAATGGTTTCGCACGATACAAACTTCATGGTAACCACCCTGGTAACATCTGGTTTTATTTTCTCTCTGACATTCCCTGCCTTGCTCACCTTTTCCCTGCTCTGGTTTCTTTTGGATTGTACTTCCTAATAAAGTAGTATCCTCTGAGTGTTTGCCTCAAGGTCTCCTTTGGGAAGAGCCCACAATAAAAGAGCCGATATCACAAATAAACTGGTGGCAAAATATGGCATGTACTCACTTTACAAGTGTTAAGGATTTCACCTTTGATTAATTGGGATGAGGTGTAAGTGAACAGAGAGGTGTTGGATTTATGGGAACTGTGGCTCTTGAATGGTACGAGGGCAACGGTAATGATAATGGCTGAAGAGTCGATAGGCTTCTGTTAATGACATTAGAAGGCCTGCAGAAAGAAAATTATAGGCTCAGGGCAGCCAACTGGAAATTGAAGGTGTGTGTAAAACTGTAAAAGCAGAGAGCTTCTGTGGCAGCATTGGGTACTCTCATCTCTTATTGGCTTAGGGCAGCTTTTAAGCTTTTATTGAAAATTAAGCCACAGACCTAATTGTAAAAGTAGCAAAGCTGACAATTAAAATTAATAGCTAGCCTTGACAGTGTTGCTATGTTATAATAAGGCTCTGTTGAGTAAATATTGGGGACTTTCAACCTGGCAAGGAGATTGAGGAAATTGAACCTGAAAATATTGAACCCTTATATTCCTCTGAACTCTCTGGGCCAACATAAACAGAATACCACTTCCAGTATTACGTGTGAGGAATGTCCTCATGCCTAAACATGTACAGTGACCTCACAGGAAGCAAGTTCCCCACAAGGTGATGGTTTTTCTCTTCAATGTCTGTCTGTATCACCTCTCATTGCCTTTAGGCCATTAATCGGGATCATTCCTTAGAAAAGTCCGGGGAAGGGCAGTGTGCTTCATCCATCAAAAAGAAATGGGTAATTTGCCAAGGAGAGTATAGAATCTTGTAAATAAGTCCTTCAAAACCTGGGGGAACACTTTGTAAGTAGACTGGAAAGTGTAGGAATAGGGCAAGTGAGATATAAGTTTGGGTTGTAGAGAATTTATTGATGTGGCCACAGTTGTTGCTGACGATTCTATATACTGGAAGGAAAATTGGACCTGGACCTCATAGTTTTCTTTAATGTCTCCTTGAAAGTTGAGCATGATGATAGCCTAGAATAAATGGGTGAAAATGACAGTACCACCTTGTTGGAGTATTGAGGAAGGCATAAGTAGGTTCAGAATAGATTTAGGACATAACATCTAAGAATTCTGTTTTCTGGATAAGCCCAGAAAATACTCCCTTCACTGGAAAATAAGGAATGTAGTGAGGGGACTACTGTTATCTTCCATGGACTCCACGGTGGCTCTTCTCTATAGACAATAATTAGTAGTGGGCACTGTTGTCATGGAACTTGAGTCCATAGTATATTGGAGACTTTTAGAATGGCAACATGCAAACATCAAAAGTGAGATGAAAAGAATGCTATAAAAGGCAGAAAGGCCAGTTACAAACAAGGTATTTGACCACCAGGGAGCTGATAAAGCAGGCTGATTCACCATGGCACTCCCAGGGGCATGATAGGTTACAGTTAACTACAGTGTTTCTTGAATTGTCTGATTTCAATAATCATAAATTAATGACAAGATACACAAGCAAAAAAATAACAAAAGCAAACAACTAAAGTTTAGCACTTCATGAAAAGTTATCTCCCATGCAGTGCATAGATGTAAATCTATCACAGTCTCTTGATCACAAAGTGCTGAGTCCTCTTAAGAAAACAAACACGTGCTGGTGGACGTATGCGTAATAGATATGCCTTGCATCCTACCCGAAAAGATCAGTAGCCACTTGTGAACTCTTAGACTTTGAATCTTAGTTCACATTGCTAGGGCACCACAAATATCATACAAATTGGATAATTACATAGACTTGCTAAACCCCACAGAGCATGCTGTTATAAGGCTTTATTGAGGATAAATGATATGAACAGGAAGGGAAAACGAGTGTAGACAAGTTTGGAGGCTCAAAAGACTCCCAGGCATATCCCTCAGTGTTCCTTTTTATAAAGCTATTTCTTCATCTTCAGAATTTGAATGACTAAGGTTTGTGTGAAAAATGTGAATTTTAGGAAAACTCCACAACAGTTTCCAGTAGGATGTTTTATATCCTTCTTGTCACATTAGCCACCAATAAACAAGCCAGACTTGGGAGACAGTATGGGAATTTGGATCCTTAAAAACCATATTATAAATTATTATTTAGCCCATTCGATATTGTTTTGACCAGAGATAAGTATCAGAATAACAAGTTTCCTCAGAGATAAGCAAAACGCAGTCCTAGTCCAGCTATAAGATAACCTCTTATACTAGGCCCTAAAATACTAACAGATTTTCTGGTTAGTTTTTTGATGAGTAGAGTTTTGGTTCAAGCCTATATCACAAAGAGTTCAACTTGGAGGGATATACTTAGGATCTGAGAATTCTCAGGTCTGTTACCTCACCTGTGGAATAAAAGGACATTATTTTAGGAAATGGCTTATTTCTGAGCAAAATAGCAAATCAAAAGCAATATCAAATTTTAGATGGAATTCAGATTTGAGTTCCATCACCAGTATCTTGAAAGAATGAAGGAGTGGTGATTCTCATCAGTCCCCATTCATTTTATTTCTCTGGCCTCTATCAAACCACATGGTTATGGTATATGATTAAAAATGATAGTAAACATAATCCTAAAAAAATATAGCCCTAATTATATCTTCTGTGATAAATGTGGTCTCCTAACTGTAAGAGATCCACCCAATATTTGGCTGTTGAGCTGGTGAATCCATTCTTCCTAATCTTCACTATCAGAGAGGATCAAATTCAGTTCATCTTTATATGGCAAGGGCAAGAGTGCACATATACTGTCTTGCCACAGAACTAATTAAAAACTTCTTCTCTCTGTCATAATATAGTTCAAGTCCTTGGCCCTGACATTCCAAATAATAGCTTCCTTGCGCATTATATAAATGGTATGTTAATTTGTTCTGGTAAGAAGGAAGGGCTGAGTTCTTTAAATTTTCTTATAAAACAAACTCATTCCAAGACATAAAAGATAAATTCTGTGAAGATTCAGAAGCCTACTCTATATAAGCAAATGTTTTAGGAATCCAGTCGTCTGGCCCATATTGGGACTTGTAAAGTAGGGGATTTTTTTTTTTTTTTAATCTGACTCTCCTCTCATTAAGGCACAGCACTAAGTCAGCCTCTTTGTATTGTAGAGACATTATAATTTCAAAAAACTATTGTGAACATTTTGGTAGAGTTAGAAGGCTGAAAGTTTCAAGAGGATCCCAGAGCAAAAGTAGATTCTGAACAAGTTGAGAATGTGTTACAAACTGCATTGCTACTTGGACCATATAACCCTGCAGATCTGAGAGTACTAGAATAGAAGGATGTGTCATCCATGAGGATACTTTGTTCCCAGCTAACTTCAGTAGAAGAGTAATAGTATAGAATCGAAAGATTCTAGAGCAAGGCTATAACTTCTACATCAGAAAATTAACCATCATTTCTAAAATAGCTCCTCACTGCTACAGGACTTAATACTGGACATTGGAACATGCGATGTCAAATGATAATGCAATTATATAAGATCTTCATGAAGTGGGTATTAGAATCACCAAGTGACAAGGTTAAACACAAATTGAAATAATCCTCTGTCCATTGAAGTGGTTTGTTTGAAGTCAGGCTAGAACAGTCTAGAAGACATGAGTAAATTATATGATAAGAGGTCCAAACGACTATGTTACTTGCCTCAAAGCTAGAGATTCATGGGGCGTTTCTCTACAACTAAATGATGATAGAGAAGGAATAGATGTAGGGCTTCCTCACAGACAAATTAGGGAATTATGTTGGTGATAGCCAGAAATCAAAACAAAATTGTCACATTAGTAAGCTGCAGCAGCTTCCTATTAACAAGGGAAAGGTAACTAAAAGAACAAACCTCTCCAGGATGAAGGTTGAGACCTATTACTAGTCAAGCAACCAGACCAGTAGAAATTCTGGCTGAAAGTGGACATATTGAATGGGTTGTGGAAAAGGGAGATCATTCACACCCTTGGGTAGTGAGGATTGCAGATTGTTTCACTTATCCTCTCACCGGGTCTTTTCAGGTATTGTGGCTGCTCACCAACTCTTGGAGGTAAGAAGTAAAGGCATATTATTTGTTATATAATTTAGAGTTTCCACAGAGTTGGATGCTAGCTTGATAATAAGGGCACAAAAGGATCTGAATGGGCTAACATGACTTTATAAGATACCTAGATACCATCTCAGATCTTCTTGAATCTCTTTCCTGGCCCTTGGTCATTTGCTTCATCCTAGATTCCACTGGGACAACTGACTATGAATAGGTTTTGCACACTATAAATCAATTTTCTGGATTAAAACATAAAAAGGCAAAATTATTCCATCTTATCTATTGTTACACTGATCATTAACCATTAAATTGACTATACTGAATATTTCAGATTGTTTCTCCTGTTAATATCTGGTTATTTTAGTTACTGGAAGATATGTTTAGTGGCTTAGTAGAAATACAGAAAGAGAGTTAAGGTATTTAACTCAATTTATTTTCTTAAATTACCCAATATATCTGTATTTACAACAATAGGTGTTTTTTAGGTGTTAATTTAAATTTTTGTTAATGCACAGTGTAATATTAGTTTTAAGTGTATAATGAAGTAATTCAAAACTTCCATTCCACATCCAGTACTCATCACAACAAGTGCATGCCTTAATCCCCATCCTATTTAACCCATCCCCCTACCCACCTCCATTCTGGTGACCATCAGTTTCTTCTCTACAGTCAAGAGTTAGTTTCTTGGTTTGTCTCTCTCTCTTTTTTTCCCCTTTGCTCATTGGTTTTGTTTCTTAAATTACACATGTGAGTGAAATTATGTAGTATTTGTCTTTGACTGACTTACTTCACTTGGCATAATACTGTATAGCTCCATCCATGTCCTTACAAATGGCAAGATTTCATTCTTTTTTTGTGGCTGAGTAATATTCCATGTGTGTGTGTGTCTCTGTGTATATATATATATATATCCCAAATCTTCTATACATTTTCTTCAGTCAATGGACACTTGGACTGTTTTCATAATTTCATAGATAATGCTGCTATAAACATCAGGGTGCATGTTTTTGCCCTTTGAATTAGCATTTTTGTATTCTTTGGGTAAATACCTAGAAGTGCAATTGCTTGATCATAGGGCAGTTCTAACAACAGACATTTTTGACACTGATTACTGTTCAGGCCTGATCATCACCGATTAAGGATAAATTCAGGGTCAAGACTCCAAGCAGAAATATAGAGTGTCCATTTGCCTGTTTCACAGGAATCTAGAGCATGGAAGGTAATATGCAGGAATTTCATACGGTAGAAGAAAGTGGAAAGCTAACATCTTGGGTAAATAACTATTAAACAATACTTCAACAGTAATCAGTTGGACCAGATTATGCAATTTTTACATATCTTTTTTCTCCAGCCTAGCTGTTTGCTTTTCTTTTCATAAACTCACACTTTAAAGAAGAGATATATTAAAAAATGAGAGGAAATGCAAGCATCAGTTATTATTTTTAGTATTTATTCGATAAAGAGTGAAAAATATATACAATTGGCTAGTGAGAGTATGTGGGATTATTTGAATTAACTTTTCACTCAGCTTTGCTGTGCTGACATTAACTATATAAATGTAAATAAATCACACAAAGGGCAAGCAGTAAGCATGACATATTTGCTCCCCTGGTATACTAGTCAGACAATATTTTTCAGTGTGTGCATTTAATCTCACTAAATGTGTGTGTGTGTCTGTGTGTGTGTGTGTGTGTGTAAAGAGAGAGAATTTTCTTCTGATTTAGAATAATAAAATACTGAAATAAGTTATGTCTTTTATTTTTATTTTTTTTAAAGATTTTATTTATTTATTCAACAGAGATAGAGACAGCCAGCGAGAGAGGGAACACAAGCAGGGGGAGTGGGAGAGGAAGAAGCAGGCTCATAGCGGAGGAGCCTGATGTGGGGCTCAATCCCATAACGCCGGGATCACGCCCTGAGCTGAAGGCAGACGCTTAACCGCTGTGCCACCCAGGCGCCTCATAAATTATGTCTTTTAAAAAATTAGAGAAGTTGACCAGAAACATACCCACACCTATTTTATAAATTATGACTTATTTAAGGCAACTTAAAGAATATGAAGAATGAATATGAAGAATATGAATATGACTTAAAATATGAAGAATAAATTCATTTATTTTAAAATGTCAAATAAAATATTTTCCCTGGAAGGGATGATAGATAAAGATGTAGATACAGGTTAAATTGTATAGCACTAGTTTATATATATGTTGAAACACAATTATTGACCCAACAATGTTTTATGTTATTATAATATTAAGAATGTTTCCCTTAGTTTAACAAAAATCTTATTTAAATAGAAATGATTCTTGGAAAACTAGTCACTTACATATTTGTATTCAAATCCAAATATTCATTTTATAATTCTATTTGAACCATGCTTTAAATTGAATTTTTAAAATAGTCCATGAAAATCTTTAATAGGAAAACTAGCACTCTCCCAATAAAATCTAAAGGAATAATTTCACTGTTTATAATCTCCATGAACAGCTCATTTCAATTGCAATGAACATACCAGCAGTGGTTGTATGTAAGCTCTTTTGGGAGAAGTCTCCTGCCATAACAGTCTGTTTTGTATTAATAAAGTACTTTCATGAGAAGAACCCCAAAAGGCTTTATAAATATTATTTCATTATTCCCCCAACACTCAAGTGGCAGGTATGTAGTGGAAATTATCTTCCCACTTTGTTATATAAATGAGCCAAAGATGGCCGCTGTGTATTGGTCCCTAGGTTGTTTATTTCTTCACTGCAGGCTGAAATCCATTAGTTTAAAAGTCCACCAGCACCAGACTCAAACTTTTACACATCCAATTATTTCAAAAGTAGCCTCAAAAACCATATTTTTAGTCATTTAGAGCCTGCCTACTTTGCACACCTATGAAACTTCATCCTGCGTGTGCTGTCCTTTGATAAGACAGGACTTTGGAGTTCTAAGGCCTCAGGCTTCTATGGCCCTGTGTAGCTCTCTGACCCAGAGACTCTCTGCCATGCTCTTGAGCAACATTACTTAGACATGTCAGTGCTTTCTCTCATCCCCCTCTTCCCTGGGATTTCCATTACCCTCTTCCCTTTCCGGATGGTGGCCCCCTCACCTTAAGTCTCTGAATGGTCTCATGTTCTCAGGGACTTCCCCTCTTACAAAATCCTGCCCAAGCATCCCCCAATAAAACTTACTGTGAGTTGCTGCCTCTTGTGGTCATTACCTTTTTCCTTCATCAACCCCCACATCCCTTGAACCACCTACATGCTTTTCGATGGAAATCAGGCATGGATATCAGATGGTTATGTAGTGAGCTGATAGCAGACAATGGGTAACTCAGTCCTGAAACTCCAGCTTGGCACTTTATCCAGGCATATTTCTCTTTTCAGGTTATTATTTTCCATAATCTGCTTTGTGCACATACGTAAGATCCCTGGAGTGTGCTTGTCATATTATGTTCTTTCACTGTTTCTACAGAGGTTTAGTGGGTGGATACAGGATGCAACAAAGCATAAAAGACTCTGTTTGACGCTAGGATTTATTTAATGTTTATAATTGTGCATTTTTAAGAAGCGATAAAGTTAAGGTATGAGATTGAATGTTATACCAGAATAAGCAAAATCGTTATGGTTATACATGTAAATTTTATTTTCTCATGTTGTTAACACTAGATCTATAAAGAATAATTAGTAACATGAGGGAACTGGCATGGTGATTTTGTGTATTTTATATTTTTCTAATTACAGGCTAGTTTTATGTATGGGCATGTGCCTGAATAATAAAAACATAATTTGAGGGAAGTGGTCTGGTGTGAGGAATAAAAGAAAAATTGCAAGGGTGCCTGCATGGCTCAGTTGGTTAAGCACCTGACTCGGGCTCACGTCATGAACTCAGGGTCCTGAGATGGAGCCCTGTGTCATAGGTCTCCCCGCTCAACAGGGAGTCTGTTTGTCCCTTTCGCTCTGTCCCTCCTCTTGCTTGTGCTGTCTCTCAAATAAATGAACAAAATCCTAAAAAAGAAAGAAAGAAGGAAAAATTGCAGAGAAAAAGACACAGCGAATATAAGATATGCTATAAACATTTTCAAGTCTGAAGGCATATTATACCAGCACAGGTGGTATGTAATCTTTATATCATTGAAATGTTGAGATCAAATATAAACTCTTGGCTCACTGAGTCCACAAATTTCACAGCAGAAATGAATGAGTAACCTGAAGAAAATAGGGAAGAAAAAACAAGGACACTGGAGGAAGGTGAAGCCTCTGGCACCACAGCTGCAACGAACATAAACAAGCCCAGCCTAGCTGGATTAACATAAACCTCACACTAGAGGCCTTTTTATCCCAGTTCCTATTACCTAATATATTATGCCTGCCTTTTAATAACAACAGCAACAAAATATAAGGCATACTAGAGACAGGAAGAAAAACACCAACGTGGGAAAAGACAAAGCCTGCATCAGAACCAAACTCAGAAATGACACAGATTTTGGAATTATCAGTTAGAGGATTTAAAATAACCTTGAGGAATACATTAAGAGTCTTAACAGAATAAAAAGAGAACATTCAAGAACTAGTATGTGATGTAAGAAATGGAAACTAAGAAAGTGGAAACTAAGAAAGAATTAAAAGGAAATACTAGAAATAAAAAACACTGTAATAGAAATGAAGAATACCTTTGATGTACTCATCAGTAGGTTGAAAATGGCCAAAGAAAGAATAATTGTGCTTAAAAGCAGGTCGATACAAATCCTCCCAAACTAAAATACAAAGAGAAAAATTAATGAATAACAGTAAAGAACATCCAAGAACTGTGGGGCACTTAAAAAAATGTAACATATGCATAATTGTAGCACCAGAAGAAAAAGACAGAGCAGAAGAAATATTTGAATAATGGCTGAGGACTTTTAAAAATTAATGACAGAAATCAAATCATTGATCCAAGAAGCTCTGAGAATAACAAACAGAATAATTGCTGATAAAACCCGACCCACTGATCAAACAACAACAAGCTACACTTAGGCATATCATAATAAAACTGCAGGAAACCAAAAACAAAGAAAAAATCTTTAACAAAGCCAGAGGAGAAAGAATACCTTCCTCATAGAGAAACAAGTGTAAAATTATGAGAGACTTTTTGTTAGAAGCCATGCATAAAAGGGGAGAACGGATTGAAACATTTAAAGTGTTCACAAACCACCAAAGAAAAACAAACAAAACCCGCCAACTAAGAATTCCATATCCAGCAAAATTATTCTTCAAATGTACAGTAGAAAAATGACTTTCTCAGCCAATAGAAATGGAAGGAATTAAGAAATGTTAGACTTTTTTTTTTCTTTTTAAGAGAAGTGGGACATTATAGAGGTCAATAACACAGATCTATCTAAAGAAATGTAGAGTGTCAGAGAAGAAATAATAAAGGTTAAAATAAGGTTTAATAGATAACTGGAATGTAATGGACAATGTGAGGAAGAAATTGGGAATACTGTATTATAAAGTAACTATACTACTCCTGAATTTGAAGTTGAAAACTTACCTGAAAGTGGACCTAGATTAATTTTAAATAAATCTTGCAAATGCTAAAGCAATCTGTAAAAATAAAGGCTAATTGATATGTTTTGATTGATAAAGTTGCTTCCCATAGGATTATAGTTTAAAAATTCTGTTACTGCTGTAAATGTGTTATGAAATTTAAGAATTAAATAAATCATGGCAGATTGTGGAACCAAATTTCTCATTGTTGGAATGGGAATTTACAGTAGAGAAAGCTAGAGTAGTCTATGTGGTAATGAATACAAGTTGATGTAACAGAATTCATGTTTAGTTTAATATAAATACAGATGGTTATATAAAGAATATTTATAGGTCTGTGTGGATATCCAGAGTTTGGCATATACACACATATTTTCTCCATCAGCTAACAGGTCCTAGCAGAAATTACCTCTCAGTTACAAAGAGCACACCTAGCACCTGGGTGTTAGTTTCTAAAACCATTCTCCAATAAAATGAACTAGCAGTCCTTGGAGAAATGGCTTATTCTAGGATTAGAACAGGAAATATAAAACATGGACCTGGAGCATCTTGTAGTACCAGAAAAATAAAGAAGAGCTCAAAAACAACAACAACAACAACAACAACAACAACTTTCACATTGATAAGGTATGTAAAAAGGGCCCAAGAGCCAACTGAAAGAGGTCCCAATGGCAAAAACAGGAAAAATTTAAGCAAAAAATAAGTAAGGTAATATTGGATTATAACTCAAACTATACAATAAATATCCATGAGTCTATACAGACACACATAAATGATCAAAAAATTTAATAAGTGGAAAAGACAAATCACCCATGCAGAATTCAAAATAATTTACATAGATACTCCACTCTTAAGAAGGGAGAACATAACTCTCCGTGTAAATGTGGGCTGTAACAATGACTTCCTTTCAAAGAGTACAGTGTGGAGATGGAGAAAAAAAAGAGTAACTCTAAAGTGGTAAACTTGACAAACCGTATTTCATCCAGATCAAGGTCTATGTCAATAGTCATAAAACTTGATAGTATGTGCCTTTTGTATGATGCAATGGAAATAACATTGTACAGCTATGATCTTCCTCCCAAAACCCATAACCTCAGACTACTCATAAGAAAAACGTCAGACAAATTCTAACAGAAGGACATCCTACAATAAGCCTGACCAGTATTCCTCAAAATAGTAATCTACAAAAAGTAATCAAAATCATGGCAATTCTGAGAAGCTATCACAGCCAAGAGGAGCCTACGGTGATATGACAACTAAATGTAAGGTAATATGTTGGAAAAATCCAGGAACAAAAAGATATAAAGTAAAAACTAAGGAATTCTGATAAATCCAGGACTTCATTTAATAACAATCTGTCAAGGGGCACCTGGGACTCTTAGTTTCAGCTCAGGACCTGGCGTCAGTGCTGTGAGATCGAGCGCGATGTCAGGCTCTGTGCTCAGTGCAGAGTCTGCTTGTGATTCCCTCCTTCTCCCTCTCCTGCTTGTGCTCTCTCTCTTAAATAATAATAATATTAATACAAATAATAATAATAATAATCTGTCAGTATCAATTATCTAACTATGACAAATATACCACTCTAACATAAGATGTTAAAATTAGGGAGAATTACATGAGGTGGGGAGGTATATGGGATCTCTCCATACTACTCATTTCTATAATTGTAAAATTGTTCTAAAAGATGTAGAAAATAGGTATGTACACTAAAGCGATGATTAGGAAATTTGTGCATGGTTATACTTGTCACGGTGCTCCAGAAAAACAGAACTAATGGGATATATATAGAGAGAAAGACAGAGACAGACTTACAGGAATTGGATCATGTGGTTAAAGAGGCAAAGTGTCCCATGATCTGCCATCATTTGAAAGCCGGAGACCCCAGGAAAGCCAGTGGTATAATTCAGTCTGAGTTTAAAGGCCTGAGACCCAGGAGTGTGGATGTGGAGGACAGGGGAAGATGGATGTCTTAGTTCAAGCAGACAGAGTAAATTGACCCTTCCTCTGCATTTTTGATCTATTCAGGCCCTCAGTGGACTGGATGGTGCCTACTGGCATTGGCAAGGGCCATCTTCTTTACTCTGTCTACAGATTCAAATGCTAATCTCTTCCAGAAACACCGTCACAGACACACCCAGAAATAATGTTTTACCAGTTATCTGGACATCCTTTAGCCCAATATAAAGTTATCATTACACTTATAGTCAAGAAAGAAAGATTATAATAAAAATAATACAATGTTTTGATAGAAAAAATTGTTAAATGAATTAAGGATTGAAAGTAGAAAGTGTAGATTTTTTACTTTTAGATTTTTTTCTCTAATACTATTGTCACTTTCAATTGTCAATTAAAATTCTGCATAAAATAATAAAACCTCTGATAAAAATAATGGAATTACCTAATGGGATGCCATAAAAAAGTGATTATAAATAGTAGACATATTTAGATGCTTTTTCAGAGCCATGCTTATTAAATGATATTGGAGCCAACAGAACTGGAACTTTCATGTTTTCTATAAAAATAATACATTTGGATGAAGATTTGTGATACCCAGGATATGAATTATCCATAACTAACCATGTTTCTTCAATTAACTATGCATGTGTAGATGCATTCAAATATATTGAAAGAGAATTCCAATTTCGACCCACTGTTTTGAGGAATGCAGATAATCATCATATACAATTATTTCATGAACAATTATAAGTTCAATTCAGCACAACGGACTTGCCTCTTTAAAAAGCTTATTGCAAATTGTCCTTTAGATCTCCATTTAATTATTAGCAGGCTTTTAAAATAACTGTGTTTTCTCTTTGTGTGTAAAAGGAGTGAAAATTCCTGACTTTTTCTCAAATGCTCATAGGTATTTCTTTAAAGTAGAGAATAGGTTTTGCTAGAGACCATGAACCTGCTGTGAGGGTGTTCAAAGATATTCAAAATAGATAAAATTATTATTGTGTTCAATAAGTATGGCTTTGGTTATTTCAAAACAGTTATTTCTGTCACATATAACAGTAGGAAAAGAGATACAAAAGTGGTAGGTTATGAACCTGATATGCATTACTGTTCTTATTGCTATTATTTTTTATAAAGGCAAAGAAGCCAGTGGCTCATAATTAAAGATAATTTTTTAATTCTGTAATTCTTTTCTAATACACTTTACATAGTGAAATAAAATTCATGTCTTAATGATTGAAGAGAATCCAAAATCCTAATATTGCTAATTATTTGAAAATATGTGGTCACAGTGCCCTATAAAGAGCCAAATGTGTATCTGAATTCCTTTCCTTTTGTAGGGTGGAGAGCTTTCATTAGCAGTGGTTTGGGATGGGAATGATTAACTGGAGAACTTGGGAGTTGTGAATAATTCCTAACTGGGGCAGTGAGACTTATCTGAATTGAAGTTTGTAATTAGGACAATTTGTGCTTCTGAATACAAGTTAGCATGGTAGAAATTATATACCACGCTTGAGCAAGAAGTTTCCAAAGAAAGGTAGGAATCTTGGGACACCTGGGTGGCTCAGTCAGTGAAGCATCTGACTCTTGGTCTCAGCTCAGGTCACAATCTCAGGGTCATGAGATGGGGCTCTGTGCTCAGCATGGAGTCTACTTGAGATCTTCTCTCTGCCTCTCCTTCCCGCTCTGACCCTTCCCCTGCTCCTACTCTCTCTCTCTCAAATAAAATCTTAAAAAAAAAAAAAAAAAGAATGAAAGAAAGAAAAGAAAAGAAAAGAAAAGAAAAGAAAAGAAAAGAATGAGTCTTGAGTCTAAGTCATTTCTCGGAGCTACTGAGGGTCAAGCCTCGGTAGGCTTGAGATAGAAGGGCAGGACTATTTGCAACTTGAGTGAAGGACAAATTCTTAAAGGCTCCTAAATGATCAAGAAAGAAGTTATGGACATTTAGGTTGCCCTACTCATCTAATGTGTCTTATTCTCTGCCTAGGATATTTGGAAGCATGGAAAATTTATACACTGAAGCCTTAGGCTTGGAATAATTAAAATTGAATGTAATCTTTTGATGTAGATAAGATGAGCCACATTGCACCCTCTGATGAAATATCCCTTCCTCTTACCTGTTTGGACACTTTTCTGTGGGAACAAGAAATTGACATTATGGTGAAAGGTTATTATTAAATGTTTCAAGTAGCAAAAAATTTAAAACTGACAATTATATTTTTATGTGCTGCTCATATTATAGTCTGGAATTACAATTTATTTGATCAAGAAAGATGAGCATAATTCTAGTTAGTAAAAGAAATAAAGACTAAGTTAACTTGAGTTTTTCAATATTGTGTCCTGTACTGTCAATTGCAAAGGTTTCTGAGGACCAACATTAAGAAGAATTGACTTCCTGGGGCTCCTGGGTGGCTTAGTCATTAAGTGTCTGCCTTCGGCTCAGGTCATGATCCCAGGGTCCTGGGATCGAGCCCTGCATCGGGCTCCCTGCTCAGGGACAAGCCTGCTTCTCCCCCTTCCACCCCCAGCCCCACAGCCTCGTGCTCTCTCTCTCTCTCAAAAAAAAAAAAATCTTAAAAAAAAAAAAAAGAAGAAGAAGAAGAAGAATTGACTTCCTAATGTATCATGGGTACCATGTTGTCACTTTAGGAGCAGGGACAAGAATGAAGGAAATGGAACCCTGTCTAAACTCTTGGCTTGGGTTTTTACTATCATGACACTGTTTTTTGAAGAAGGACTTGACTTCTATAATCCTATATCCATGAATGCACAAGATTTCCATTTTCTTCCTGTTCTTCTCTCCCCTCCCCTTCCCTCCCCTCCCCTCCCCTCCCCTCTCCTCTCGTCTCCTCCCTTCTCCTCTCCTCTCCTCTCCTCTCCTCTCCTCTCCTCTTTCCTTTTGTTCCCCTTCCTTCCTTCCTTCCTTCCTTCCTTCCTTCCTTCCTTCTTGTCTTCCTTCTTTAACTTTATTTTTGTAGAAATTTGCCACATGTACTTCAGTCTGTGCCTCAGAGTATCTTTCCTCCACCTTTGCCTGTCTAACAATGGCTTTCAGTATTACATAGCTTTCATTTATTTCCTTCAGATAATTTCATCAGTGGAACTGATGATTTAAAAAATATTCTCCTGTTTACCAAATTGCTCTGAAAAGTCATACTGAAGTAAAATTTCATAATTACAAGTGGAACTGTCTATTTACTGCCACCATCACTACCCCAAGAAAGTAAAATTTTAGTAGGTTAGGTAGGAAAAATACTTCATTTTTAATAAAATATTTGTATTGCTGAACAGAGTAAATGTTGAGTTACGTTTTAATTGATAATTTGTATTTTTTCTTTTGTGAGTTCCTTCTGCCCATTTCTTTTTTTTTTTTAAGATTTTATTTATTTATCGGAGAGAGAGAGAGACAGAGAAAGAGAGAGAGAGCACGAGCAGGGGGAGGCGCAGAGGGAGAAGGAGAAGTAGACCCCCTGCTGAGCAGGGAGCTCAACAGAGGGGCTCAGTCCCAGGATCATGACCTGACCCTAAGGCAGACGCTTAACAGACTGAGCCAGCCAGGCGCCCCAAATGACCATTTCTGTATTGGGGTCAGCCAAACATATTCCAGCTTGAACGGTCTGTTTCTGGGTTTTAGGAAGAGCAATAACAGTTTTTCAAAAAAGTGTAAGTTCTGAAGTAGTTTAAGGTAAAAGTGGACAAAGTTTGTGGCTTTGTGTATAGGATTAACAAAATTCTTTGCTAAAATATATTTATTTGGCAAATAAATATAATTACCAAGTAAATATAAATATAATATGCTAAGAATAAATATCTACTGTGTCCAGACTTTGTTGTATGAGAGCCTAAACATAGAGAATCTTTATCAGCAGAGGTAGGTATAGAATTGTCAAGCCTAGAATGTTACAGCCAGCCCTCAGCTGTTATGGGAGTTGACTGGTAATGGCTCACAGCTACCCCATATTTTTAGGGAATTTCCCTTGACTGATGGGAGCTACATCACTAGGAAACTTAAAAACACCACCCCTTCTTTAGGGACTGGCCTGTAGCCCATGATTTAAAATATGGGAATTTAAAAGCTCTACCCTCTGACCTAAAGAAGGAACAATCTTGTGGGGTGATGAATAGTCCAGACCCTTTGCCTCTGTGCCCTCTTTGCTCTTCTTTTACCCTTCCTTACGCTGCTTCAATTCTTCCTTGCAGATCACAGCCCTCCATTCCCCAGGTTCAAGTACAGTCTCGGGCTTTGCTTCTAGTTAACTTGTTCTAAGTGTCCAGCTCACTGCACATTAAAAACAAAACAACAAAACAAAAAACCCACGAAAAACCAAAACTTTGAGGCATTTGAGAGGGTATTATCAATAGTGTTAAAAAATGATTTTTAAAAAGAATAAAACCATGGCTTTCATACTGATATAACATTGAAACTGTGAGAGATTTTATCAACTCATGAGGGGACCAAGCTGATGATGGAATTGATTCAAAAAGGAATCCAAAGAAGAAACGCATTTATAAATTAGGAATGTTGAACATATAAATGAAGGCATTTTTTTTTCTTCAGAGGGTAAGAAGTTTGTTAATTGAAAATCTATTGGCCATAACAATTTAAATGTTCATAGGAATAATTTTGTTTGATTATCTGTTGCTACCACTGCAGAGTTATAAGACAGAAAAGACAATGGAAGACTAGAATCAGGTACATAATGTGGAAGAATGTCCTCTTCTAGACACTGAATAGCTTTAAATATCCATCCAATGAATCACATTTTTTATAATAGCAAATAATCAGTGAATAAGCTCACATGTATACATTTATTTATTCAAGATGGATAGGTAGTATTCTTATTTCTAATGCTTTTCCCCCCCATTCTTCCATTTTCTATTTAGTTTTCTTCAATATGTTGTAGGGAGGAGTGCCATATCAAGGAGAAGCTTATTTGGCTAGACATCTATCTAAGAGTAACACTGTACTGGGGAAAATTGGTTTATAAATACAGTAAATAGGTACCCTGGATAGACATCATTTGAACAGAAATTAATCAATTTAACTATGAGTTTCCTGATGAACAGTTTTACACAGTTAAGTAGCCTCAGACTTATATAGTAGTCAGAATACAATGTCATCAGTATTTTTAAAATGAATTGAATTTGGAAAATGTTGAGGGCCTTCAGTGAAACAATGGGTACAATATGATTAGTCTGCTGCCCTCTCCAGTTTCACCTTTGCCATTTTTAAAGCACTTATGACTTTTAGTTAGTTTATCTGATGACAAGCTTCTCTCTTTCAATGGGCTATAAATGCCTCCATGGCGGGGGCTTGATTTATACATCATAATAGCTCCAGCGACTAGTACTGAGTCTGTTATAAAATACTTTCAATATATTTATATATTTTTTAAACTGTGAATGAAGAGAAATTTAAGATGATTGAAACTTTGCCCATTTGGCAATTCTGCATAGGAATGGATATGCTTAGATTTAAACTGCACATTAAATATTAATAACTGCCCTTTTGTACTCCTGCCCTTTTGTACTTAGAGAAGCATTTTAAATGTGATCTCCCTCTCTCTATTTCTCTCTCACTCTCACACTCTCTCTCTCTCTCTCTCTCACACACACACACACACACACATACACACCCAGGGATGTACACATTCAGTCCTATTAATATCTATCCTAGATACATAACATAATAGTCAAAAGAGAGATAACATTGCACATTGCTCTGAAGAGAAGTTAATAATATTTATGTCACAACCTACAAAGAGTTTCCTTTCCTTGTGGGAGCTATACATTTAAATCTGGAAGTATTTTGTTTATTCCAAAGAGAAAATAAGTTTTATAATGAATAAAAGATAAATTAATTTATGTGTTGCATTTGTGGAAATGTGATGATAAATGTGACAAATACTATTAATTACAGTCATACAAATATTTGCTCCGTTTGTTTTTATGCAACACTGGATAAGTTAGATTAAACGAAAGCAAATGTTTAGGCAAATTTTGATACCTATCCATGAACTTCAAATAAAAATGATCATCTTTTAAATTTACGGCTACCACAAAAGGGTGAATGAAGAACTCAACCCTGTATATCTAATTATATCATTCTCTTCCCAGTGATGTTTCTGTGTTACAAAATCATTGTGGTGTTTTTAACTGACATTTTTAAATGATAATATTTTATGAAGACATTACTTTCATACAGTATATTTAATCCTTTTTTAGTATAAAGTTTCATGACTATTGATAAGTGCATATAGTTCTGTAACGGCTACAACAATCAAAATAAAGAAAAATCCATCAACCCAACATATTCCACTGTGTTGCTTTGTAATCAGTTACTTAACCCCATGAATGTTCATAAGAATAGGGGGGGATTTGAACCCCTTATACATTTACTCCCAGCAATTCCACTCCTAGGTAAATTCCCAGGGGAATTGAAAATATGTTAACACCAAAATGTTGCCCTCGAATGCTCTTAATAGCATCATTCATAAGGCCAGAATGTAAAAACAACCCAGTGCCTGTTAAGTGATGAATGGATAAACAAAACATGATATATCCAAACAATGAAATATTATTCTGCCATAAAAGGGAATGTAGTACTGATACATGTTTCAAAGCAGATGAACCCAGAAAACATTTATGCTAAATTAAAGAAGCCTGACCAAAGAAAAAAGTTCACATATTGTATGATTTCATTTATATGAAATGTCTGTAATAGGCAACTCCTTAGGAACAAAAAGTAAATCAGCGATTGTCAGTGACTTGCTGGAGGGACGGTTGTGGAAATGATGCCGATATGGGGATTTTTAGGTCATGATAAAAAATGTTCTGGAATTCGATATTAGCAATGGTTGTACAATCTTATGGGTATATTAAAACTGCTGAATTATACACTTTAAAAAGGTGATTTGTATGGTTTTGTTAATTATATCCCAGTGAAGAAAAACAACTACAGAGACTGGGAAAAGGTCAATGTTTGCCAGGTTTTGGTGGGTGGGAAGTAATTAACTACAAAAGAACAGTGAAGGAGACATTTTAAGGTAAAGGGAATGTTACCTACGGTGTTGGGTGGTAAATGCATGACTATGCATTTGTTGAAATTCACAAAAAGCTATACATCACAAATAATGAAATTTAATGTGCACAAATAATAACAAAATCAAACATGAGGTTCGGGATCCTAAGATGGGACATATAGTATGAGAAACGAATTTAACTATGTTATAAATACAGAGACATAACTACCCTAGACATACTACCCTGAGAGGCTTCAAGGGGGAGAAAAAAGGAGCTGGCCTAAGTAATATTGGGAAAAAATTGTTTTCACTGGAATCTGTACACCTAAGACAAAATGAATTGTGCCTAGTAAATATTGTATTAGTGTTGTAAATTAATTTCCTATAGCCATACAGTTTTAACATTCTGAAACTCCTTTACATGTATATTTGATGGAACAAATGTGTAAATATAGGGTTTATGATGGGAGCAAGCTTCACTGTTGGCATAGAAGTTGCAGATAAGCAAAAAGGGAAGGCTAGAATAAACTGTTACATTAGAATTGAAGACCCAATGAATTTATGCTTAGCTTAATATAAATGCACATGAATAGATGCAGAAACAGTTATAAATATGCATGTATAGATGGACTGGTCTATGTAAGTATATTACTAATTTTGTCTGCTCAGAGGACCTTGAATCGATGACATGCCAGTAACAACAGGCACTCCTTATCCCCAGATCTAGGCACTAAATACTTTTCTTTAATTAATAGAACCAGGGCATCTATGAGAAATGGTTCTACAGCAGGGGCAGGGCAAATACAAAATGGATCTGGACTATCTTGCATTAAGCTGAAACATAGGGAAGTGTCCAAAAAACAAAAGGATGAGGGTATGTTAAAGGACACAAGAGCCAACCTGAAATAGTTAGCACATGTTGTGATGAGCACTGGGTGTTATACGCAACTAATGAATCATTGAACACTACATCAAAAACTAATGATGTACTATATGTTGGCTAACTGAACATAATAAAAAATAATAAAATAGTGATCAAATCTGGAGCAAAAAAATAACATTTTACTAGATTATAAACCCAACTATAAAATAAATACAAATTGATAGAATTACTGAATAAATAAAAAGTAAAGAAGAAACAGATATTTCTTACAGGGCAATTCCAAATAACATATGTAGGGTAATCCCCCTCCCAAAGGTGCTTAATATCTCCCTCTTTAGTGTGTGGTCTAAACTTGGTGACTTGCTTCCAAATTATAAGACTATAGAAAGGGGATTCTATAGGACTTTAAAGAGAATTCTGGAAAGATCTGGCAAAAGCCACTTTCACCAAGGGTTTAAAGTTACCATCACAAGTGATGTCATATGGATATCCTATAACTCCTTAATTTGATGTGATGAGAAGGTTACTTTGCCTCTGTGGAATTCTTTTCAACAAAATATCTGATCCTTACTCATCAAAATTGTTAAGGTCATGAAGAACAAGGAAAGTCAGACAAACTATCACAGACTAGAGGAGACTAAAAAGACATGACAGCTAAATGCAATATGGTAACCTGTACTGTATCTTAGAGCAGAAAAAGAACATAATGTAAAACCTCGTGAAATTTGAATACAGTTTGGAGTTTAGTTCATTAAAAAAAAAGTGCAATTGAAGTAGGAATTTAGACTGAACTTGGTGCCTTGCCTTTAAAAAGTATACAAAAAGGCTACTTTTATTCCAAAAAACATTTTGTGTTAAAGTGGTTAATTCTACCATAATGACAGTAATTATCCAGAAGAAAAAGTTAATCATATGTGTTATCAAATCTGCTATTTTCTTGAGGCATAGATGTCTAATGGTAATTAAATAATATTTAATTAAAATAGGGAGATGTATCAAATTAAATAATATTTTTCAAGAAATGTAAAGAAATTGTTTTTTAGGAAATTCACTTAAAAATAATTAGCAAATTAGTTACCCATAATATGTTTATTTATGTCTCTGTGTTTGTTTGCTTAAAACCTGTGACTTTTTTTTCCAATCTAAAAGACTTGAAATTCCAAAGAAGTATACATATTAAATCCTCAGTTAATTTTAAGTCAGAATCAATGCTCATATCTTATGGGAGTTCACACAATGTGCATGTTTTAGTATTGAAAAATCCTATAAAATTACAGAATTTTGAAATATATTAAAATGAGCACAATTGGAAAATGCTGGTTATTAGTAAAGAAGAATAGTAGTGCAATATTGTACACATATAATTTAATTTTTTAAAGGTGTTAAGTTTATTTTCACCTTTTATCAATATAAATTTATTTAGCTATGATCGTTCAGTGTAAAAGACAGGTTTTTTGGAGGAGAATAAAACCAACACACTCAGTTTTATTTTAGACAATAGGAGAAGATTATTACTGGTTGATTTCGTTTCTTTCACTATTTATGAAGGTCAATTATGGAATTCAATATGTTGAACTCAATATTAATACTGCCACCTAAGGCGGAAGTAATCACCACCGTCATTAGAGGTTTTAACATGGAGGTTTAACCTTAAGCTGAATGTCCGAGGCAAGAAGCTACTGAGGAATTATGCTTGAATATTGCCTGAAAAGTAAAATGGAAGAAAGGTAAGGCTATATAAAGAAAGGTAGGGTTGACACAAAAATGAGTTTACAGTGTCTTCTTGCTTCTCTTAATATAGATAGGACTAATCACTCTCCCATTTTTGATTGTTCACGTCAATTAAAGCAATCTTCACTTTCTCAATTCTCACTTCTTTCTCTGGACGTTTCTCTGTTAACCTCTTCATTATTGTTGGCTTGTCTGTTTTATAATAAAAATGATTGTATAATAACTTTAGAATGAATCTTAACAGCCAGCCAGCTCTATGTTAACTTTTACCATGGGATCCTACTGCTTATGTTTTAAATTTTCTTTTATGAAATGGATAAATAAATTAAAGAATTATGGCAAATTATATGCATGACCAAAGATTCAATCTATATAAAATAATTTTTCGCTACTAATACTTTTGTAGGATGCTTCTCAACCCATTAAATCAATTTAAAAAGTGGCATTATAGAATACTTTGTTTTTCAAAATTACATCTATTTTCAAGGATTGTAGATAATCAAACATTAAAACTACTTTCTAATTGAATAGAACGTACTAGTCACAATTAAATGTGATGTCTTTTTATTGAACAACTTTTGACAAATGTTATAAATACATTGCATTATCTTTTGCTTCCAGGCTCCATATTTTTTTTTGTTGCCCACTAGTTATTATTATAACTGTCAAAGCAATTAATTTCACTGCTTTTATCCTTAGAACAACAACAACAAAAGGTAGGATTAAGTACATCTGTGAGCTAGACAAGTCTTTTAGAGAATGTATTCCCTTTAATAATTTGCTTTTATACATACGTATATACATATATATGTATATGCAGGTACAAATACGTAATCTTATATCTATCATTTTGTTTTTAATATTCTGTGGTTTTTACAATGCAGTAAATTAATAAGTCTAATATGTGTTTCCTGTAGCCAAAAGAACACTCAACCCTTTCCTAAATAAACAGTTCTACATACCTTATATCACATTTATTTACATATAGCTGTGGCATATTAATTAACTAATTGCACACTTAAAACTTAATATTCATTTAATCACTTAACTTTTTTCCCAATAAACCTACTAGTTCTTATGAATTTTTCATTTTTATCATTGTGGAATTCTAGTTTAATTTTCCTTACCAAATCTCTAGAAATTTTCTTTTAAAGTTTAAGAAATTCCTAAGTTAGCACTTTTGTCTTATATCTGGGGTAAGAAAGAGATACTTTCCCAAATTTAAGTGTTTCCTCAGTTTTCCTTTTGAACCTTTTACATAAATAGGAACATTCATTTATATACTAACAACAATAATACAAAAACATATACACAAACACAAATATGTACAACATTTATTTCTACATCATATGCTTATTCTCCATGGTTTATCTCTTTGGAGTTTAATCATTTAATATCATCTATTAAGAAAATACTAATATGATAGTGTGGGAGATGAAGTTATTCTGAGAGCTTGTACCATGTAAAATAATCTGGAATTTGGATAAAAGCTAAGGGGATTGTGAAAGGAAAGAGAGAGTGTAAACCAAAGTACAGCCAGCATATTCAGAAAACAAAACAGTTCAGTTTTAAACAAACAGAAGAGAATGGAAAAGGTAAATAATTAATTTAAGAGTAGGTTGACATTAGGAAGAAAAGCACAGTGTATTGAACATAATTTTACTTCTCTTTCCTCTTGTGTTTGCATTAAATCATAATAATAGTGTCAAAAATACAAATCCATAAGCTCTACTATACTGCAGAGAGGAGAGGAATCAAGTGTCTTTAGAAACTGAGGAAAATGGTGCTTCAATAGACTTAATGGAGCAAAGAAGCTGAAAGCTAAGTCTCAGCACAGGAAACAGGCAAAGCCAACAGCAGCAACCTGAACTTTGTCACAGAGACCCAGAAAAATACCAGGCATTCTGAATGTAAATGTGCTAATTGGTATTAAACACAGACAAATTACGTAGAATAAGTATTTCAATGATAATATTCTATTGCTCAGCCAGGAAACAGTTCTGGCAAAGACCAGATTTAATCTCTAGAGGTCTGACCAAAGGGAGTCAACTCTAGGACATTAAAAACTACTAAATGCTTAGATACTGAACTTTGTGTGGACTGAGAAATCCTTGGTCCTTTTCTCCCTGCTTGTGTAATAAGATACCTAAAAATCATAGAAAAACTTTTTAAAGTCATATAGTAGAGTAGGAGAGTAGAAAGATGATTATTATGGTAACACTTACAATTGATACAAAAATATGTTTAACCCAGCAAATTCAGGAAGAAATTAAGGTGTCTCTATGCGGAAAAGAAAAAACAAAACAAAAACCTAGAAGCCAATCTCTCGGATGAACATAGGTGCAAAAATCCTCAAAAAATATAAGTAATCTGAATCTAACAATACATTAAAAAAACTCATTCGCCACTATCAAGTGGGATTTATTACTGGGACGCAAAGTGGTTTAATATTTGCAAATTAATCAATGTGACTCATCACATCAACAAGAGAAAGAATAAAAATCATGATCATTTCAATAGATACAGAAAAACATTTGACTAAGTACAGCATCCATTCATGACAAAAATCCTCAACAAAGTAAATTTAGAAGGAACACACCTCACATAATAAAGGCTATATTTGAAAAAACACAGTGAACATCAAGCTCTAAGAATAGGAACAAGACAAGGATGTCCACTCTCACTGCTTTTATTCAACATAGTACTGAAGTCCTAGCCACAGTAATCAGACAAGAAAAAGAAATAAATGTATCCACATTGGTAAGGAAGAGGTAAAACTTTCATTATTTTTGCTGATAACAAGCTACTATATATAGAAAACCCTAAAGATACCACCAAAAAACTACCAGAACGGATCACATGAATTCAGTAAACTTGCAGTGTGCAAAATCAAGCTACAGCAATCTGTTGGATTTCTATAAACTAAGGGTGAAGAAGCAGAAAGAGAAATTCAGAAAACAATCCTGTTAACAAATACATCAAAAATAATAAGATGCCTAGGAATAAACCTGACCAAGGAGGTGACACACCTGTACTCTGGAAACTACATAAGACATTGATGAAGGAAATTAAAGGTGACAGCAACAAATGCGAATATATTCCAGGCTCATGGATTGGGAGAACAAATAGTGTTAAAATACTACCCAAAGCCATCTACGGATATAATGCAATCCCTAGCAAAATACCAACAGCGTTTTTCATAGAACTAGAACAGATAATCCTAAAATCTGTATGGAACCACAAAACACCCCGAATAGCCAAAGCAATCTTGAGAAAGAAGAACAAAACTGGAAATATTGCAGTCCCAGATTTCAACATACACTTCAAAGCCATAGTAATCAAAACAGTATGGGACTGGCACAAAAGTAGACAGATCAATAGAACACAATCGAGAGCCCAGAAATAAACCCCCGATTATATGGTTAATTAATCTATGGCAAAGGAGGCAAGAATATGCAAGGGGAAAAGGCCAGTGTCTTCAACAAGTGGTGTTGGGAAAACTGGAGAGCAACATGCAAAAGAATGAAACTGGACTACTTTCTCCCAACATACACGAAAATAAACTTAAAATAGGTTAAAGACCTGAATGTGACCTGAAACTGTAAAATTCCTAAAAAGAAACATAGGCAGTAATCTCTTTGACATTGCCTTAGAAACATTTTGACATTTTTTGCAAAAACAGAAAAGTTTATCCTAAAATTCACATAGTATCTCAAGAGGCTCCAAATAACTAAAACCATCTTGAAAAGTAACTCCTTTTCAGGAAAAGCCGTGGTGTTCCACTGTTCCTTTTATTATGTTTCTAATTACTATATCTTGCCTGTGGTCCTCTCTTTTGTTTGCTTATTCTGTTTCGTTTTAGTTACACATCATGACAGTATAAAATAAAAATATGCATTCATCCATTGATTGATTGATTGATTGATTGATTCATTCTTTCCTTCCTTCCTTCATCAGTATTTAATGACCATTCCGTGTTGAGCACTGTTCTGAGTGCTGGTGATAGTTTAAAAGGCACTTACAAATAAATATATGCATAGACACACACACACAAACAATAAATGTATATTCAAAGATCAGTATGAATTCTATGAAGAAAAGAAAGTGATGAATATTGAGGAACATACAAATGGTACTTAACGAGGGTTATTACCCACCTTTGAAAATGTATTACTTAGCTATAGTCATCTCCCAACTCATTTGAAAATATAGGGCCTTAAAACAACAATCATTTATTTTACTTAAAATTTTGTGGTTTGACAATTTGAGAGGGGATTAGCTGGGTGTTATTCTGATCTCAGGCTCACTGGTACATCTGTGATCAATCGCTAAAGTGGCTGGTTTGGGATGATCTAGTTGGGATGGCTTTTCTCCATTCTGTATCATCTCTTATCTTCCAGCGGAGAATCCCGAACTTCTTTACATAGCTGAACACTTCAAGCAACTGAGCCAAAGTGCTCAAAACCTTTTAAATACTAGGCTAGGAAGAGGCATAAATGTCACTTTTGCTGTATTCAATTAGTCAAAGCAAATCACAGGGCCAATCCTCTTAAAATGGCTGCAAAGGCACATTGCAAAGCAACAGGCTTATAGAAGAGAGAAGAATTGTTGCTATTTGAAAACAACATTTGAGCAGAGAGTTGAATAAAGTGAAAGATAAAGGAAAATATCGTTGGAGGAGATGCGTTTCTAGTAGAGGAAGCAAGTGGCACAAATTTCTTAAGGTATAAAAAAGCTTGGCGTGTTCTAGAAACAGAAAAACATAGTCCAGTGCTCAATATTCTACCTGAAGCTAGAATCTGAGGGAGAGAGTTGCAGGAGATAAGGTCAGAAGTCAAAGAAGTAGCCGTGGAGACATATTGGCAAGGCCACTTAGGTTATGTTAAAACTTTCTAAATTGAAATAACACTTCTAAGGTCCTCTTGTTTTGAAAATTGATAACACCTTTATTAATATTCTCTATTTAGTCTATAGTTGAACCTGTGTTAAAAATGAGCTATTTACTTTAATATAATATAATCCATAAAAGGTTCACTTAGAATTACATATTTTAAATACCAAAATTATAGTTTAACTGGAAATATAAAATCATGTCTTGAAATTAGATTCCACTCATAGTTTTTACTTATATAAAATATACTTTTGTAACATAGATTTCCAAATCTATAATCATTACAAATCTAAATATATAATTGAATAGCCTGCATTTTTAAGGTTCTACTTTTTAAAAAGCCAGTAGCACAGTACTGATGAATGCTCCAATGATGCACACTTTCTTCCCCCATTTTCATAGTGTCTCTCATGCTACCCTTTCCCTGACCTACATGTGAAGTTTGGGTGGCTCCTCTGTTCCTTAGAAGCACCAAGCATAGTCTCACATATTGTTAATATATTTTAACACAAAAATCATGCGTGGATAGAGGGTCACTGTGGTAACAGATAGAGCAGCATCACAGAAAAGAAATTCAGATTTTGTTAGGCAATCTAAGACTTAGTCCCAAAATAATACACCACTGCCTTATTTCACTGCATGCTTAAATTCACAAGGTCAGGTTAAGTCACCGCAGTCAGAGGCTCTTCTCTTTCACTCTTTCTATCACTTCCTCTACGTTTCTCCAGAGATTGTTGCCTGCTTGATACTCCCCACTGATGTGGCTTATTAATGTGATAAATTTTCATGTTTTACTTTTACATATAGAAAGTGAAAAAGCTGTTTAACAATGCCCATCTAAGAAAAGCTGGTTTAATGCCAACTTTGTTTTTTCTCATGGCCAGCACTTTGAAAACTACAAAGTTGTCAGTATAATATATAAACTGGAATTGAAGGAAATGGTCAGTAGGTATATATTCAAGATTCATCCAGTCCAGATAAATGTCATTGCAATTGCTGTGTACTTGAGGATTCTTTTATTAATATGCTCTTTGGAAATAAATGAAGATCACCCAAATGAAGATAGTCTATTCAGAGCTTGCTATGGTAAACTTCAGTTTGGCAGAGACTCAAGGACAAGCAGGGCAGTGGGAATGCCTTACAGTGAAAAAATGAAAGCCTTCATGTGTGCTCTAATTGGAAGTCATTTTCATGAGGTTGCTTGAGGTCAGCTAATAGCAGGGCATTTTATGTGATTGGTTTGGGGAACATATTGGACATTCTCTGGTCCTAAGTTGGAGGCAGAGACAAAAATAGAGAAGCTGGTGTCATGACCAACCCCTGAACATTTTGGGTCAATTGATGCAGAGGCTGTTCTTGGCTTCTAGGACTTATATCGATTACAGTTCTTTCATCATATGTATTCTGGCCATTGTATATTCCAATAGTCATTTTCTCAGCTCTGCAGTCTTGTCAAACTTGAGTTACAATTGAGCTAAAGTAATGATACAATGTCACGTAATATATTATAGTGTAATATGAAGTAATGATATTATTGGTCACTTTATAATTATATGTTTTAAATGCAATATTTTTAGATTGGTTAAATAAAAATTGCATCTGAAGATTGACTGCATTAGAATTTTGTTATTTTAATGGAAACCATACTTCCTTCATATATATTTCCAAATGTTTTCTCAGCTGTTTACCACATGGTCAAATGAATTGAGAGAAGTGGTGTCAGCAAGACGGCAGAATAAAACGCCACAGATTCTCTCTGCTCCCCACCCCCCTGACCCTGAGACAAGGGTTCAACAACATGTGGAACAGTTCCCTTTGTGAGAAACTAGTGAAGAGGCTCCTGCACGCCAGGAAAGTGAAAAATCAGCCACATCCAAGCCAGCAGGAAAATTCATGACCCTCACTCACCATAGTCCCTCCCTCTGGGTTCAGTGCAGTGCTGTAGGCAGGAAACTCACAGCTCCTGGCTTCTTAGCAGGGAGGGAAATAGAAAACTGAACTATACATATGCAGTATTTTGACTTTTCACAAGGGATTCTCAAAGGACTTGCTTATGTCTTGCTTGAATGAAAGTGCTGAAAAGAAAACACTAAATTGGGGTCTGCTGAGAGCAACCCAAGGTTTAGACTATCATGCACTCACTCACCAATGCCCCTCCTCTTTGCCAGTGTGGAATGAACGGGAGAGGTTTTCTCCTAGCTCTCCCAGAAGAGGGAACAAGTTGGAGCATGCATCCAGTGTTCCAGCTTTTCAGGGGAATAGTTTCTGTCTTGCTTATCTTGGAACACTATGGGATTTGGCATATTCTACATGTCTGGGAGGCACTGAGAACAAAAGAGAGCTGGGTGGCGTGCTGCTGCTCCAGAACACCTACAATACAGCAGACACAGGCCAGTGCAGCTCAGCAGCATCTCCTCTGGGACAGGGTGAGGGTGGGAGACAATAGTAAAGCATATGTCTAATGTTCCAGCTTTTCAGGGGGCTGCTCAAGAGACTGGTTTCTGTCTTGCTCAACTTGGAGTGATGATGGTACTGGTATACTAGAGAAGCCAGGGGCTGTGTAAACAAAAGAGAGCTGAGTGCCTGCAACAGCTCCAGAGACCCTGCATACCTCAGACACCATTGGAAGCAAGAGATTATGATCTCCTGGGGGTGGGGGGGAAGGTAAATCACTCTGATTGTGAATTTGCATTTACAAGTGCAGAGAAGATGTGTCCATAGAAAAGGTTTTAGAGGCCCCCATAATCTCTAGACAAACTGATTGGTTAAGGTCTTTCCTTTGTATGAAGCTAGTCCATAAAGACTGGGAAGTTTGCACAGATCGCCCCAAAAAGTTAAAAGCCATGAAGAAATAGGGAAACATGGCCCAGTTAAATGAACAAAAAGAAAAATCTCCAGAAACAAGTGGAGGTATATGACTTACCTAACAAAGAATTCAAAATAACCACCAAATAGACACAAGCTCAGGAAAATAATGTATGAACAAAATGAGAAAATCAACAAAGAGATAGAAAACATTAAAAAGTGCAAAACAGAAATGCTAGAGCTAAAGGTTGTAATAACCAAATTGAGAAATTTACTAGAGGTGTTCAATAGTAGATTTGATAGAGAATTAAAAATCAGTGAAATTAAAGACATTTGAAATGATCCAGTCAGGGGAACAAAAAGAGCAAAGCATGAAAAATAATGAAGAAATCCTATAGGATTTAAGGGATACCATCAAGCCAATCCATATATGCATTGCAGAAGTACTGGAAGAAGAGAGAAAGGGGTAGAAAGCTTTTTGAAGAAATAATAGAGATCAAAGACCACAAAAAAATATATGTATCTGTGGAAGATACACAAAATAAAATGAGAAATGAATGTAAGCATGTCACCATAAAAAACCAACAAACCAAAAAGGGAGACAGCAAAAAGAGGAAAAGAGGGACAAAAAGGTGTAAGAAAGGCAGAAACAATATGGTAATAGTATTTCCTGCCCCATCAGTAACTGCCCCAAAAAGTATTGGATTAAACTCCCTAGTCAAGAGTAATTTAGCTTTTTTGGTGTCAGGAAATGGGTTTCACAAAATTCATTGCTGATAAAGTGTAGGACTAGTAAACTGACAGAATATACACTGCACACCTTAATAAATGATTTTTTTTGTTTGTTTAATTTTAATACCAGTATCGTTAACATACAGTGTTATATTAGTTTCAGATGTATAATATAGTGATTCAACAATTCCATACATTACTAAGTGCTCATCATAGTAAGTATACTCCTGATCCCCTTCACCAGAGGACAATGGGGGGGGGGCGGAGACTGAATGGGAAGAAATCAGAGAGGGAGACAAACCATATGGGACTCTTGACTCTGGGAAACAAACTGAGGGTTGTGGAAAAGGAGGTGGGGGGGATGGGGTAACTGAATGATGGGCATTAAAGAGGGCACATGATATGATGAGCACTGGGTATTATACTGAACTAATGAATCATTGAAATTGTCAAAAACCAATGATGTACTATACCTTGGCTAACTGAATTTAAACAATAAAAAACTGTAAGGGTGCATATATGTTTTTGAATTAGTTTTTGTATTCTTTGGATAAATACCCAGTAGTACAATCACTGGATCATATGGAATTTCCATTTTTAATTTTTTGAGGAACCTCTATACTGATTTCCACACTGGCTGTAACAGTTTGTATTCCTACAAACAGTGCATGAGGGTTCTTTTTCCTCCACATTTCACCAATATTTGTTGTTTCTTGTATTTTTTATTTAGCCTTTCTATCAAGGGTGAGGTGATATCTCATTGTGGTTTTGGTTTGCATTTCCCTAATGATTAGTAATGTTGAGCATTCTTCATGTGTCTGTTCACTATCTGTATGTTTTCTTTGAGGAAATGTCTGTTCATGTCTTCTGCCTATTTTTAATTGCATTATTATTATTTTGGTGTTGAGTTGTGTAAGGTATTTATATATTTTAAATATTAACCCCCTATTAGATATCTAATTTGCAAATATCTTTTCCCATTCAGTGGGTTGTCTTTTTATTTTGTTGATTTTTCTTTTTTCTGTGCAGCAGCTTTTTATTTTGGTGTAGTCCCAATAGTATATTTTTGCTTTAATTTCCCTTGCATGAGGAGACATATCTAGAAAAATGTTTCTAAGTCAATGTCAAAGAGATTAGTGCCTATGTCTCTTTTTAGGAATTTTACAGTTTCAGGTCACATTCAGGTCTTTAACCTATTTTAAGTTTATTTTCGTGTATGTTGGGAGAAAGTAGTCCAGTTTCATTCTTTTGCATGTTGCTCTCCAGTTTTCCCAACACCACTTGTTGAAGACACTGGCCTTTTCCCCTTGCATATTCTTGCCTCCTTTGCCATAGATTAATTAACCATATAATCGGGGGTTTATTTCTGGGCTCTCGATTGTGTTCTATTGATCTGTCTACTTTTGTGCCAGTCCCATACTGTTTTGATTACTATGGCTTTGAAGTGTATGTTGAAATCTGGGACTGCAATATTTCCAGTTTTGTTCTTCTTTCTCAAGATTGCTTTGGCTATTCGGGGTGTTTTGTGATTCCATACAGATTTTAGGATTATCTGTTCTAGTTCTATGAAAAACGCTGTTGGTATTTTGCTAGGGATTGCATTATATCCGTAGATGGCTTTGGGTAGTATTTTAACACTATTTGTTCTCCCAATCCATGAGCCTGGAATATATTCGCATTTGTTGCTGTCACCTTTAATTTCCTTCATCAATGTCTTATGTAGTTTCCAGAGTACAGGTGTGTCACCTCCTTGGTCAGGTTTATTCCTAGGCATCTTATTATTTTTGATGTATTTGTTAACAGGATTGTTTTCTGAATTTCTCTTTCTGCTTCTTCACCCTTAGTGTATAGAAATCCAACAGATTGCTGTAGCTTGATTTTGCACACTGCAAGTTTATTGAATTCATGTGATCCGTTCTGGTAGTTTTTTGGTGGTATCTTTAGGGTTTTTTATATATAGTAGCTTGTCATCAGCAAAAATAATGAAAGTTTTACTTCTTCCTTACCAATGTGGATACATTTATTTCTTTTTCTTGTCTGATTTCTGTGGCTAGGACTTCAGTACTATGTTGAATAAAAGCAGTGAGAGTGGACATCCTTGTCTTGTTCCTATTCTTAGGGGAAAAGCCTGAGAGCTTTTGAGCTTGATGTTCACTGTGGGTTTTTCATATGTAGTCTTTATTATGTTGAGGTGTGTTCCTTCTAAATTTACTTTGTTGAGGGTTTTTGTCATGAATGGATGCCAAATGCTTGAATGCTGTACTTAGTCAAATGCTTTTTCTGTATCTATTGAAGTGAACATGATTTTTATCCTTTCTCTTGTTGATGTGATGTGTCACATTGATTGATTTACAAATATTGAATAAATCCCACCTGATCCTAGTGAATGATTTTGTTAATATGTTATTGGATTTGGTTTGCTAATACTTTGTTGAGGATTTTTGTATCTATGTTCATCAGAGATATTGGCCTATAGTTCTTTTTGTAAGGTCTTTTTCTGGTTTTCGTATCATAGTAATGCTTGCCTCATAGAATGAATTTGATAGCTTGCCTCTCTTTTCTATTTTTTGGAATAGTTAAGAAGAAGAGGTATTAGCTCTTTAAATGTTTGGTGGAATTCACCTGGCCTGGGTTTTTGTTTGTTGGGCGTTCTTTGATTCAATTTCATTGCTGCTAATTGATCTGTTCAAATATTCTGTTTCTTTCTGATTCAAAATGGGAAGTTATATGTTTCTAAGAATTATCTATTTCTTTTAGGTTGTTCCATTTTTTGACCTATGGTTTTTCATAATATCCTCTTATAAGCCTTTGTATTTCTATGGTGTCAGTTGTTATTTCTCCTCTTCCATTTCTGAGTTTATTTATTTGAGTCCTCTCTCTCTCTCTCTCTTTTGATGAGTGGCTAAATGATTATCAATATTGTTAGTCTTGAAAAGAACCAGCTCCCAGTTTCATTGATCTGTTCTTTTGTTTTGTTTCTATTTTGTTTATTTTGTTCTAATCTTTTTTATTTCTTTCCTTCTATTGGTTTTGTGTTTTGTTTGTTCTCCTTTTTTTTTTCTTAGCTCCTTTAGGTGTTAGGTTAGGTTGTTTTATTGAGATTTTTCTTACTTCTTGTGGTAGGCTTGTATTGCTATGCACTTTCCTCTTAGAACAGCTTTTGATGCATCCCAAAGATTTTGGACCATTGTGTTTTCATTTTCACTTGTCTCCATGTATTTTTGATTTCTTCTTTGATTTCTTGGTTGACCCATTCATTGTTTAGTAGCATGTTATTTAACCTGCATGTCTTGACGCTCTTTCCAGATTTTTTATGTGTGTGCGAGTTCTAGCTTCTTAGTGTTGCGGCCAGAAAATGCATGGTATGACTGATTTTTTGTTGAATTTGTTGAGACTTGTTTTGTGGACTTATAAGTGATCTATTCTGGAGAGTGTTCCATGTGTGCTTGAAAAGAATGTGCATTCTGCTGCTTGAGGATTGAACAAACGTTCTGAATGTATCTGTTAAAACCATCTGGTTTAATGTGTCATTTAAAGCCACTCTTTTCTTGTTGATACTCTGGATGATCTATCCATTGATGGAAGTTAGGTGTTAGAGTCCCTACTGTTATTGTATTACTATCGATCACTTCCTTTAGGTTTGTTATTATCTGCTTTATGTATTTGGGTGCTCCCATGTTTGGCACATTAATATTTATCATTGTTATATCATCTTGTTCCCTTTATATTATGTAGTGTCCTTCTTTGTCTCTTGTTACAGGCTTTTTTTTTTTTTTTTTTTAAAGATTTTTTATTTATTTATTCGACAGAGATAGAGACAGCCAGCGAGAGAGGGAACACAAGCAGGGGGAGTGGGAGAGGAAGAAGCAGGCTCATAGAGGAGGAGCCTGACGTGGGGCTCGAACCCGGAACGCCGGGATCACGCCCTGAGCCGAAGGCAGACGCTTTAACCGCTGTGCCACCCAGGCGCCCCACAGGCTTTGTTTTAATGTCCATTTGTCTGATATAGGTATTGCTACTCCAGCTTTGTTTTCACTTCCATTTGCATGATAAATGCTTTTTCATCTCTTTACTGTCAGTCTGCATGTGTCCTTAGGTCTGAAATGGGACTATTGCAGGCAGCATATAGATGGGTCTTGCTTTTTTATCCATTCCTTCACCCTATGTCTTTTGATTGGAGCATTCAGTCCATTTACATGCAAGCTAATTATTTATAGGTATGTATTTATTGTCATTTTGTTATTTGTTTTATGGTTGTTTTGTGGTTCTCTGTTCCTTTTTTCTCTTGCTTTCTTCTCTCATGGTTTGCTGGCTTTCTTTTGTGATATACTTGGATTTCTTGCTATTTTTTTCACATCTATTGCTGGTTTTTGATTTGTGGTTACCATTTAGTTTATATGTAACATCTTCTGCATTTAACAATCTGTATTAAGTTGATGGTCCCTTAAGTTTGAACCCATTCTTTACTCCTCATCACTGCCTCCAGCAAGGAAGCCTTACGTTTATATATTTTATGTTTATTTCTCCTTCTGTTGGACCCAGAGGCTGGCATTAAAACTGCTTCATTTCACTGGATGAAATGGGTGGGATAGAATTGCAGTTACCTTAGTTAACCAAGGATTTTTTTTTTTTTGTAGTAATAGTGATTGAAATGTGGCAACATCAGCTCTGAAATGAAATCATATTTCTTTTTAACTTCAAATCACAGAGAGCTGAGTAGCTGCAACCTGCAAATTGTGTAAGCTACATTATGTAGCAAAAATTAAATTATGTATTTTAATATTTTGATGACCTGGAAATTTCATATACTAATCATATAAAATGTTTTTTTGGTTGTATCTAAATTACTTTAATCAGCAACAAATCTTATTTTGAATGTAATGCTTCATGATTAAGATTATAGACTTTCACATGGTAATAGAAGTAATCAGTGAGTAAATTAGAACAATAATTTATAGCTTTCTAAGTTTTCTTTATATATAGAATATTATTTTACTCTATGGTTAGATGAAACACTGCATTGTTATTGTTATGATAATAATGGAGATGATTATCAGGCTATTTAAATGAAAAAACATTAGTTACAATATTTCAAGCAGTTGGGATAAATAAGTTTAAGAATGTAAAAGTGTATCTATAGGGAACCTGGGTGGTTCAGTCAGTTAAGTGTCTCCCTTCAGCTCAGATTATGATCCCAGAGTTTGGGGATCAAGCCCCACATCAAGCTCCCTGCCCAGCGGGGTGTCTGCTTCTCCCTCTGACCCTCCCCCAACTCATGCTTGCCCACACACACTCTCTCTCTCTGAAATAAATAAATGAAATATTTTTTAAAAAGAATGTAAAAGCACATCAAAATAAGTGACACTTTATCAACTCTACTATATTTAGAGATGCCAGTTGATTAAAAGAAATAATTTTTACTTTGTAACTACTTTTTTTTGTGATTAGCAAATAGAAAATACTTTCTACTCCCATAGAAACACAATTTTTAAATAAATTGATTATTTTGAATATGTCTTTCACAATTAAAGTGGTAAACATATTTTCATACATCACAATAATTGTATCATTTATATTTTTTCAGATTTAAGGTATTTCTGATTTGTTATTGGCACTGTATTATTAAGCCTTGTATAAAATGTTACTGTAACATAGCCTTGATAATACAAATTAACGAACTTGATAGAATTATTTCAGTAAGCCTTTATTGAGTGTATAAAAGTCATTTTTTGTCATGTATATAAGGCACTGCATTAGGCTCTTTGGGGATTACAAACATAAATTTAACACAGATTATCACTGTTTAGAATCCAACATTCACATAAAGATGACAAGTTCTCTCTGTGGTGGAATTCAATGCTACACTTATGACTCTAAATATGAATTATTGATTATGAATTTCAAATAAATAGAGTTTCTTAATCTAGGTTTTCCCCAAAGCAGAGCTCAAGCCAAAGAATTTTATATGAGTAGTGCATTTGGAATGATAATGATGTGAAGGCAGAGAACAGAAATGAGAGACATAATAGTAAAACAGGGAAGGGGAAAGAGNNNTGCAAAGAATCATCGTGAGCCACCTCTTCACACCACAAGATTCTCCCATCCATGAAGTGGCTACCTTAATGAACTAATACACAGCTACAGGGGCAATTGCATCAATTAATAGTATATTTAAAAAATGTTTTTTTAAAGCAATGGAAAATTTTATTTTTAATGAAAGAAACAAAAATACACAGTCATATCTGTAGATATAGAGATTTAAAAGTTAATTTAAATACAGACACAGGTATGAATGTACAGGTATTATAGACTGAAGAAGACAGTTATTGGTTCATTAATAAAACAAATATTTATTGAACAATCACTATTTAAACAATCCCAAAATTCTAAAAACCTAAGAAATTTCTTCCTTAGCTAATATATTGATATTTATTCACTTATTAAGAAGAATTTTATTTTATTTGTTACTCTATCAATAATTATTAAAGCAGTGGCATCAACATTGTGACTCTGACATTTAAAAGATTCTTGAATTTAACCTTACAATGGACAGAATTTCTGGGGCACATCTGGAAATATCAATTTTCTTTTATTAAGCATTTATCTTTCCAGCGATATCTGTTATGCTATGATTCATTCCTGACAAGCAATGCTCTTGGGTGAAACATGTTGGCTTTTCATGTCACCCTGAAAATCTCACAGAGGAAAGTTTGACAGGTTATATACTGTGTTCTCAGTGGTTTATTTTGTATTATTCAATGTAGTTTCTACATTTTAACAATCTCTATTTTAAAAAGACAACTTCCTTAAAGATATCATAAAATATCTTTTTAACATAAAGGTTCAGGGCTACATATATTTAAGTTTTCTATGACCTTATAGTGCCACATGTTTTTAGGGTATTTGATTAAAAGAATGAAATATAAACTTTCATTGTTTCACAATTAGTAAAAAATTTCACTTTCTATGCTGCTTACATCAATATAAATATGAAGCCCCTTTATTTAAAAGGAGAAAAATGATTATATTTTGGAAAAAATTCTCCTAAGAATTGATTTATTTAATTTTAAATTGTTTTGATAATCTTCCAAAAGTAGTTCCTACATATTCGATTAGTAACACTTCAATCATACTTTTGTTGAGTTTTAGATTTCAGTATTTGAGAGTTTATCATCAAAATTATAAATAATAAGTACCATGTGTTATCACTTTCTATGTGTAGCTTAGATGCTCTATAGTTTTTCAAATGTGTGACTTTATGAAAAATATTCAAACTCTAAACATCTCAGTTTCTTTATTTGTAATGTGGTAATGATAATTTTATGTCAAAATTATGAGACATAATGTATATAGCTTGTCAGAATACCTTCTAAGAATTTTGCAGTAAAGAACAACTACCATGTTTATATGTTGGAGATAGCACTTTGCCTCATACTTTACTTTCATTATCACTACTTCTTAAAACTCAAGTGTTTTTTACTTTAAACTGGTTTAAAAGAGCCAATAATTTTTCCCTAATTTTGTATACCTTCACTTTAATATATATATATATATATATATATATATATATATATATATATA